>NW_008237919.1:14602630-14608798 GCF_000691975.1 Corvus brachyrhynchos | reverse complement strand
AGGGAAAAAGCAATTCAGTAAAGAGATTGTATCAAAAGAAGGATAAATACAGATATTATTATGAAGTTAAAGTGGCTAAATGCGACACTTTAGTCGCCGTGCAAACACTGATGTATGACTAGGCACAGGAGTTTTCAAAGCACCTGGTTTGAGACCCAGAGCACCTGGGACAAATTCTTTGGCCTGGCTGAGCTGAGAGATGGGCTTATGGGAGGAGAAAGATGAACACAAAAGAGAGCCACAAGTACTGCTGCAGCATGGGCATGCACTGACCATGTTTTCCCCATAGCTGCATGAAGCCAGAGATGAAATCCAGAATCCCTATGCCACATAGAAGTGCAACAGAGGACATATACCAGTGTTGTTTTGGAGATACAAATATTGCTAGAGTGAATAGTTCTCTCCGCAGCTTGTCCTTCTCTCATGGCAATGAAGCTCGATAGACAACGAGCGGTGGGTCCCTAAGCAATCCTCGATGGCCACTAACCACTTACATAACCTTGGGAAATCATACCACTTTACTGTGCTTTTGTCTCTCCTTGTTTGTCTTGCCTGTCTGGAATGGCAAGTTTTAACGTGATTAAAGTAGAGAGTGATTATCTCTTGATCTGTGAGTGTAATATTAGAGTTCCACGCTGGAGTTCCCAAAGTTCTCAGCCAGAGCCACTAGGTGCTGCTGTAATATGAGTAAGTAAAATAATAACTATTATTAAGGAAATTATGTACATTCTTTCTATTGACTGTTTCAAAAAGTCTGAAAGTCAGAGAAAATCTTATTCTAAACCTGCACATTTTTTGAACAGTAAGAACCAAAAGACTCCATTATTAACTTCACTAGTACTCAAGAACTTTCCCCTTAACTCTTGACACTTTGCAAAGAAAAGCTGCACCTTCCACCATTAAAAAATGCACTGAACAAATGCATTTTCTTTTCTATTTTGTTTCCATTTTTAAACCCAGTTTCAGCAGTTTGCTATTATGCAAGCTCATCCAAATCACTATACTGCAAAATCCTTGCCAGCTACACAACCATGTACCTTATTTATATATTATTTGAATGCGAACAGAAAGGCAAAGACCTCAGCATGGGAGAGTATGACTTGAATTGCAAATGATTCAATAAATGTATGGTGATTTTACTGAGGCTCAGATTTTGTGTCTGTCACTTTCACAGTCTTCTAAGGAGGTATCATCTTATGTGGTAGTTGACTAGCCACAAACACAGTAGAAGATTAATAAGACTCCATATGAATCACAGTCACTAAATGCTTCTTGTCTGAGAGTATTAAAAAGTCTTTAGACAGCTGCCAGCTATAGCTCAGAGAGCTATATGACTAAAGTGCTATTTCTGAAAGTCTTGGAGTCGGTTCATCTAGCTGGACTTCACAGTGGACAATCCAAAAGGCTATTTATATTTAAAAACAATTTGGCAAGTGTTGTTCATCAAACCAGTTTTCCAGACACAAAGACTCCACTTAATAATTTATTCTTGGATTTACTGCCCTTAAAACGAAGCTAAATGAAATTATTTGGATCATCAGAAGAACAGGTCTGATAAGGCAGTTCTGGATTAATTAGAAGTGATGAAATTTTGCTGTCAAGTTATCTCAAGATCCAAAGTTAGCACAGAAACAAAGTGAAAAACACTAAGAATGTGTGGAAAAAAGTATCAGGAACACTGTACAAGAATTAGAACTTTATGGTAAAATTGGGACAGAATATTCATATTCTATATAAATCCATATTAAAAAGCATTTTAGGAAGGTGCAGTGGTGCCAACACAAACTAAAAATGTATTTTATTCTTACCATTTGAGACTGGCTCCGTGGACAGCCATTGATATCTTCAACCTTTTCATTTGCTAAACAAAAACAGTGAGGGGAAAAGCAAAAGTAAACAATGAGATAAAACTTTCCTTTCCAACCCCTGGTCAAAAGAAAAAAAAAGAAAAGGAAAGAAAAAAAACCAAACCCAGAAACCTAAAAATCAAAACAGGAAAAAAAAATCCGAAAAAAAGCAGAAAAGGCACAGCAATAAAATGCAGAGGGTTTTGTTGACAGAGAGCTCCTTTCTAAGTACAGCTCAGTCATACAGTAACAACACTCTTGTTAGCAGCAGTTGCTTCCATATGCCAAATCATGCAAAGGGGGAAGTGCGAAGGAGGTCGCTGCTAATTCTTCAGCCCCTGCAAAATAACTGCTGACATGAAATCTTCCACAATTGTCTTTGCAGGGTCAGGATACAGTTTCAAGGAATCCCAGAAAGTATGAGCCACTCCAGCTAACAAAATGCACACATGGGAGACATATGGTTTAATGGAGCATTCATTTCTGACAATTCAAAGTGTGTAAGATACAGTTCTGGCCATTTAAAGTATGGTTAAACAGCAACTTCCAAACATGCTCACATAAACATATTTTTTAATTAAGACAAGGATGAACCACACATATCAGAGACATATGGACCCAGTCAAATTGTATTATTCAGGGTTCATCTTATTGTTAAATACATTCAGCTTGAATTATATATTCCCCCATGCAAGGAGTCAGCTCGCAGTGCTTCCCTCAGCCCTGGTCTTACCGATGATCTGGATGATTTCTGCTAGCAGAACTCCATCCGCAATGTCCTGTTGCAAATCCTTGATCAACCGCTTGTGGCCAGATTTTGCTAGGTAGTGGTTAGCCCAGTCAGTGTAAATCTGCAGAGCAGAGCAGGAGGGCAAGGGGAAGAAGGGGAAGAGAGGAAAAAAGACAATAAAAAGTCTTAAAACAAATGTTGGCTTACATAGCAGAACTATTCTGGAACACATTCCCATTTAAGAAGTCAGCACCAAGGGAAAAAATTTTAATGTGTTTTTTGACTTTTTTTTTTTCCCCCCCCTAACGGCCATGCCCCTCCCCCTGCCATCCTCTGTTTTATTTTAGCTTCAAATGATTCAGGCTGTTTCATGAGGGTTCAAACTTGCTGTGACCGAGCAAAATTCCCCTTATGACTGTAAAGGAAACTCCTGTCATAAATCAATCACATCTACCACAATTCCACCTCCCACCACACTTCTACCTCCATGCATGCCCCGCCAACAATGTTCATACTCTGGGGCTGTCTAAGAGAAAGTGATAGCAGAGACATGTGCCTGTGTTTGGCTAAGGATTAATTGGGGTGTTGCTGGTGTTCCTGCGCCCAGTGATGCCTCTGTAACACTTATGCAGTAATCACTGTGTTCCACTGCCCAGGGACAGGTCGTTTGCCCCCTTGTCTGCACTTCAAAGTGCTTTAATGTGCACAGAGGAGACTGAGAGCACCAGATGCACAGTATCACTGGGATTAGAGTATATATATTCTGGAAATATGCTGTGCCCTTTCTTTGCCTAAAGAGGATTGGGAAATGGTGAGATTGGGCAGCACCAAACACTTAGCAACAAAAAATGGCAGTTATCAACAAAAGGTTGAAAAGGACCAGCTGAATGACATCCTCCAAAATAAGGGAGGAGAGGAGCGTGAAGAGAGAGGTGGAAGGCATTTCATAAGGTGCATATGTACACAGAGTATTTGGTAACACCCCCAGCACACACACAAGCAGAACCAGGTTCACTTAAGGCGGGAGAAAAGGAACAGACACCTTCCCCTTTACACTGAAGGAGAGTGCCCCCCAAGAGCTTCTCACACCATACTGGGGTGTCCCAGCAAGCAGAGGGAGCCCATGCTAATGGAGATTGGCAGGGGGTGTCACACAGCAGGAGGGTATCCGTGGCCCTTGGCAGCCAACCCTGGCTCCCTTTTGCAGGGTGTCTGTGACCTCTTTCCTCACTCCAGAAAACAGGACTTGTATAGAACCTCCCAAACCTCCCACTGTCGTGGGATGATACCACTGAGAGAAAGCACATATGAATTACAGCACCACCATGTGAGTAAATAAAATAACTAAGAGTTGTTCTCTGCTGAGAATATTGTTTGAAAATGTTGAAACTGCACCTTTTTCATAAAAAAAAAAAACAACTTACTTTATAAACATCCTTTTATCTAACCTCATAGACCCTTGGGAGAGGAAGGGGTCAGAATCCCATTTTGTGAAGAGAGAAACAGAGGCCAAAGCCATTTACTTGCTTATTTCATCAAGGAAATCTGTGGCAGAGCCAGGGTGGGAAAACAGATGCAATTCCCAGCCCAGAGCCTAACCCAGAGAACTGCCATCTGCTTTTCACCCTACAAAAGTATCACTACTTAGTCCATGTTCACCTGCTAAGGACTCCTTCGCTACCTGAGTACCTTTGCCACAGATTTTCAAGCTCTTTATTGAAAGAGAGAAAAATAAAACTTGTTTGGTCTACTCTTTTTCTTCCCATATTCTTGCAGGTGGATCACCAGTTGATTTGCCACAGCTTTCTTGATAGCTTTAGAACTTTAAATAACTCCACAGAATTAAACTGTGGAAGTGGATTCACCCTCCCATAGTCAAAGGATGCTACTGTTAAATGGGGCCCTTCATCTCCCTGCTACACTCAGAAGTACACTTGAGTCCCCTGTGTTTTCACTGATTTCATATTCTTTTTTCCCTATTACAGCTGAGTAACATAAAAGGCTCATTAAAATGTTTTATTTTAAAGCAAACTGTAGCTAAGAAAGTGTTTCTTCAACTGTATAATCATATGGAGTGAAATGTGGGGTCTCTATAAAGATTGTATGAACACATATTTAAAATAATATGAAACCATGATGATAAAAGACATACCACACCCATATCATCATATATTCCCTACTACTACTATTTCAACTTCAGTCATTCTTTTAAAGTAATGTTTCAAAAATACTCTCTATTAATACAAGCAGAACTATTTTCTGTATTCCAATGAAACTGATCCACTGGAACATACAAAATTTAATACCACTAGTATTATTTTAGGTTAGTTTCATATTACAAATAAAAATACCAGGCATTTCCTTTTTCATTTGTCACACCCTCACATAATCGGGTGTATCAGTCCTAATTCTGACTACAATTTGAACTATCCTCCCACTAAGCAGACAAGGACATTTCAGTACAGCAGCTGCTTTGCAAGTGTCTAGTATTCAAAGAATGGACTTCACCAATCCATCCACCCCCTTCATAATTCTCTTTTCTCATTAATTTAAAAGTGATAAGCATAAAGAATGCAAACAGTGTTTTGTAAGCAAAGGCTGATTATCCACACCATACCAAATTTTTTCTGATGGTCAGCATTTGATAGTCATGCAATGGTACAAAAACAGTACTGGGAGGAGGCGGTGTTAAAAAAGGAGTCTTTTCACTTCAGATGTATTCTAAAAACATCAGGAAGGCAAAGATTTATTGATGGAGACAATATAGCAAACCAACACCCAATTGGCAATGGAATGTCCCATTTTATTTCCTCTCTTTCTGTAGGAAATACCACTTGCTTCTGTTTCCCCCCTTCCCCATAGGATGCCTTTCTCATTCATCTCATTCTTCTGGGGACCCAATTGGTCAGGAGTCTTGTAAAAAATGAAAAGCATGTAGGTAGACACATGAAATTGCAAGAATGCACACATGCCACTATAATCTTTTTACATTAAATTCTCTGATGTAAATATAATGAGAAATAGACTCCCCCCTTCACAGCTTTTAAGTATCAATGCATCTTGTAAGTTTTATCTTTAAATCCTTGGGAAAATGTAAAGCTCCAGTGTGCATCATTCACAATACTCAGCTATCAAAGGAGAAAACTCAGAACAGAAGATAAAAAATCAGTAACTTCATGCAAGTCTGCCTTTTATGAGTGCTCCCCTTCCACTGGATGCAGAGTAGCTCTAAGGAGGAACTGTGCATGCTCCCCCTCTTAGAACTAGCAATAGATCATGACATCTTGCATTAATTGTGCAGCAGTGTTTCCCCAAAATCCTCTTATGTTGGATTTTTCTATAATGAGGCTGTTTCAGAGAGAAACACAGACATGAGAGTTAGTTGTTGCAACACTTCCTCCCCTCTTCACTGCTCCAGTGACCCTGCGCTACAGCCACACACTGGGCCGGGTTGCTGACTTACTCATTTCCTCCCCAGGCTTCCTCTCCTACCACCCTGCTTTACAGGCACGTCTGACCGGGAGGGCTCCGCTGCAGCGCTGGATGTGAGTGCTGGCAGCGGCCGGGGCAGCCGCCGGGGGCCTCCACGGC
>NW_008237919.1:14590635-14602399 GCF_000691975.1 Corvus brachyrhynchos | reverse complement strand
GTTTCCCCCAGCATTCCTCAACTGCTCGTCATGCTAACCTTCAACGGAGTAGAGGAAATCAACCCTGATACCCAAATATAGTTATGAACTTCACCTCGATACTTCACATGTAGCTATAAGGAGAACAGTAGAGCTGCTTGGCAGGATCCGTAATGAAGCATAACACTTGGTAATGCGGTAGCTTAATGAAGTGAAAAAGAGAGAGGATCTCACAGGTTACTGCCTTTTTAGAAAATGTTTAACCATAAATCATGTAATACACATCAGGCAGTGATATAAAGCATCCTCTGTAAAACTAATGCAGAAATGTTACTGAGCACAATCAATGCCAAGTGGGAAATGTCAGATGGGTTTCAGAAGTGCAGTCAGCTTAATGCAATAATAATGCATGACACTGTCAGTGTCTTTAACTGGATCAGCTCAACATGCTTTCCAGACATAAATGAGATCACCCCTTCTATTTATTATTACTGTAGATTTGAGGAAACTGAGGCATAAAGGCTGCTTTTTGATGTGGCTCACTCAAGGGCAAACAGCTGGGAATACATCCCAGGTATGCTGAGTTTAAAATAATTTCTTCTCTGAGCTTTTTTATCAGGTAGTTTTATAAAAATGCTTGGTGGGAAAATGCATATTCCAAGAATTTGGATCCTTCTTGATATTTTTTTTTTTTGTTTGCTACAGAATATAGAATCTCAGCTCTGAAAATGGTCTCCTGTTGCTACTGAGAAGATGGCTTTCCATATGCCTCTGTCACTCCCTTATGTGCCAGTGCTGCTGCTGAGGGAGAACAGCAGTTGCTGCCAATTGAGGTACACTAAGACTATGACAGATTTCCATGCCATTTAGGAGCATAAGTTAATTTTCAAAAATATTTTAATATTTTTCCACTAAAAGAAAAAGATATGTGGAATTAACAGACAGAATCCAGTTCTCATCACTTGTCCTTTGAAATATTCTGTAGGAGACAACTGCATCCTCATTCATTAGTGTGGCAGACTTGAAATGCTGTCCTCCAATGCTCACTATCATGAGCATCTTTGGGGGTGAGGAGGCTTTTTAAGAACTCCATTTACCAAAAGGAATCTGTAGGTAACAGCAAGCTTCTCACAGATTTTTCTCTAGTGTTTATCTTGTGACAAACAAGAGTTTGAGAAATGGAAAGAATATTTATCTATTAAAAAATAAAAAATGTTGCTAGCAGTTTACCTGGATTGCAATATTTCACAGCAATACACAGTGCTACTTCGTGGCAGAGCAGGAGTCTGTCTTTTATTTTATGTTTGGATTATATCAATACATTTCATAATTTTTTTTTTCTTCACAAAAAATGGACTACAGGAATATGAAACTATTAAATAGCCCCAAGACTAGAATTTTAACAGTCAGCCAAAGTGGAAATATGCAACTGTTAACTTAATAAAAGGGTTACATGACTTTCTAGTGTAATGTTTTCACTCTACTTCAAATGTGGATAGTTGACAGCACTTAAGAGCTTTTCACCCGTGGACACTTTTTCAAATTGCACTTGAAAAAGACAAGATTGATGAGTTGTTTCTGTTTTTCTCCAGTATGCTACAAAGTGGGCTGCAAGGGCTGTGTATCTATTTCTTGGGAGGTTTTCCAGTGTGTGGCCTACCCTGGATGCTGAATACCCAACAGAGCCGACGTAACAGTCCCAGAGTCCCTGTGAAGAGGATTTGCCAGAGGAGAGGGCATGACCACAACTTTATTTCAACTTAGCTATTCTTGGCTAATAAATTGTGGGTAGCAAAGCACGTGTTGGAGTGTCCCTGAAGCAGTTTGTATTTATAAAGAGAAGCTGGGTAACGCATTGATTATTGTTAGAACAGGGTGAGGAAACCAGATTGCAAAGAGATGCCTTTCTCCTTCCCACTGCCTATACATTAAGGAAAACTCAACTTGAAAGCAGGATCTGACCTTTTAAATATTTTCTTATTGAAGGTTATGCCTCTGGGATGCAAAAGAATAATTTATTAGTTTCAGTCCTCCACTTAGCAAGTAAAAAGGCTAACTTTGAAAACAATGGTTCACATTTAGACTGCCATAAGAGACAGATCAACCATTCAATTTATGTCTTGATTTAATTGGCTATAGAAAATACTCTGAAATTCATTTGCTATGAAGTAAATCTAGGGTCTGGGGGGGTGGCACTTTTTGTAACATTAAGCAAATTACGTGAGAAAGAAAAATATTTACACAATTAAAAATATATAGCCATAAAATGAAACTAGAATGACTTAGTTTATAGGCAAGATGGAAACCAATGCACTTTATTTAACAAAATGAAATGAGTATGAAATGACATTCCACAAATGCTGCTTCTGAATCCCACTGAGCAAATGAGAACAATTATGAGTTAAGGAATAGAAACCACTTAGAGGCATACATGCCAATTAACCAAAATGTCAGAATCCCTGTAGTACAATTCTATTTTGTAAATAGCAGCATATATCCATCAACACTACTCAGAAGTTTACAGATAAAAACACAATTAAACAAAACTCCACTAATCCCAGCTAAGAAAATTAGTAGAAACAATACTCTTCAACAATCACTGGCAAACTTTAGATGACTTACCCAACTTTAAGGGGGCTGTTTTATATTTCCAAGTTTCACTTAGAGTTTGTGATCTAATCACTGAAGTAACATTAGTACTGGTTTACTGTGTTCCCTTTCTACTCATTTCTTCCCAAATCCCAACTCAGAATTAATCTAACATGTATGTTTGAGGCCAGTACTCACCAATGGCACAGGGGCAATACTTTTGATGCTTCTGTGCCAGATGGATGGTAACAGTATAAGCTTCTTTGAATGTATATTTGTGTGTGTGTGTGTATTTGTGTGCAAGGTTCACTGAGTAATTTGTATATTGGCCCAGATAAAAATCCAACTCTTTATAGAATAAATTCACTTTTTCATACTTTGAAAAGAATCATACTGATTTGCTGGACAGTTTAATCATATAGCTCTGTTTATTGGCTTCAGCCTAGTGCAATAGCAATAAAATGCCACTGGAAGGAGCCAGATATTCATCCTGAAGCTGCAGGGACCCTGAACAGGCAGCTGCTTCTCTACAGGCTTGTGCTGTGGGGAAGGAGTTCTTGTCAAGGGAGCAACAGCACCCCAGTTATTAACATTGGCATCAAGCTTCCTGAATTATCAGGAGACAATATTAAGTGCCACCCACACAAAACAATCCTCCAAAGCAGTCAACCTTGAGACTTTCTGATATAAATACACCATATATTTGTTCATACAACTTTGGAACTATTTCTTAGATATAGATATGGATAAAATATATAGATATCGATATATATCTATATATGTGTGTGTTTATATATGTATAATCTTTAAAGTAAATTTCAGCATCCATTTAGTGAAAATACAATAAAATAAAGGATCTATTATTCAATGCAGCTTTTACATAAAACATTGATTTAAACTAGTATCTCAGATAATTTTATTACAGTAAGGAAGACCAGGATTACCCCATGGGCATAAGTGTTACACCTAGAGACACCACTAAGAAGGTTTCAACATTTTAGTTCCGATAAGGAGTGTGATTCTAAAGGCAGCCTCCTGTCACCTGGGCTCTCTCAAAGGTCACCTTCCTATGGAAAAAAAAAAAAGAAAAAGAAAGATGTGCTTGAAGAAAGCCATGCTTCTAATTTTCTGGGTATCCAGGATAGTAGAGGCCCCATTTGTGTGAATCTTGTGTCTCATAAATGTCTTGTTAGTGCCAGGATAAGTTTCATGACCAGTCCTGTATTCACTTTAATAAAGAAACCCACAGTATGCCGAGTTAAGTTTCCTGTAAGGGGAAAAATTAACTGAATTTGAACAGGTTTCCTTTACAGCTCACCAGTATAACAAAACAGATGAATGAAGAAGACTTCTACAACCTCAGTAGAAACATGAAATAATTTTGAGCACAAAACCATTATTGCTTTGTTGATTCATTTTTTGTTCACAAGCAAAAAGCCACTCTTGCTATCAAACAGACCATTCCTGGGTGAACACCTGCCTCTGCAAATCAGCAACGGGGCTCCTCACATGGAGCTGAGAAGATTCCACTGTGAAACTACTCCATATTTTCCATCAAAGCTCATTTTAAGGATTTATAACTTGGACAGGGAGATTCTTTCCACACTACAATTTGGCATTAAAGAACTTGGCCCAGGGATCAAAATAACCCTCTTTGCCAG
The DNA here is from genome assembly GCF_000691975.1 of Corvus brachyrhynchos. Lineage (NCBI taxonomy): Eukaryota > Metazoa > Chordata > Aves > Passeriformes > Corvidae > Corvus > Corvus brachyrhynchos. The sequence continues at coordinate 14,598,170 of NW_008237919.1, read as the reverse complement.
CACTTCTTTTTAAGTGTGGAAGGCAAATTTCTGATACATAAAAATGCAAAAATATTAAGACATACATTTGTTCTCTTCTTGTGAGAAAACAGTAGCAGATAAGATTGTAACTAACTTTAGAGTCTTCAGCACTTTTTGAGGCTTAGAAAACTAATTTAAATTGTCTAATTTCCTCTCATCTTGAAGAATAGTTTTACAAATCAAACTAAACAACATACACTGCTTTCTGAGCTACATATTTTATAACAAGATGTTTTAATTCCTGGTTAATTTCTCTCTGTGCTTTGATGTTTAAAAGTTGTTTTTCACCAACTCTACGATTTTAATATCAGTAATGGTCTTGTGCATATTTAGAACACCACTGAGGTGCTCTAGGTAACACAACAATATTAAGTAAGCTAATGATTTCAAGTGGTGTGATCTGAGACTTTTACCGTTATTAACCTCTAGTAAAACAGGTCTTGGTGCGAGAGTTGTAATGATCATGTGTGCAACTGCTTTGCCTTTTGCTACCTATCTGAACTTAGGAAAATGAAATCTTGTTTACACAGATGACAGCCTATACTTACACTTCTTCAGTCAAGAAATGCAGTGTTTCAAGGACTTGAAAGACTAAAAATGCAGCTTGGTACAATTGGGATACCACTTCAGGACATTTCCTTTTTTTTCCTTTGATCACCATTGAAAGTACTGCCCATAATAAATACCTGCCCATTCTGATTATAATAATACTTAAATTTACAATCATCCAGCGCAATTAATTTTACGTGTGAAGCAGATTCTGTCAGTTGATATTCTTAAACAATAAAGAGAAGAAAATAATCTTATCATAGTTACGACAACAGAAGACTTTTCATCCCAAATGGGAATCAATGTTACAATCTTTCTCATTTCTTACTGAAAGAAATATACACATACACCTTCTGTAACACAACCAGATTTGGAAGGATCATACAATGGAAAGAAAAAGGTTCTAGATTCCTACTAAAAATGTTCTGAACACCCTTTCTTTCTATCATAAAAGGTGCCTAAATGCCTCTAGGGAATGCTTGGGCTACACATCACATGAGAAGAGGCAGTGTCTCACAGAGTTTGTGACCTGGGGGTTTTCATTCACTGTTCAATCTGCAGTCTCCCACCCATGTCTTCTACCAGATTTTGATTCTTCTACACCCTTTTATAGGACCACAGCACCCCCTAAAATAGCCCCAAAGATTTGTGATTCATGATTCACAATTTTTTCACACGATTCACCTCTGAAGACAATGAAACTCCCTTCTTTTATGACACAAAATGGTGCTTTTGTGTTTGAGGTTTGTTCTCTGGGTCCTCATGACTGCCCATACACAGGGCCCTCTTCCTCAAGAGACTGCTTTCCACATCTGCAACTCTTCATTCACTGTCCTATATTTTCTTTTAAAATACACATTCTGGTGATACTGTGTCTCTTGGATGACAGACTAGAAATGAAGGATAAAGATTGACTAACTCACTTTAAAGGGCCACTGCCTGTAAATTTAATTAAATCCGTATCTTCCACCTCCCACACAATCACCCCTTGGGACTAAAGGCTTCTGTAAAGGATTAGGAAGGGGATACTCTCATTGCAGCCACACCACTATACAGAAAATAATTCAAGATTTGGGAAGTTGTGAGCAGGAAGCAGATGAGGAAGAAAGGGACTCACTGAAAACACAAACAAATAACTCTGTTGGCCAGAGATTATAGCATTCATTTTGGACAGAAGTGATTGTGCTCCAGCCGTTCCTTCCAAGAGCCTTTCTGTATTTGGTTCTACTAATGTAAGTAAGAAACAAAAATGATCCAGTAAAAGAAGCATCATGCCTCCTCTCAAATGAGTCCCTAATGCAGCTGCCTACCACCTTGTGTCCCATCCCATGTCAGGCTCAGTTGTTTTCTGGGACTGTGGTGCTGTACGGCACTAATGGCACCAGTAGGTCGCTCCTCAGGTAGCTCTGAGAAGGCTGGCATTTCAGGACAGCCTACACAGCTGTTTAATCATTCACAGGCATATGGAGTATTATTTTGGGGACTTCTGTTGACACTCCTCCATTTAGTCTACTTTTTTAGAACAAGAAAAAAATTTTTTCTGACCTTTCCCGTTAACCTCCTAACTCTCTGATAACATAAGAAAAAAGATAAATTAAACATGCTATCTTTTTTTTTTTTAATTGAAAAAGGAAATACTTATTGCTGATGAATAATAAATATTTCATTCTGAAACACTGGCAAGTGTTAGAGCTTTTTCCCCAGCTGTAAATTTTGTTAAAGTAGGCAGGTGCTTATTTCACCTGCCCTTTAAATAAACCTTGCTGGCAAGGTACTTTACTCTGTGAAGCCAATGCAGCTTCTGAGCATTCTCAGAGGTACAATTTCATGTCTGTACAGATCCTTAATGTAAAAACCTGGAATGGCTATGGACGGAACATGAACACTGCCAAAATAGACAGCTGCTGAGTGGGAGTTCTGAGGATGAGAATGATAGATATAGACACCTAAAATGCAAGTGAGATAGGTCATAGGAACAAAAATTCTTTGGGGGAGGAGGGAAGGTCATATTTCAGGAATTACTGTACAAAGGATATCCTTTGTTAAAAGTCCAACCATTTCCTACATTACTTAGTGCATAAGTATGGAACAGAATAGTCCTTAAAGCAAGTTTTTCCTTAAATTCTTACAGTTGTTCTTGAAGGTCCCTTATAACAGAGGATTGCATTTTTTTAATAGCACTTGCTGAATGTCTCTCATTTGATGTAAATGTAAGGACAAATGCTTTGGAGGAACTTCCTGAGACTATAAAGAACCCTAATGCTTTTTTTTTTTTTTTTTTTTTTTTAAGAATTTATGCATTTGGGAACTTCAACTTGGAGTGGAAAGTGAAGTTTAAAATTTAATGAAACTGGTATACCTCTCAAGTTGTTCAGTCCCACAGAGAGGCTTCTCAAACTTTGCACCAGATGGCTTTGCTCTCACCTTCCCTGGACAGTTTAATGTTACTCCACTATCAGGAATAAAATCCTATACTTACACCAGTGTTTCATTTTATGTTACTGTCATTATCTTGTTGCAGGTTATAATGGTATTGGCATTATCTGCCTAATAATTACTCTTGAGTCACAGCAGTAAAACTCTTTTAAGTCTCAAGCTCTGATCTAGAGTCTGCTGAACTACTTATGCTTCATCTGTGTCTCTTTGCCCGAAAAAAGATGTTCCATACATTAAAAAAGAATGAAAGTGGACAAATGGGTTCTCTAATTTGTGGTTTTACAGTAAAAAAAATCCCATCTCAGCTAGATAGATTAAATGCACCTCTCCATAATTTATATATATATATATCTATCTAATTTATTGTGTAGATGAATGTACTGTATTCCTTCAACTTCTAATCCACAGAAGCATTCTCTTATAAACAACTGTTTATACCACAGTGCAAAATAGGTGACTTTGTTACATGTCAAACAAGCTTGCAGGATTTGAATCCCAAAGGAACACTCTAAAATGTCTGAAAATACCGCAGTAAAAGATTGTATTTTAGCATACAAATTATAAAGTGTCTTGTACTGTAGGCCATTAAAAAATATTACATTCTAAAAATGGCATTTAAAATGCTCACAGTGATATTCAGAGGTACAACACATTTCTGTAAATAATTAAGAACAATATATTTCAATTAATTGTGTCAGCATGCTCCAAATTCCAATCACACAACAGCCACAGTGGTACAGAGGGCACAAGACAATACTTCATAATCAGCCTTGAGATGATATTCAACCAACAAAGTACCCATAAACTAAGGAACCCATCTGAATGTACCTGATGCAAAGCAAAGGTTATTTAAAAACAATAGCATGCACAGGTATTTGCATATTGTCCATTCTTTGCAAAACAAATATTTACAAGTTTATTGGGTATTCCAGTTTACATGAGAGGTTCACGCATGTCCTTCAGCAGTTACTAGGTAAAACTTTTTTTAAAAAAGCACAAAACCAGAAAACCTACAGTGCGCATTAGGATGGATTGACCCTGAAGACACAGGAAGAAAGCCAAGAATTGAGACGATTTCTTAAATCCACAGGTAGATAGTATGATTATCATCTAATGGTTTTAGCTATATATATTCCAGTCCTTGAATATACACTATATAAGCAGAGTTCCCAAAGAATCTAACAACTACATGAACAGCAAAATCATGTGAAGAGAGGCAACAAAAATCAGGGAAGGCATGATGTTGAAGCACAACCTGTAGAGTTGTGTAAATCCTCATCTATGTACACATCCCTCTTGGTGCCCTTCATGGGAACAGGCAGTGCAAACACCTCAAAGTACCTATGGCTTGCTCAGTTTCTTACGTTGTTTTTTCAACTAACCAGACCATCTGACTTTGGCACAAGTGAACCTTTTTTTGTGGAAAGCTGTCAGAATCAGCATTTGCAGGGAAACCCAAACACTTTTAAACAAACTTCATGTATTTATTCACTTAAAGTCAGGAGGCAGAACAAAGGCTTAAAGCAACAAACAGAGTTAGGTTTTTCCCCCCACTGCCTGTTTTCAATGTTCCTTGAAAGCATTTAAAAAGTCACTTTACTCTGCTCTCTGTTCCTGGCTGGAAGGAGCTGGCGTCTTTTCTCCTGTCACTCTGACTGTGGAGTATTTAGAGAGCCATGACAGACACTACATGGCTTACTCCACTCCAAACCTGCCCATGGGCCCCTTGAAGTAGAAATGCACTCATAAACCCTGAAGCAGTTCATGGGGATCCAGGAGATGCAGGGCCTCCATAACCACCTCTCCTGTGTAAACTGATTGGAAGTGCTCTGTCCCTTAAAACAGCAACCTTTCAAAATCAGTGTGTACCCTATTTTTGTCTTTCTGTACCTACAAGCTCTTACTGATGCTTCTACTTTCTAGCATCATCATTTTTTAGCTTTAAGATGCCCTTTAGTCTTACTCTCTACACTCATCTTTGGAAGAGCAAATTGCCCTCAGCCTGAAGAGGGCAAAGACAGAAAATATTTCCATATAATTACTTCTCCTCTTTGTGCATGAAAAATCATTTTTGCCATCACTTCTTGTCATATTCTCGACAGACCTTGTATATGGTTCTGCCTTGAAGCCAGAACGAGTGGCTGTCAAAAACTTGGATGGCCTCAAAACATCTTCCTGCAGAACTGTTTTATCTTCTGTATAACAGTGTAAACTGACTTACTGTAAGCATTTTTTCAGCTACTTTTCACAGATGCCTTAAAAACAGTCCACTGATTCATGGAGGTCTGCTATATGATGTGTTGTAAATCTTAAAATAAGGAGGGAATCTTTCATATGACATCAAATATTGAGAACTAAGGAAGAAAACAATTAGGAAAGAAGATATCCTTTCATAAAATATTCTTATATCATATTTTTCATTACTGCTTTTTCCCTTAAGAGACAAGGTTGATATCTTTTACGTTTTCTCTGTGAAGATACATCTAAATTTAGAGATAAGGTGAGACAGCTAGGAATAGAGTTTTGCTAGGAGCAAAAGCAAATGTAAGGTTTTCAGATATTCAAATAAATCTGGCAGAATGACTTTGAGAAAAATGTTTTTGTTGAGATGATATACAAAGAAAAATGGGCTGCCTAGAAGAAGCAGAGACAAAACTCAGGGTCAGAAAAACCGCTGCAGAAAACAACCCCAAAAATCACAGAATAACCTGAATAGTATCAATGTGCAGAATAACTAAACACTTCATGATAAGATTGTGGCTTAAATAATCTTGGGATATAGGAAAGGAGATCGGCCTGGATTATTTGGGTATTTTCCCTTTTAAGATAGAAAAGTGTCATAAATCCACATAAGGTAGAAAATGGGATTTAAAAATTCCTCTTTTTTTCTTTTTGCCAGGAATAGCCTACTAAAATCTGAATTTTTTACTAGCTATTCAAGCCAAAGGGCTAGGAATGTGCCTCAGTAAATCCGTTTACTAGCAGGACAGCAATGTCATGGCAGCAAGTACAGGCAAGAACCTCTTCCCTTCCCTCAAGAAAATCCAACTGCAGCATATACTGATGCAAAAAAGAAATAACATTCCTCTCCTGACAAAGGATTAAAACACATTCATCTGTTTTCAGCTGGATATTTCTAACGAAATTAGAATTTCCCATTTCTAGGGTTTGGCCTCCCCCTACCTGTACCACAAGAAAGCAGAAGTATCTCCACTGAAGACAACATATAAACAGAAGAATTGTTGCATTTAGGGTAAGAAGTAGGGCCTGGAGCTAAACAAACAAACCAACCAACCAACCAACCAACCACATCCCCCCTTGGCACTGCTGAGCAAATTGAAGCGTTCATCACAGCTTATTGTAAGCTTATGGTGCTAATGAGTATCTGATGCTCTGTCTAGTTTGCAGATACTTAGAAAGCTGCCTTGTTTCTGTGCTGGATCAATTGCTTCACTAATGCCATTCAAAACTTTGTTCTGCCCTAATCCTTTTTCATGTGGAATTAGGTGGAATGAACTGCTTTCTCTAACATTGTCATCTTTGCCAGGCATCCAAATCAGTTCAAGGCAGGAAGACGAAGCCCAGCACTCCCAGAAGCCCAGCAAAACGTGAGAAGGGAGCTCCCGGGACAGGGGATGGCACTGAGGCCACCGGGTGAGTCGGGGAAAGCACTTATGTGTAGGACGTGCTGTGACTAACCCTGCTGGAGAAGGAGTGTCGCCTCCCACCCCCACATCATGCGAGTCACTCATCCCATGGACCAGTGACACACAGGATGCAGGAGAGCACTAACAGCTGCCATTTACACAGGAAGACACCTATGGAAAAGCAGGGCTGCATCCAACAGTGGCCCACACTCCCAGCTCAGTTCTGTGACCTCTGCTGCTCCCATGCCTGAGGGGCTCAGAGCAATAAATGCACCAACTAGTTGCAACAGTATAATATATATTATGTATCAAATAATGTATAATATAATAGCATTGCCTCACTATGCTGTAGTATTTCTGATTTTTGCATATTTGATTATATATTCATATTTGATTTATTTATACTTATATGCATATTCCATACCAGTTTGTCTGATATGGAAATAAATATGGCCGATCACTTAAAGTTGGCAGTATTTAGGAACCAGGTATTTTCCCCCAAAATGCAGGCATCTAGCCTGAGATAGGCATCTAGGCTCCATCAACAGCCTGTACCAAGAGAAACTGTGAAGCAGTTTAACCCAAGCAGGACAGGAGCGTAATACAAGAAGAACAAATTCCTCTCTGAAGTTAAATTCCTATTTTTAGGAGACAAAAACTAGTGAGACTAATCCCACATGTAGTGCATGGCAATCTTAAAACTTAAATTTTGTGGTTGACTCTGGAGCATCTGGTTGAAAAAGTGGAATAGGAGAGTCTGTAGAAGAAGTGCACAGCAGATACTCATGGTTCCTCACAGTTTTAGTGCAGTCTTTGCTAATTTATCTGTTGATTTCTAATGGAGCAAGACTGAATGGGGTACATCTGTTCTGTGTTGACTTG
>NW_008237919.1:14573686-14590597 GCF_000691975.1 Corvus brachyrhynchos | reverse complement strand
GCTTATGGAGATGCAAATATTCCAGGAAGGCCACACTCCTGGAATATGGATATGGATAAACATCTGTCTCTCACTATCTCACTGTCTCTTTTTTGTTTTTCTACCTGCACAATCAAAAAGTATCCCAGGCCTGGCACATATATTGGTACAAACAAGCTGATCACACATTCAAAAAAGTGATCACATATTTAGTAGGAACAGAAGGCTAGAAATAAAAATACAGAAAAAGATGTTGAGAACAGGATTTCATGATATAGAAAGACCTCTGTTTGGGGGTTTATCTCACTGAAGGAGGTGTTGTGGGGAGAGAAGTCAGAATATATATCTAAGCAAGTGCCTAATAACTTGATAGAGCATAGAAATGCAGTCAACTGCTTCTAGCAAATTCAGTTTATTCCATCTATGGAAATATAAAAAACTAAATATGAGGAATAAAGTAACAACAGTGACTTACTCTAGAGCTATCCATCCTTTCAATATAAAAATACAAACATATCACTATTAATACATGTATATGACATACACAGAGCACAAACAGATAACACAAGAAATTGCTTTCATTCTCCCCTAATCCTGAGCCAGCTCTGTATCAGGCCATATTTTGGCTTTAATAAATGTAGCCTTAAAAATGCTTCACCTTGTGCCAGCTGACTAAATTGTCCTACAGATCTCACAAAGGACGGGGCTGAAGCTATCCCCAGTTACAGCTGGTCTACCTCACCTACCAGCAGTCATGGTTCTCCATGGCCCAGCAGACTGAGTGTCCCTGCCAGGGCCCTCATCGAATGACAACCATCTTACCTGGTGAAAGTGCTGCTCTGAATCCTCCCAAGTCTGACCTAAACGCCTTGTATCATTACTCATCTGACTAGACAGTAATGCAACCTTAGGAGTCCAGCACTGGGAGAAAACAATGAGGGAAAGGGTCATACTTTGATGTGGTGTTTTGAGTTCCATTTAAACAGTCTACACATAGCTGCTGGTGAGCTTTATTTTAATGTAAATCCTTGGTGAAAGAAAGGGAAGGAAATTATCAGTGCAATAAGCTCTGATCAATTCAAATATCAATGCCAACTTTTTGAAAAAATCAGTAATTTAGAGAGAGAAATGTTCCCAGCCTGGTTTCTTAGAACTTTTGTTTCTAGGCACACATTTTATTTACACAAGGAAAAACTGCTATGAGCATTTAAAAATTACTCCCTTTGTAGACAAAAAGGAACTGTAGGATACTCGTTGTGTGTTTGTTTGTTACACACTGTGTAAAAGAAAACTGCATACAATTTGTGGTTGTTTCTTGAAAGGGTCACTCAAACATCTACAGTGAACACTGGAAGGATTATGATAAAAGCCACTGCTGAGCAGCATCCTAGAGTATTATGGGAGTGGTGTGTTTTCTTGACTTGGATTTTTGGCAGAAAGAATTTGGAAAGGTTTTTTGGTAAAATCTGAACTCTAGATATAATTTCAATTGCAGGGTGTTTCACATGGGGTAGGAACTACATTGGATTGCTTACAGCCAAGGAGAAGTAGGCCATGTTGACATCCACTTACGCTGACCACTAAAACATTTCAGATTGCAGGAAAGAATGGCACTTCTTCATTCCCTCAATTTTCTTTTGAAATCATTGATATCCCCTGTACAGCAGCAATTCCACTTGTTTCCAGACTCTCATTCTCCTGATTGTCCCCACATTCTCATTCACTATTGCTTCAAGGGCAATTTTGGTCAAATAATTTTGCACTTCAAAGTCACAGGTGGTTATAAAACTTTATTAACTCTAAAAGTACTCTTTCAAGCAAAACTTTATGTAAACAAAATAGGTGGCTTCCATAAGCAGGCCAGAGCCACAGTGTATTATAAACGGGTGCCTTAAGCCACTAGCATGTATTTGCCCTTGCAACTTAACCAATGCAGATATAATTCATGGCATCCTATTAAAAAATCAATTTTATTTTCAATGTGAAACATTTCTTTTTGCATCACATCAAAACAAGTGTAAAATGAGATCATTAACTTTGTTCCAAAAGACTAAAAGAATTAATAAAAGTAACTAAATGGCATATGAATAAATCTATTACAAACCTCCCAGGATGCAAGCCAGAAGCTTTAAGACGATGTTAAAATTTAGAAGAGCACCTGACTCTCTGCTTGGAAAAAGTCAGTATGAATACAGAGCAGACAGAGAAAGGAAAAACTGTCCGAAACCAGATCAGAATGTAAAGCAAGAAATCAGGCTCACATCATGAAAGGATCACTGTAAAATCACCTGATCTCTGATTCTGAAGTATCACATAAGAATGTGTGTAATAGGAAGCATATTTCATATTTGCATATTGGTGATAGGAATTCAACAGTCTTGCGTTATGATTTTAACAGCAAAATAAGTAAAAACACTCTGATAATCAGTACAAGCTATTTAAAGTTTTCTGTTTCAAAATCTTTCCTGGCTTACATATGTAGTTGCTATTGACTAACAGGGAACAGTTTTTTGCCATTAGGCTGAGGCAGACTCCAGTCTACTTTGCTTTTCTGTATTCCTGATTACTGTGATGCTATTCCATTTGGGATCATGAAAATTTTCCAAGGAAAAATTCTGGCAAAAATGTGAGAAAAACTACAAACTGGCTAGCTGGTCTATCAACTAAAAATCCCTTCTCAGTCTTTGAACTTGTTCACAGGTCTGCCTGTTTAACTTGCTAACAGAGTAGACAGTGGTGCCTGAGAGTCTCAAATACCATGGCATATTCAAATACAGAAAAAATACAATTTTATTTTCATTGGTTATGAGGAAATATATGCTGTACAGGTAATAACAGGCAAATGTGTTATTTTTATTCTCTCAAAATATGATGGAAATCCAAAGAACTGCAGCAAAGACTGAGCTGAAAATCCTGCTCTAGAAATACTAGGAATATATTATATTTTTGACCCTCACTTAACTTAGACTCATGAAACTGTAATATCATCAAAATACCTGTCAACTAAGGGAAAAAAACCCCAAAATGTATTAACCAGAACTGGAATAAAAAAAAAAATAGCATGTGTACATGCGTAAGAAAAGCAACATCTTGTCCCACCCACACCACCAGCTTCAGAGTTCAGTAAGAAAACAAATCAGAACAGGGGGAGGAAACTAGGCCACTTTGCCAGGAATGTGTTTTTGATGAAAAAATTAGTCCTGTTTTATACAATGGATGCATTCAAACACCTCGCAAAGCAGGCCAGATGTTGGCTGGAGCAAACTAATAACACTCTGTGCTTTTAGTCCACTCTGCCTCTCATCCTATCAGCCATTTGTCCCAAAAGCCTCCACACTGCATCAATCAGCTCCTAACTGGAAGAGGCTCCTCACACAGCTGAAAGACACATCTCCTTAAGCAGCTGCTGCTGCTACAAAACTCCTGAGCCTTTCTCATCACGAACAGCACTTTGCACAGGCAGCAGAACAGCTTTAATTTAAGGGCAGGACCCATGTCCTCTGCTTGGAAAACTGCGGAACCATCTGAATGTACTCAGCTCACCCATGCCTTCCCAGGAACAGCCTGCACCTTTTAAGCACTGAGGTGTATCATTCATTTTAATTGTGCAGAAGTTGAAGGCAAAGGAAAGCCTGAGGTCCAGTGAGAGCAGCTTGCCAGCTCAACTTAGGCAGCCCCTCAGATGCACTGAGCTGACAAAACAAGAGGTTCTGGGGAGGGAGCAAAACAGCAAACAGAGCCTGGGGAAAGCTCACAGCATTCAGGTAAGAGTAGCATCCTATTTTCAAAGTAACACTTCAAGAACGTATGCTAGAATCACTGAAAAAGTAACTAACATGGGAGAAAACACATTTGGTGCTGATTACATTATTTCTTTGCTGCCAGCTTATGCAGTCTTGCATGAGCTTCAAATTCTTTCCTCAGCATATTGTAGTGCAAATCAAGATTTTTAAAACGCTGACAAAAATAAAAACTCGATATTTTGTCTCCCAGAGAAGAACAAGTGACAGTCCAAAGTATCTCAGCTTAGTAAGAAGAAGGAAAATTGTTAATGAAACTAAATCCACTTCTAATAGCTGAAATTTACACAAAAAAATTACCTCTCTCTCCAGTAGCCTGCCCAATCTCTGCAATTCCACCAGCAAGTCCTTTCCTTTTGGCACCTGTTACATTCCCCAAATGGCTCTTAGAGCCAGTGCAGCACCACCAATGAAGAGAAACATCCAGAGAGTTTCAACTACCGCACTGCCCCTGAAATGCATTTCAGAAATAACAGCAGCTGTAATGATTTAAACTATAACACTCGCCCATTGCAGAGATTCAAAAATATTCTAGAGCAGCTAAACAAAGTACTGTGTATGTTACTAATTAAAGTACTACAGCATCAAGAAGTCCTCCTACACTCCAGGATCTTCAATGCAGCTACATAAATAAGAAATAAAAAATATTTCTTGCTTTAGATAGTATAAGATCCATCTACAAGAGAGGACATTGCAGATTGATAGAAAAAGACATCTTTAGGAGAACACCAGACATGCCTACTCTGTAAGTGCAGGTACACTCTAATAAAATTTATCACCCTGAAAATACTCTTGAAGGGTAAATGTCCTGTCCCTCAGGGAGTGAATCTAGCCTCCAGGTGTGATATTTTCATGCTTTGCTGGTGCACAAGTACTAATCTGCATGTCAAAGTGCAACAAGATGTAGAAGTACTGAGTCCTGTCACTGGGATGGGGTGTCTAACTTGCCAAGGACAGCATCATTTGGGCATGCATGGGGCACTAATTTAGGTGATTAGAGTAGACAGCATTCACTGAACATCACCAGCACCCTGATCATCAGGTTTACTTTAGGCATTACCCTCAACGTGTTTTAAGACTCAAGTCATACAGGCTCCAACAAGACTCTACAGCTTACTTGGCCTGCTTAGGAGGCAGTTTTGAGTGTTAATATGATAAATATAAGAAAACATCAAATGGTTTACATCTTATTTTCTGCACAGTCCAAAAAGTCCTCCTCTTGTTCCATGTTGATCTTGGAAGGAGGCTAGGTCATACCTATTTTGATGGAACTTAAGTGTATAAAATATTTCTAGCTAAGAGGCTTCTACTTATGTTTTTTTTTTTCTATTTCTTACAGGAATAATCACCATGTATTCTTTAGCACATTAATCTTCTCAAATGATCTGCCCAATCTAATTAATGTTTTGCCTCACTTCTTTTGGATTAATTTTCAACTCTATTTAAATGATATTTTGCCCTCTTGAGAAAGACTGCCCAGAGATTTTCCAACCATGCTCCTCATCTCTTAAAATTTCACTCTTCAAATCCTCATATCATGAGTGGCTTGGCACTGAAAGTACTTTAATTATTATTTGAAAATATTGACAGTTGAAGCCAGAACAGGATTTGATTCACGTCAGTATGTCATCTAATTACAAATATATCTTATTTTACAGTCTGGCACCAAAAAGTAACAGACTGAAATTCTGCTGAACACTTTATTGATCCAATGCCACACGAGCAAGGGGGAAAAAGCAAAACAACTGCACTCTTTCTTAAACAGTAAGCTTCCTGGAAAAGAAACTTCTGAAGCTGTTGCGCTCTGAGAAAATCCTCCTCTTCCATAGCAGTGGTGCCTGTCCTAGATCTAAAAGACCAGCTGGTACACCATCCAAGAAATCACCACCACTGAAGCTGTTAATCAACAACATGAAAAAAAAAAAAAAAAGCCCATCAACTCTTTCTTTCTTAAGTGAATTACTAGGATGAATTATTTTGTGAAGGTGAGAACTCCAATTGCATGGAGAAGGCTGCCTGAAATCAACTGCTTCAGAAAGACCTAAATTCTTTCACAGATTTGTCCTTCAAAGCACCTCCCTTCCCTCCAAAGCAGCTGTTCATCCTTGTAGCTCTTCCATACTTCTGAATTAAGAAACATGCTGTGACTGGTACTTCTGACTTTCTGCCAATAGACAGAAAACTGTGAAAACTGGATCCTCTTTTCCTCCAGCAGGTAGGCGGTAGGAAGTAGAGGTGGGGCCCTGGGCAATGAAGTGAGAGAAATGTGTGTGAAGAGCAGAGGAATAAAAAAATGCAAAGCAAGAAGAAAAATAAATCTCACTCACTCTTCAGCAAGTGTTAGGCACCAGACAGTAGAAAAGGGCATTTAGTAAACAAAGTAAGAATAGGGTAAAAACTGTGATTTAAATAGCCATAAGGGAGCTTTTATTTTTCTGCAACTCCTCCCCTCTCCTTACAAGATACAATCCCAGTGGTGTTTTATGCAGAGACAGCTGTGAGCTACCCTATTTTTACACTCTTCTGAATCACTACTATCTACATGCAGATCCAAATGAATCCCAACAGGGGCCTCAAGATCCTCTTGCAAATGCACAGTTTACAAAAGAAAATGTTTGCAATATTCACACAGTGAATGAGGTTAACTGAAAAGCAAATTATTCATGACTTATGCACAAACTTAAATGTAGCAGTCAAAATACTCTGCTGTGTAAAATCAACATCTACCTTTTCTGAGGGGAAAATAAATTGCTTCTGCAATACAGCAAAGTAGTAAAGAAAGTGTGCATGTATTCAGCTCTCCATATTTGTCATTAGAGGTTGATCTTTATAGCCAGATGTACCACTGACCACTTACAAGTGAAGGCAATTACTATGCAAAGGGGAAAAGTTTTATGATGTTTTGAGCTCTATGGATATGTGGCCAAACTGTGAAGCACTGGATTATTCAATGTGTTAGTAGAGAAATAGCGGGTGAACTAGATTTATATTTAATTAGGAAATAGTGTCAAGACTATGCCTGAAGCCAATGAAAAATTATCTGTGCAATGATATATATTTTTTTTTTAATTCCATTGTTTTCCCTCACAAATTTTAAAAGCAACATGACTAAGAAGAATCCTACAAAGCCTAGCTAGGACTTCAATCTGATGTTCAGAAAAATCTACTCGTCCTTTTTGTTTGATTGCAGAATGTTCTTATCACCTTAGTGGAGAAACTCCATTGACGGTATAAAGAAGGATACTGTGCTTGATGGGTGAGGAGGAGCAACCCCCAGGAGTAGGGACAGAGGGCCTTTCCAGAGCAGCAGTGCCAGTTCAGCAAACTGGAAGGCTTCTGTGTCCTGTGCTGCCAGGCACCACGGGCAGCCACAGTAAATGCCTTCCCAGCCTTTCGTGCCTCAGACAGCCATTTTGTTTCTTACAGTTCAGTCTCTAGTTCAACAATAAGGATTCTTAGCAATTTCTTAATTTACCCAAATATCATGGGCTCTGAGGACATTTATTCTGCCAAATTAAGGTTCTCAAAACTTAGTTTTGGCTGCTTCCTTTTCCACTCCTGGTATGGCCCTACTATAAAGGGCTAAGATCAACATTATAACTTAATTCTCACTGGTGGCACTTCTTCTGACTTCTCATCCAAGTTTCAAGACCACTTTTTTTTCTCACTTACCCATTTCTTTAGCCCTGGCTTTCTCCTAAACTCAGTTTCCCTTCTCAGCAGAGCTCTAAACTACAACCTCTTTATTATTTCATTGATGCTGTTTGCCCCAAAAGTCACCCAGGCCTGAGGAAGATAAATCCTGTTGCTCAGGGAAGAGCCTTAATTTTCTCAGTGCCTATGTCCGGTGTTACAGTGACCTCTGGTTGCTGGGAAAAGCAAGCCCAAGGACTGGAGTGTGTTCAGTACAATTAAGGGTGGTTTATTTTCTAATCTCCAAGTGTAGAAAGCTTGTGTGAACTGAGACTTTCAAATGTTCACATCCTGTTCAAATTTCAGAAGATTTTTCACAGGGAAGGAGTGAAAAGCATTTTACTGACCCTCCAGCATTCCCTTGCCAAATCTGAAGACTCTGCTCCGACACAGAGTTGTCATAGCTTCCTAGTGAAACAGTCATAAGACTCCTTATTTTATCCAGCACCATAGTGCCTATCTCCATTTCATCTTCATACTTTTAGATAAATGAAATATAATTTGATTACTATTATTCTAAAACTTCTGCTTAAAGCAAATACTTGCCTTAAAAATATTAGCCCATACATTTAAAGTTTTCAAAGCTATAAACAGCTAGAAAACAAGGCCTTGTGATGAAAGAGGTGATCCATCATCCTTACATCTTTTAATATATCTGGTAGATTAGCACTGACTTTCATTGAGCCCTGGATGCTAGGTCCCTAAATCACTCTAAAAATTTGCTGACAAGCGTTACTTCAGCTTTATTTCTCTTGGGAGGCTTTATGGCATGTATGGGGAAGGTCAACTATCTTCTCCCTGGAAATAAAGAGACAGATTATAGGGTTCTTACCACCTTTCTGCAGTGTATTTCAAAGGGCGGATATCACTAAACTGTAAAGTCAGTGAGAGACTCTAGTCTCTCAGAAAGTCTCCCAGAAACCCCTCATCCCACCCTAGGACAGTTGTGTGTAGAACCTCAGTGAGCCAACATGATCAGATGTCTCACCTCCAGGACCTGACTATTAACTGCAGCATGTGCATCCATCTGTTTGCAGTTACAAAACCCCTGCCGGAAGAAGACATGGAATCAGAATTAAAATCCACAGCATACGAATGGTCCAGTGTGCTAACTAGCTGGCTGGAAGGAGGAACAATAATAAATAAGCCCTTGAGTCAGAAGCCAGATGTGGCAGAAGCACCCTGCAGCTACAGGGCAGGCTCAGCGGAGGCCCCAGCCCAGGCCTCTGAGCTGGAGGTAACTGCACCCCCCTTTGCTATGGGGTCTCTGGCATGGATGTTATAGCACTCACAAACAGAGTAACACAGTCCCAAAGTATAATCCCTAGTTCAGCAAGATTATTTTATTAATTGTTTTATGCATTTAACATGTAGGGTGTGCTGGTTTTTTCCATCCAAAACACAGGTTATAATTTTTTGTCAGTCCCAGAAGACCACAACCATATTCTAAAAATAGCATTTCTTCAAGTTTCTCAGACAACTATAAAATAAGCCTATAAATGAAACAATTGCCTAAGTGAAGTAGCCTTCTCAGAGAGGCTCCTTTCTCAAAAGTATTTATTGTTTTAGTAAAGAAAACACTCACAATAAAAAGCATTTTCTGGTTATATGAAAGGCACCACAATTTCTGATTTTCCTCTGAATGTAGATTACCTGCAGCATCAAACATTACCTGAAGTCAAAAAACATATTATGGGCAACTAAAATGTTGTAAAGGGCTGTGTGGGAACTTCAGATGAACAAGTTGTCCTGAGGGGATAAAAGTCACCCCTAAGGAGAAGAAATGAAGTCTGGAAAAGGAAGCAGAACTGGGCAAGCATACACTTTAATTTCTTGAAAGCACAAGAGGGCAAAAATAACAGTTTGCAAAAGCCCAACAAGTATGTTAGAGGAATTTGGTTATAACTGGAGAAGTCTCTAAAGCCATTAGTTACCTGGTGTGAAGCCTGCTAGGATCCTAATGCACTGTTAACTCCGTGCCATTAACTGACTGGCAGGGGGTGGAGAGATTCTAACAACGGTGGGGAGCAATTTTTTTCAGACAAAAAATATGTTGTCATTTCACTTTTGGCATGATTTGTTTTACAGTACTCACAGTAACTTCGGAGTTTAAACAATGCTCAAGCAAAAGCAGGCATGAGACTGTGGCCACAGGAAGGTTTGAGGTTTGTTTTTATTCAAATAGAGCCACCAGCACTCAGGCTCATAGAGTATTCAGATCTGTTTTCCTGTTATGCTTTTCCTTCGTAATAATTGCTTTTCATTTTTTAAAAATACAGCAATAAACCCGGAAATTCCATAAAAGCCGTCTTCTTTTATATGAAAGTAAGGGGGGAAGGGGAACCACAAAACCATATGGAAGTCAATGAAATGCTTTATTTGTTCAGCAGAAAAAGGGGACTGTGTATTTCCTGACTTAAACTTGTTTTCATTGTCCTTCTGTGGCCAACTAGTTTAGGGAAATCATATACAATGTCAGTCCTTGTCTGTGATTTTTTAAAATAAGAGTACCTGTATTCTGCAGGTACATGGTTTTGCAGCTGAAGCTAATTTCTTAAAATCTGTGCCTCATGTTTACAATGATGTAACTGGAAGAAGACTAGGTCCTGTTAAAATTTTAGCAATGCAGCTCCCTTGTAATTCTCCACAGTTGTATAATAAAAATATTAACAGCTGTATAATTTCTGCTAGTAATTAAAAACTAATCCTTAAGGGAAAGGGTAAAACCAGTCTTCACACACATTTTTTTAATATCCACAAATACAATATGCATAAGGGGATAATTTTAGGCAGCATTAGATATAGGGCTCTGTTGAAGAAAATCTATCAAGAAAATATTATGTACAGACTGATCCATTATTGGAAATTGCAGATAATACTGTGATGAAAATTGAAAAAGATCTCAAGCCCTACATTCTTTCCTTTAATTATTATTCACTGAATTCTGGACATGCAATGTTACAGTATTCACTATTTTTCATTTTAAGGTGATTTAAGAGCAATGAGTCACCTTGTGGTTATTGTTTTACCATCCTCCTTTCTAAACCATTACACTGTCTGCTGCTCATTAAGATTTTTAGAATTGCAGTTATGATAAGCTATTGTTTGAGGCTCAAACAATAAAATTTCACATGCAGTCACCAAGTACATGGTTAATTTTTAGAAGAATAATATAGAAATCAACTAATATGTACTGATATTTAGATATTCATTAGAAAGTTCTCTCAAAAATTAATGTATACCTTAGAAAGTGCAATATATACTGTAACTGTATCATACTGTCTATATAAAGTACCTGGGAGAAAAAGAAGAATGACGAATGTTTATCCCAAGGAAAACACAAAAGGCGAAGAAGAAGAGGTAGCAAGGAAGTTCCAACATGCAGTTTTAATTTACCTGTATAGGATTAAATTGGTATTTTGATGATAGCACCTGTAGATACTATGTAAAAGCAGGAGAGGGGCAGAAAACATAGACAATAATTGTTGGAAAGTTGGAGGAAGTGATTAAAAAATGCTGATTTGGAATAGAAAGACTCATAGTCAGCTTTTTATACAGGATCTGAGGAGCACAAGGATATGGTTTTTATTCTGCACAAAAAGTAAAAGAAATCTGTGCTTGATTATTCTCTCTGAACAATACTCTGGCATGGTTTTTAAATACAGAAATAACTGTTTATTAGTAATTTCCAAAGTTGGATTACTTAGTCATTAAATTATCACTACATCCAAGTGAGCTCAGAGATAAGACTTGTGCATTGCTCTAGTTTTCATACACAATGCAGAAAGAAATGTGAAAGTACAGAATCACCATGTTCTGTTAATATCACAAGAACATCCCAAGCCAAACAAATTAATTAAAAATGTTCAAAGCAGATTAAAAAACAGAGAGCAAATGATTTTAAAAAAAACTAGAGGAATTGAATTCACTTTACAGACATACAAATACAAATAACCTCAACTGATAACCTCTTCCCATACTTTATCTGTCTTTGGATACAATACATGTAAAAACTCCTCAGGAAAAGCTAGGCTCCTAAGGAAAAGTTACAAAAGTAGAATACAAAGCTGGGGACTTCAGAGAAGGAACATGATTTACTTCATAAAATGGAATAATTTGAAAATTGTAATGTTTTAAACTCTTCTAAAACGTGAGGCAAGTGCAGAATTTTAAGATAAATAAAAATCCAAATTGAACCATTTGCCAACTTAAAGGACTTAAGGCATCACAAGGAGATGAATTCTAACAGCTGCCATACATTTGCAATATCTGGGTGCACTGATCACATCATGTGAACTCGAGTATCAGCAAAAGGACACTTCTACTATGAATCACACACTTGTTTGAAAAATACTCCATTGAATGCTGGATCACCTGAGCAAGGAGGAGGAAAAGGAAGCACATTTAAAAGAATTTATGGTCACTGTGAAATTTGTCAATTCAGACCTGATTTAGGAGCACTTCTGGGCTCCTCGCTGACGTTAAGCTTCCAACAATATCTGTAGCTCCAGAAACAAGTTCCCTTTGTATCATCTCCAAGTGGTCAGCAAACGTACACCAGCAGAAAATGGCCTCCTCACAGAAATTCTTGCCTTGGTTACTTCTCATGGGTGCTAGAAACACCATTTTACTATGCATGAATTTTTCAACCACCATCAAACTCTACCTGGGAAAAATACTGCACCATACTCTAAGCTACCTATGTAAGCTCATACTGGGTAACTCTTATACTCACACCCCACTAATCTTTTCACTTTTTCAGTCAAGCTGAAAGCTTACTTTGAGTTACTAAAATACTGATATTTTTTCAAATTCTCTTTGTTTTCTCTTAGAAAGATAATTAGATTCAAAACTGCTACAATAAATTAATATTCAATTCCTATATTGATGCACATAAAAAGAAAATGAAAATAAGGATTACTAAAGAGATGGGTAGACAGATAAACATCAAAAATTGATGTGTGATGTATGAATGGAATCCTCCATGTTTCTTTAGCTTATATAGCAAATAAAAAACATTACATATAGGAACTTAAACTGTGGCTATTAAACCACATAGATACATGAGAAAACATCAAGGCTTAAGTCACATGATACAGTACAGACTGTCACCTGCTCCTATAACTCTGCCACCATGAGTCTTCTCAAAAATTGGATAGCCATTACCCACCTTGCTGAACAAATGTAATTCAATACAGCAGAAACCAGCTTGACAACGAGAGAGAGAAATGATTTCTGAAAAGATGGGCAAGCTGAATCAATCCAGCTGTCTGGCAAGCATCAGTACTGGCCATAGGCAGGAGAACAGAACATGTGGTCTTGAGCAGGAAGAGAGGCAGCAGATGAGGAGGGAGCAGGCAAATATGCTCTTCATGTACAAATATTACTTCTGCTTAGCTTTAGCATGAAACACTATTTTGGTACAATATTATTTAGTTACTGTTGGTCTTCCTTCAGACTTACCTCTGAAGCAATGTCAAGGGTCGCAACAACAGAGTGTAAGTGGCTGGTGAGTAAAAGCTTATGTCTTCAAAGAATTTTCAGAAAAGCACCAGCAAAGAATGTATTATTAAGGAAAGTGAGAACACAGTAAGCAGCATACAACATTGTAAGTAGCAAAGAATGCTGTGAATAAGACTTAAATTGTTGGGCTTATACATATGCTCTATCTTCATTGCCACATATTTAAATACAGGCTTTCACAATACAGTGACTATTACTTGTGTATAAATTTTAAGCCCACACCCTCTTTCCAGTTAAACTGTGTGAAGATATACAACACTTGCTTTGCTCGGATGTTATATATTACTTTTTTAAGAGAGAAAAATCAAATCAAAACCAGCTAACAGTAGCAGTTAATGAAACTTTTGTGCATATTAGCATCTGGAAGTGACAAAAATTTTATCTTTCTTGTCCTGATCCTTGCACGGTAACATGTAGTCAACACATTTGAGCAAATGTTGTGAAGTGCAGCATAACGAATGCACACAAGCAAGAGGGAACAGCATCCATGTGCATCCAAAATGCACACACCAATTAAATGGGGAAGCCTCAGGGCCATCTCTAAGTCTTTTGTTATTATCTTTTCCACCCAATTGTTCTCTCTCTGGCTCCTCTGTTGGAAAGGATGGGATGTAACCCAACAGATGACTAACTGTGTACAATCAAACCCATTTTGTTGCTTAACCCCAGCAACTGCTGTATGTTATTTCTGAATTATAAGGACCCTTGAGCTATCTTTCTGTGGTGACCCAGAGCATTAATAGATAAATAAATAAATAAATAAAATTTTCCTCTCTTTCTTTAAGCCAGAAAACAATTTCCAGTGAAAGGCATAACCACCTCCTATGTATAACTGCTTGCAACAATCTAGATGTCTCAGAAACACCACAGTAGAGTTTTGCTCAACATTTAGTTAAAAGTCACTATTTCCAAGCATGCTGAAGTCAATGAGAATTTTTTCAAGGATTTTAATGAGCTTTGGGTAAGACACGACTGGTTTAAGTTACTGACTTCTGTTGCTCCATGGACTTGATTTGATATTCAGAAAGGAATATCAAAAGTTAGTTAATAAACATATGCCATGTAAACAGTGATGTACCCTAAAATACGATACTCAGCTGGTTTCCATCTCAAAACTCAGATTATAGTAATGCAGAAGCCAGGTGTATGGCACTGACCCAGACTTACAGTGTCAGATCTAACTTCAGTAAAACAGCCCAGCACGTATTTTATAACAAAGTTATAAAATCTGATATGAGAAGTAGTAATGACAATCTGAAATTCCAAAATGTATTTTGCAGGGTTTTGAAAATAATATTTTTTTCCATTAGATAGCTTTACAGATGGACATACCATAAAGCCATCATTCTTGTACCCTTATATCCATTATTATCAGTTTTTGGTAAAGCATACCATTGCCATTTGAAATGAACTATTATTTTTCCACTGTTAAATATGATATAATAAACATATAGTTAGAATATTGTAACACTGATTTCACCCAAGGTTTATCATTTGACAGGCCTCTAGAGTTGCAGACCTACCAAACTTGACTTTGTCTTTATGCACACACTTAAAAAAAAGGACATTTAGGCATCTGTGAAAGCTTTAGGCTTCTGACTTCCTGATAGCTTACAACAGAAATAACAACTGAAAGCACCCACCTGCATTGGATAGTTAAATCCATTTTAAAATTTGGTTGAACCTTTAAACACACAGAAAAGGTAATGCTTTTATGCATATTAAATCTTAAAACGCTTTACTGTCATGACTTGCATCAAAGAATTGCTTGAGGATTCCTGTAGTTATGGTTCCCTGCTCTTTCTGAAAACTCAAATGGGTGAAGAAAATGGTGCTAGGAAAGTGATGTTTTAAGATAAGATTGTCCATTAATGGCTGTCCCAGTTCCTCCTGTTTGACAATAAAGTATTTCCAGCAGCATTTTAAAATGGTCCTGCACAGCAAATGCGTTTCAGGTCTTAACAAAGAAATTCACCACTTGAGAACTTTCTCTTTTCCCACTTACAGAGCATTGAAAAGGTTACATTGTTTTGCTCTTTTCTGAACTACTTTGCCACAGAATCCAAAAGCCACTGCTGATGACCAGCCAGTACTTCACAAATCATCAGCGCTTTACACAAGGACCTTGAGGTCGTTCACCAGTGTAAATGCTGGCCTCAGACTGCACCTGAAATCTCTAGCATTTCAGTGTTTACATGTATCTTTAGTCGCTACCTGTGTGAAAGGGCAAAGCATGTTCACACGTCTAAAAAAATAAAAAATAATGCTTTAAGAAACACTTTTCCATGGGCAAAAGGAAGGACTTGGGGACCTATTGTGTCTCATTACTGTCATGAATGAAGAAACATTTCAAAGAAGAAGGAAATAAGGGTTTGCGTGCTTATATATCAAACAAATAATGCCAGAGATAGTAACTTTATAGTGTTTTAGTATCATTTACATGCAATGACCAAAATTTTCCAAATTGTTTTGAAAATCCCTTCCTCAAAACTGAGACTGTTCAAACAGATTTCAGAAAGTCACTTCATACTCCTAACTATTTTTAAAATTCTTCCACAGTTACTTTATGCATGCATATATCTGCTGTCTCACAGCATTTAGAATTGCATACCTTATTCTGACAGCTCTGAGACAGGCAATTATTAATTACCTTAGCTTAAGACAGTCAATGGCCCAAGGGGGGAGAAGCCTGTAACTTCTAATCTAACACAGAAACTCAGCTCATTTTCTATCACACATCTGCTTTCCACTGGCAGACAACATCTCACTAGACAAACACAAAATTGATGTAGAGCTCCTCACCATCTTGAAAATGTCACAAATTACCTCAGATTCCAAAGAGTAAGCTGAAATTTAATACACTGGCAGAACAATGAACTGCTATCTGTGTGGTATCCTATACAACTGTTACTTTTTGAAATAGGTCCAAAATTTGGAAGTGACTGCATGGAACTATACACAAATGATTTAGTCAAGCACCTTAATTTCTCCACATTGAAAACTTCTACAAGACTATAAGCTTTTCCCTAGAACAGCAGGTTTTCCAGCCATATATTTTCAGCATTACATGTCTCTGGATACAAAGGGATCTCTATCAAGATATTGCAGTTTCCACCTCTCTGTACACATATGGGGTTTGAAAAAGTAGCATAAATTTAAATTCAGGTAAAGTATCTATGGGACTTTGGTTAATGTCATTAAAAACAAGGGTTTATAATTAATTGGCTTTGCAAGATCTGGCAACACTAACTATGCAAATCATTAACATCAATACTGTTGCATGAAAACAAGACAAGGATACTGCAGTTTAACATTTTTACATATCTTATTTTATACAATTTTGACAACTGTTAAAGGCCTCTAGAATCTAAAAATGTGTAATTTCTCTGTTTACCCAAAGCATGCATATGGTACAGAGGATAGCAAGTTTCTTAATGATGACTATGTCAGCTGCCACAGGCAAAGTCATCTCTTGGGTCAGAGGACAGTTTAGTCTCCAAGTTATCTCAGTCACTGGCCTCCTTGCTGTGATCTCCAGCATGGTATTAATTAGTTGCAGTTGTAGCATAGACTTCTGAAGTATCAACATCTGTTCACATGCAAGACCACACACTTATCCTACACAGGCCTAACATAACTAGTTTTGACTGATCTGCGCTTAAATTGAATCACAGCCTCCTAGAAGTAAAAGTCTCTACACTGTTCACACTAGTTTGACTTTTCATTAGTTACTGTTTCCCAATAAATCCATTTAAATGCATCATTTTAGCTTATAATTTTCTTTTTTTAAGCTTTTTTTTATCTTTCAAATGTGTTTCTGGAGGGATTTTTCTTAACATGTTCTCTGAGAATCTCTTCAGACACAGGAAGATGATTTAAAGCATCAGACAAATAAGAAACCATTAAACTGAGGTAA
>NW_008237919.1:14552473-14573580 GCF_000691975.1 Corvus brachyrhynchos | reverse complement strand
GGAATGTTCAAATACCTGGTAAGTGGTGGATGATTTTAAACCTTATTTGCATACGAATCTAAAGTTTAAGACACTTCTGTGTAAGAGCCTATTTGACTAGGAACTAAGGGGCTGTAGAAAATCCAACTACATGCCTTTTTGTGCTGATTAAATGCTTTGATCTGCAGAAAGAAGTAAATGGATTTATGTACAGTAGATGTACAAATGAATGCTGTCTTCAGAAATATGATTTGAATACCAGAGATGTTCCTGAAGGGGTGATTTGGAAAATTCTGCAGGGGCACAGACCTCCTGAGTTAAGTGGACTCTTCCCACAACTTCTCTCATGAATCTTGTTTCAGCGATGGCTTGTAGTAGGCTGTGATCTCATGACTCATGAGAACTGAATTTCATTCCAGAAAGAAAAAATAAGGTTTCACTGGTATAGAAGATAGGACTTGAAACAATAGGATAAAGTATGTGATAAGTTAGAATCCAAGTAAACTGCTTGAGGCTTTTAGAACTATGAACGTTACATTTTTCAAGAGCTTGTCACTGTCTTTACATCATGTAAAAATCCTTAATGCTTATTTGAAAAAAATGAGGTTGCAAGAAAACACCTCAACCAAACATTCTTATTAGAAATACTGTGTTCTTCCTCATTCTTCAGCAAAATTCGTCAAAATGGATAGGCTCCAAATGGAATTCCTACATCATATGAAAATTCCACTTTGTCTACAAAATTACTAGAGCTCTGTTTTACTTGGCTTTTGCCATATTTAACAGGGTCTGAGGTCACTATTAGCTTGATTACAGAAGCATGAAGTCATTAATATGCATTAGCTGATATAACCTAGAACACTAGGCATCAAATTAGCCTTTTTTTTCCCCCTCAGTGATCACAGCAATTAAATTCAACCCTGATAAATTGGAGTGCGGAGAAAAGAGAACAAGATAGTAAAGACTCATTAGCAAATAAAATGCTCTATTAGAACCACCTAGGCTGTTTTGCTCACAAGATTTTTGACTCATCAGGGAAGTTGGGTGGCCTCTAGCTGAAACTGGTGCAGAGTTTCCAGGAATCACCTCAACAGTAACAAAGGGAAAATCTGCTGCACCTGTTTTTCCACATCATCTCCCGCTATAGACATCTGCTGTACCTCTCTTTCCACACCATATATAACTGTAAATATTTTATGTTTTTCAATGACCTAGTTTTCTGGATTAAGCACCATCGTGTCTCCTGGTCTCCTAAGCACTTTTCATAGAGTCAGCAACATCTACTGATTCATATGAGGAGGTTTAATTATTTGCCATTTATGGAGAACATCAAACTCTGACAGCCACAAAAAAAATCTGGACAGGAAATACAAAACCCAAAAACTATTAAGTTAGGTGCCGAATTTTCCACTGTCAGTTTCGCTGAACAGTATCTGTGACCTTATTCACAGGTGTGGATACTTTGGTCAATGCAGTCTCCCAGAGTTCTCACAAAAGAACATATTTGAAGTGATCAAGCTGAGATATAGAGCATCCCAACAAAGCAGTGCAGTTCTGTTAAATGACAAAGGTATGAGAAATCAGATAGTAAATGGCCTAACTTTAAACCTTTTGCTACAAAGAAGAATCCATAAATCTTTCTGAGTCAGCTAGGCTACTTATATAGTGCTTGTCAAAAACAGGTATCAACAAAAAAAAGTATAAGTGATCCACATACTGAATTACAAATGCCTAAAGAATTACTTCAGTGCATAACATGTTCAAAGACTGAGACTCAGGGAAAGTGCTCAGAGAAGGCTCCATTTTTCTCACAGGATTCATGAACTAAGTAAGCCTTACATTTCTGTGTCACATCTGAGGTGGCAAAGGAAAGAAAGATGGTGTTTACTTCTGTACTTGGTATGTTAAAATGATTTACATGTTAATTTTCCCAGTATTTCTTTAACTGGTACATTAAACAGACACTAAGTAAACAGGCCTTAAAGCAAGACTAGAACTCAAGGCCTACCTTTTCCAAAAAAAGAATGCGCTCAGTGAGATGTTCTTCCCAAGTCTTCTGTTACTGGCAGCAAAGTCATTCAAAAACAATACATGAGTAACCTTGTGCTATTTTGCCCATAGTCTAGTGATTTCAGCTCTCCTGCATGAAGTAAGAAAGGTTGAAGAAAGGGTTGACTCCCTAAGTAGAGTTCAAAACTTTAGACTCTTGCTCTCTGTAATCATTAGGCTCTTACAAGAGGATGAACGTCAGATTTCACACCTTTTTAATTAAAACAACCCCTCAACAAAAGTGGTCAATCCAGTTGCATTAAAAATGCAAAATGCGTGTTTAAGAGCTTTTGATTGGTGGGAATACCTTCTGGTGGCAGCACACAGGCTCTTCTGTTCAGGTTATAATCTTTGAGTCATCTCAGGCAGAAGAATTGGACAGCCTGGGCTTGCTCCAGAGCCAGAAGTCATGCTCATAGTGGGCTCTAACATTACACTGAGAAGCATCTAGTAAATTTGAGGTACTGAAGGCTGAGATGTCAGGAGATGCTAGGCTGAAAGATTTCAATCACCCTGCTGAAGACGCATTTTTTATTTCATCTAGCCTAACAAGCTTTTCCATCTTCTGTGGAAAATATTCCTTGCCTGACAAAATCTACCCATCATGACGTTTTACTAAGAGCAAACTGAAGGGTCTTTCCTCATGTTCGCCACAAATCTGACTTTACTCCTCTTTTTTGTGCACACTTTCAATTTTCTCTCTTAGTTGATTTTTCAAGCCAAATCAACCTGTGGGTATGCTTATAAGTCTTGATTATGTGTTCAGTTTCAGCAAGGAATTAATGTCTTACTTAAGGGAGAGATTAAGATAATATTTCAACGAAATATTGAACTTGGATAACCCACTTTTTCATATAGAGTGTATAAAAAATATCTTGGGAACTTTTTCATCTTGTTCAGAGCAGAACTCATCTGTAATCCACAGTGAGCTAAGAATGGCATAGAATTAATGAACAGAATTTCTTTACTCCAATTCACCTATCCTTTTAATTAAAACAAAACTTTTACTCAAATGGAATTAAAAATTTAACAACCAAAATCTTGTCCTATGAGTCTTTCTAATGTCTTTTGTAAAATGCTGTGAACTTTTCTCATCACTTACGGAGATGAATCTAAAGCAGACTTTGGAAAATTCATCTTTATCTAACTGTACTTTGCTGACTGCAAAGGCAAATAAGTCCCTTCCCTTTTTGGTTGAAGACAGGAACTTTGTTAAATTTTCTCCAGTGTCTGGGAAAGTGACTGAAATGCACATCCAAAATTTAATTTAAGCTGAAAGTATTATTTATTTAAATCAGATTCACTAATCATCACAGAAGACACCTTGACAGACTGTTAGACAGAAACCCGGTACATGGGGCGGGAAGAAGAAAAAAAAGAGAAATAAACTATCTTTGCACTTGAAATCCCTTTTTAACCCCAAAATAAGAAATCTAACACTTGGTATGAACATAATAATGGCCATATTTGGTAAGACCAAAATTTCTGGTCCACTAAGCTGTCCCTATCAGAAGGCAAAAATAGGATCTGTAAGAAAGTATGTTAAAAAAAAGCAAGTATACATACTACCCCTTCCTTTTATCTGCAGTTGCCAGACATTCTCAGCTGAAGAACTTTAGCCAGATGCATTTTTTAGGTAGTTAGTAAATTTCAGTGAATTTATCCTTTATGAGCTTGTTCTGTCTGCTCCTTTTGACATAATGTAAACTTTCAGCATCCACAGCACCCTGTGGCTAGTGGTTCAAAAATTCAAGTACTGGTTGCATAAAGAATTACCTTGATTGTTTGTTCTGAGCTTGGCCTCTATAGCTTCACTTGTGGCTTTCCAGCAGTTCCAGCAGGAGTTCCCCCTGCCTAAGGCTTTGTCATTCCTTTCACAGCACTCTTGATTTCACAGATTATTTTCACTCATTTATTTTGCAGACTGAAATTCGCTTAATCATTCCTTCTTCACCAATCCTTCCACATCTTTTTTTTTTTTTTGCTCTGTTCTCAGCAATCTTCCCATTTCTACTTTATCCTTCAATAGATGGAAAGACCAGATATGTGAAAAGTAGTCAAGATGTGTATTTAAGACAGCATGAATTGTCACAGTGGCACGGATGGGGAAATTACATTTACTACCTTCCTTATCTATTGCTTTTCCAATAATTCCTAATACTTAGCTTGTCTTTCGTACTATATTAAATACTGAGCTGACATTGCTATGACACACTGTAAAATTCAATGTGTGAAGTAAGGGTGATTCTTCAGATGTGCCTTTTTAAAACTTTTGTCTGTGAACAATTTCCTCTGCTGTGTTTTTGCTCAGTTGCATAATGTTCCACAATATCTTAAGTCATCCTTAGTCTGAATGACTTCATAACATACATAACTTTGTCAGGTAACTTCTCATCCCTTCTTTGGGTCTTTTATGCACGTGGTTCTAGAACCAACCCTTGCAGAACGTCACTGATAGTGCCTATGCCAAGTCACCACAGCAGGTGACCATACATTCTTAGCACTTGTTACAACCAGCTGCATGTCAAAAAATGTGTTGTGCTACAGCTAGTTTCTATTTTTTTTTTTTTTTAATTAGGAAGCATATTGGAAGCATTTTGGAAATGAGAGCGGGTTATGTCAGTAGGATCTACCTTCTCCTCATGCTTTCAGACCCCTGCAAAGAACTCCAGGAGGTTTGGGAGGCTGGTTCTTACTGCTGAGTCAGTTCAAATGCATCATGTTTCTGCTAATCTTCCCAGTACTCATCTGGGAGCCTCAACTCTTCCTGCAAACTTGTTTAGAAACTGGTGTCATACTTAGCTTCATGCAGTCCATTGGTTCCCAAGCGTGGTTAGGCAAGATGCCTATTTTCAGTGTGAATAAGACCTATAACTTTTGCCTAGGATCAACTTCCCTTCTGTGCAGTGGCCCAGGAAAAGTTTTATGAGCTGTCCTTCCAGTGCATTGCTAGCGGCTACCTCTATTTGCATGCATTTCCTCTGCATGAGAATGAAGTACAGCTCTAACTGCAAAAAGCTAGCAAATGGTGAACAGGTTTCAAAATTCCTTACATGTTAATAATTTAAATTACCACAAAAAATGGAATTATTATTTGAGGAAAAAATATGATGATTTAATACACATCAGGATAACACCAGATATTTTGGCTTGGACCCAGCATTTTTATTTCCTCCAAGAAAGAGGCTTTGCAAAGTTTTTTAACGGTACAAATATTATTAGAATTTTTGTCTTTAATTTTATTGGACGAATTATTTTTACCTATCTTACTTGCAACACTGTGCTGTTGTACTGGATGACAAAAAAAAAGGATGCTTGATCCGAGGTTAGGCCAAACCAATGCATTTTTGCTATACAAACCAACTAAAGAGTAAAACTATGTCCCCAACTGTAGTGCAAACTTCAAACAGTCATGGTGCATTCATGCAAGCCTTGGCTTTGGTGAATAGTATGTGAAATAGCAGCAAAGACTGCTCAGACATGCAGCTCAGACTCAAAACAGGGAGAAATAGCAGTGATCTACATTGCTGTTTCTGTTGGGAGTCTGTTTCCTGCAGTATGCCAGCAGAGCTAGCCAACGTTTATCCCTGGCACTGATAAAGAGAGAGTAGGCATGAAGAGCAGAAAAAATATTCTTTGTAAAAATAGTAACAAATATTCTTGAAGAATATATATATATTTAGATTGGTCATGAATTCACATCAGTGTTGTCTATTTCAAGCAAAATATTAACAGTGGGCATGATCCAATTAGGGGCATTCCATTGACATCCAATGTTCAAACACTTTTTAAAAAGAGGGGGTTATTAGCAACAAGAGAGCTCTGTGAAAGGAAGACTGCAGTTAGAGATGTGTGGTTGTTATTTGCTATCTCTATTCCAGTATCTTTGAAATGAATATTCAAAGCCTTTTCCATTGCAAGCCTCTGATCTTCCTTTCAAGTGTGGCAAGCACTCCTGAATTCCTGAAAGAACAGTATGAATCATGTAGGAGTATTCACTGACCTATCCATTTCTTAGAATTCTGAATCTTCAGTAGAAGATACTCCCACAAGTCACTGTCAACTCTGACTTAAAATGTGGAGTGAGATGCATTGACTCAAGTCTCAGAAAATAAATAAAGGTTAACCTGATGAATGGGACTATAGTACTGTAACTTATGAGAGGAAATAAAAGAAAGAAATGCTAGGTTTTTCCAGCTCTATATGCCTGACTTCTAAAATAAAAGTATTCTGGATTTCAGTGAATGCAACCAAGATGAGGATTGATGTTGAGATCTACTGGGCTCTGAAACTGACAGAAAATCAACCGCTGGAGAAGCTCTCTCTCTAGCACAACTTTTGCTCAGTAAGAATTTAGTCCAATATATGAGTATAACCATGAAAATCAATTACTGTACTTTCATTGAAGGACTACAGAATATTTATATTTCAGATTTTATCCATGTTTTATGAAATGCAGAATCTAATTAGAATAAAACACAGAATGCTGGAAGATATGTATTTCTGACCAGTGAATCTTCATCATGTCTTTTAAATATTAATTTAACTTTCTGGTGTTTTCAGAATAAGGTAATTTTAGTATTTCTTAACAAGTCTGAGATTCTAAATTTGTGTATGCAATTTTCAAATATATTTACATTTACAAGGAATCCAGGATTTATTGTAGAACAAGACTAACTCTTGTATTATAGTGGATAAATTAAAAGATTACAAAATTTCACTTAGACTCATGGAAAACTCCAGCTTTGCATTTCTATTGGAAGCTCATTTAAACAGATGCATCTGTGTTTTTAAAGGAGAAAAATATTGACTTTCACAAGAATTATGCAATATAATTCTTTATAATCTGATCTTTTTTTACCTAAAAGTTAATGACAGCCACACAGTGTACTTAGTTACCAAATATTACTCTGAAGTATTCAGCCTTTTTCTAGGAAGATGAACTACGATAATTTCCCCTTAGGACCACAAACATATATTGCAAGATTTTATTCATTAACAGTCCTCCTGCTCACATGATCCCTTTTTTGAACTTTTTCAAGTTAGCCAAGCTCAGGACACCTTCCTATCTTCCCATCTCCAATACTTTGAACTGTCATGGAGATTTCTGGCATAAGATCAACTTATCAAGCAGGGAAAAGAACAGCTATTTATTTCATTTCAGCTCTCTTGTGTTCTGCATTTGCAGGTGGTGGAAGGAAGTACAGTTCTGCCAACAGCTCTTACACCAGTTCACTAGAGCTTGGTAATTATCAACACTATGGATGCGAGGTTATTTATGGTGTTGTAAGCACAACCAGACACACAGCAGCTCCTTCTTGGTCTGAAGTTGCACAGGTGCAATATGAATTACAAAGATATGGCACTTAAAGGATTTCACCATTCTTTTGATTCTACCATGACAGTTCTTCATGGATAAATTCACCCTTTTAGCAATTCTAAAATTTGAACATTTAAAGAAGAATGTATTGTAAAGCTTACGAGTTAAATATAATTATAATGCCTAATTTATATTAAAAAACACCAAACAGCAAAACCAAACCAATACCTCAAAGGCAAATGACATAACTTGGAAGAATTAAATTCAAAATATATGCCTCATGTAAATTTGCAGATAACTCTGTAATTGATTATTATTGAACAGCAATAGTTTTCAGATGCATTCATTTCAAACAATTTCTAAAATTCAAACGTCTGTGTTATTATAATAATGACGAGGATGCTTATATAGAGATTTTATTTCTCAAGTCTCTTTTTTGCCTTACGTCCCATGAGCCAAATTCTATCCTTTGGATGTGCTTGTGCTACCCTTTTTTGACTCACTGAAAATCATGTATAATCAAGAGCAGATTTTGGTTCTTTTTTTTTCTTGAAATGCTCTAAATTATTATGTTAAACATTCAAAGGTTATTTTCCGTTTATCTCAATAGATATTTCTTTTTTTCCCCTATTAATGGGGAAAAATATTTCCCAGCAAGAAATAGATTTCTTCTTTTTTTTCCAAAATCAGTAACAAAGTTTACAGATTTACAGTGACCCTCATACTAACCGGTTGAAAACTGGTAGTTATTCCCCACATAATATGGCTTGCGTTAAAAAACCTTGAAGAACTGATTATAACTGAACTTTCTCCTCCCCCCACAGACATTCCATTCTTATATTTCCTAACTAAAACAGAGCACATAGGCAGGTGATATAGACATTGTCTGCACAAAATCCTGCACTCACTTAGCTAAAATATGTGTGTTTCAAGCCAATTTAGTTAAGCTTATGCAGTCTGTTCTAAGACACATATTTCATTTACAGATATATTAGAGGGAACTTTGCAAGAATGGTCAGTTGGATTATAGATTTTTATTTAGAGAGTGTGGCCGAGATTGAAATTGGATCCAGAGAAAACATATTTCTAATATTAAATCCATTTTGCCCTTCTGGAAAATAAAACAGAAAACTAAGGGATTGGTTGTGGAAATTTCTGTTTTCATAAAGAAAGCTGTTCCTTTCTATATTTTCTTACAAAGTTTAGAGTATTATAAAAACTGTCACGTCATCTAATCCCGCAGAAGTAATGTTTGCTATAAATCTATAAATCGAGTTGTTCATTGGTGGTCTACCTCTTCACTTCTACTGTGCAAAGCCAACTTTCACAAGGAGCAGTGTTCAAGGGCCCTTATCCTGTTATTTCGTGTATCTGGCTTTCAGGCACCTATTTCTCCATTTCTCTATAGACACATTATACTGGGGACCTCTTTAATATATTCAGTCCATAGGAACATGTTTCATCCTCTGTAGAAGTGAAGTAAGAGGAATCTGAGGATCATATCACTTAGACCGAAATTCAAATAAATTGATTTCCTTTCTACATATTGTAGGGAGTATATATAAAGGCAATGGGTTTTCTGTACCTTTTAATTAATCACCAGCTATGCTTTGAATAGTCCCCCATGGTGAGAAGGAGCTATGAGCTGCATGGTCTATGCTCTGAAAGTTGCAGCAGCCATCTCACTCTCATTGCTCAGGCCATAGGTGCATCCTGGTGGGAGACTTGTCTCTTCCTTTTGTTAATCTTCTCATCCAGTAATCTAATAATATTCAATTTACCTTACACTTGATCCTACAGGCTGATCGTACCAAAAAGAATATTCTTGTTCTCTTACAGAATAGAAACAAAGATTTTTTTTCTGAATGGTGTCAGAACGAAGTTCCCAGTAACCTCTGCTCCTGGCTCCACTGCATTTCAACAAAATGACTGATGGATTCTCCCTGTCAAACCAATATGAATAGGGCACTCTTCAAGGAAATGGGGGTCTGTGAATTCAGACCGAGAAAAGCCTAAAATTCATGTCTTCTGTTTCTTGCTGTGAATATAAAATTTAGGTACAATACTCAACTGTTAAGCATAAAGTAAACAAATCCCCCTTCTGTCATAGCTTGAAAGAAACATGAGATGTGTTTGGAGCTTAGTCAAAGAACTAAAACCTTCTGGGGACTAGCAAATCCCTGAAAGCCCCATGAATAAAACAGGGACGTAGCTTTTCAGTTTGACCACAAGGAATCTCTTTGAGGCACCCAGAGTTACAGAATTCTTCACTTAAGTACATCTTGAGGAAAAACTAAAGTGTGGCTTGCCACTGGCTAGAAAGCGAGACAAAATTGTTTGGCTTGTTTTCCTAAATCCAATGGGGGTTGATCCAATTTTTGGATTTGTGATCTGACTGCTAATATAGTACCTTTTAGCTTTAACTATTGTGTTCTTTGTTTCTACCCTTAAACTATTTTGAAGACTTCTCTTAAGACCAAGTCCTCTATTTACAAGATTATAATATCAAACAGGTTGTAAACACATTCCTTGCTTCCACCTCCCTCATGTCAAGATGGATCAGCTCATATTGACTTAATGTATCAAAACTCATAGTCCCAGCAGTGAGAAATTTTGCCACTGTTAGTCAGCACTTCTAATCAATGAGATTCTTCAAATGGCTTCTACCTGGGGCTCAGAGCATGGATCTTTATCTTACAACCAGAATCTTGTTCAGTTTTCAGTTTCACAACTACATACTCTTTTCCACTGTTCATCTAGAATATTCATCCTTTAATATTTAATTCCACCACAGAATGTTATTTTTTTCCTAATTTGGCATCATCTTTCTATATTCAGAT
Source organism: Corvus brachyrhynchos (assembly GCF_000691975.1). Taxonomy (NCBI): domain Eukaryota; kingdom Metazoa; phylum Chordata; class Aves; order Passeriformes; family Corvidae; genus Corvus; species Corvus brachyrhynchos. Next base: position 14,563,392 of record NW_008237919.1, on the reverse strand, counting down.
CAAAATGCATTGCAATCCTCCGTCTGTTCCATTCCAAAATATCATTTAAAATATGTTCCTCTGAGACGTTAAAAAACTTTTCCTTCAGTCATCCCACTTCATCTCTTGCCAATTTATGTTCTCCTTCACCAACAGATGTCTTCTTTTTCCAATGCCTCTCTTTGTCTGGCCACTGAATGGGATTAATTCCCCTTCCATAATGTATCTTTCACCTCCTGGAAAGAGTTCTGCATTTGACAGACTCTCTAATTTATTCTGTTCCTTTTCAAGCCTTTTCTTCTCTCCCTTCCATAACTTCTAATCACAGCTGTAACAAAATAAAGTAACTACATTCTGTGCCCAAACCTCACGCACGGCTTTTGCGTTATTTTTACCACAGTCTAAACACACATACGTATTCAAAAATTATGTTGATACACAATTTAATTATATTTCCTGTTCACAGTGCATATTCTTTATATTTTTTATAAAAATTATAGACCATAATTACTATTTGGTGGTTCAAAACTCTTTTATGCTCATACAAGTTATATGTTTAAGTGAAAAAATGTTTTGTTGCATAAGGTATTTGTCAATGCAGTTACTGCCTGTGATGGAGAGGGGAATAGAGTGTTTCAGCTAGTTGAACAGAAAGGTAGTACATGCCAACTGACAAGTCCACCCTCCAGATAAACTCAAAGAGGAAAAATCAGAAAAAGACAAAGTTCACAGTACTCTCTCTTTTCTCTTGTATTTCTAAAATGACTTCCAAGATGGTATAATTCTCCTTCTATGACAGACATGCTAGGGAAATAAACAATTCTTACAGAATCAGAAATACCCTTTTCTCCTCAAACACCCCATCAACAACCCTCCATTTTTCTTCCACACTCAGGCACACTATGAAGGTGAAGGAGAAGGGTGTGAAAAGAGAAAACAAAAGGGATGTAAAAGATGGAGGAGATGTGATAGAGAATGTAGCCAGAGAATATTTCAGAAACAACAGGGGATCTTAAGGGGGAAAAGAGGTATGGAGTGAAAGACAAACTGAAAGAAGTGAGAGTTTCTTGAGCAAATCATCATAGGCACAATAAAAAGAGAAACCTGGGGTAGAACAGAAGATCTCTGGTAAGATGATAATAAAACATGGTATTAACAATAATAATTATATTGTCTTTGGAAATATCTCATCTTGATTTAGCAATAAAATTTTAAAAACATTAATTGTTCCACAAATCTGCTTAATAACTCTCATAAAAAGAATAATAAAAAAGAGAGATAAATTTGATTAGCCAAGGAAATAGCTGACTTGCTCTTAATGATCAGAAATAACTCCCTTCATGTTTCCCAAACACATACACATATATACCTGGTTTTCATTGTTGACACTAATTTAAAAGAAATTTTCAGTCAACTAAATGTTTCCTTCCTTCCAATTATGTGTGTTTTTCCTTTGAAGCATCATTATGTTTCTTATTTAAAGCGGGATCTAACATTCCTTCTTTCTTTACAGAGCCTCCTACAAAACTATATAAATGTACAAAACTTTACGAACTCTAGTTAAATATGTCAGGTCTGCAGGAAAATTTATTCATAACTCCTGAGACCTAGCACAGGTTCAACTACAGTTTTTTGTAATAGGAAAAAAAGTAAAGAAAAGGAAATTTTCATATAGAAATATATATGCAATCCCAGGAAAAATCATACAAAGCTGGTTTTGGTCATGTAGTTCTGTTGATATGTAAATCAGCACAGATAAAATGAACTCCAGACACTTTAGAGCTGTAATTTCACCTGGCAGTCATTTTATAAAAAGTTCAGTATCCTGTATCATCTGTAGAATTCCTTTCTTATTTATTCTTACATAAAACTTCCTGGTTCCATGGCTTTATTTTGTATAAACCTAATGCTTAATTTTCAAACCAAGAATATTCAGGTTCCTATTGTCTGATTAGCAGATTCTCTTCCAATGATTCTAGATAAATTTAGGAAATAACACCAGAATGATTTTAAGTCTACCCACAGTACTTTCAAATAGTAGTTCCCTATCCATCAAAGACATAAATACAGACTTTTAAAAGCCTCCCCTATTTATATTAGGTACTTTTGTTTTTAATCTGAGGCTATTGAGTCTTAGCCTAAGGAATATTTTAAATTGATATAAACTGACAACTGATTCAAAAGTCCCATCCATTTTCTACACCCACCGCTTACTCCTCCCTTCATCTCCTGTTCCAAGAGTCTGTGAACAGTACTAGAAAACAGATCCGGATTAAGTCATACTTGTTATTTAACTTCTGGTAAAAGTCTATGAATTCTGATCTATTTATCTACATGACTACTCAGATACTTGTGCTAGCTCAAGATGGAGTGTAAGAGGAGTCAAAGGGAGAACAACAGCCATACTTGAGTGTTGGCAAAAGCAGGACTGGAGGCTTATCATTATCCAGAAAATGCAGGTGGAAAAGCCTTATGCAATGCCTTATGCATTGCACATGACTTCAGGAAATATTCGAAGTAGTGTCTGGATGATAGGTAGTCTTCGGGAGAAGTTTAGTTCATAGGCTAGTTATGAAACTATTTGGCCAACGTGTACATTTGAAATAAATGTTACTGAAAACAGCACCATTTAAATTTTAGAAATGAAAGCATTTTGCTCTTTCTTGATAACTTTGACTACACGCTATACATCCAGTAGGATCTGGTAGTTAGAAGCAAAAATTAACGACACTGTTTCAGTAATTTCCAGGGAATTTCCTAAAGTTACATTTGTAAAACCATTTCACTTAGTATTAGGTAACTTTCTCAGAGAGGCACTGACCAATCTATAAAAATAAGAACATGTTTTCAAGGGTGTAGCTCTTCAGCAAAAGTTTTAACTTTCAGTACTTGTCTTTCTGATTTGCATTTGTGCTGATGAGACCCTGACATCAATTTCACTTAGACTTGTAAGGTATAAAACACATGAGGAGATTAGAAAGGGTTTGGGAAATTGCTTGATAAAATTTCTTGGGTATCAGCAGAGCCCTGTTAAAATCAAACAGGCCTCTCAGTTTTAAAAACAGTATCATCATGAGTGGGTTTCTACATAAACCCCTATAACTACCAGCAGTGTTCTCAAACGAACAGATGAGGCCACTTACAAGCATCCTCTTTCTGTATCTACAGCAGCATGACAGAAGCGGTACATATTACCCAGAAAATGCTGGTTGATCAAAATGGTCAAACCCTACATTCTTCAGATGTTACATTTGAATAAATTCTGTAATGATAGACAATAATTAAAGATTTAACACAGCCAGGTAGTGTCTATTACTCCATCTTTTTCACATGCCCACTTATGAGGAGAGTGAAGACCATTCAAGAGTAGGACTGTTCATAATTCAGTATCATTTGTGGCAAAAAAAAGAAAACTGAAATACAGGAACTTGAATCTGGGAATCAATAATCATGTTTTGTGCATTTAGTATCTAATCTGTGTTTCATTCCTGCCGCACTTTTAATGGATTATAATTTGGCTGAATGACAACACTGAGTGATTTCAGTGGGTTTTTGCAACTGTCAGCATAATATCCTTTCCCATGTAAAGGAAAAGAAAGTAAAATAAAACTGGATGAAAATGAAACACTATCTAGGAGGAAATACTTAACATTAAGAGAGACACCCAAAGCACACCATCTTTCTCATTTTAGACCTCATCGCCATGCTATTTACAGTACATAAATGATGCCTCATACTGCCATTCAGAAATCCTGCTTTACAAGGTCTAAATTAGGATTAGTGACCCAGACAACTAGCTTCAACTCCAAGGTCACTACCAGCTTCCTCAGAGGGCTTCAGTAGGGGACAGACAAAAACAGATGAACAGACAACACCTTCATTGAGGCCTGTTTTATTTGCTGTCGAATGGGGACCAAGCGTAAGAGGCGCAAAGCAACTCCTTCTAGCTCACAAAACATCATGAAGGGAAGCTCTGAGTTGTCTCTGGAGTTGTGCTGGTATATGAAATCATACCAAATTTTTAAACAGATGTGAGTGGGTGGTAGAGAGGAGAGAATCGTGTCATAAGCACACAGGAACTCTGAAAGGGCTGATGCCTGCTAAGATCATCCATCTTCCCATCTGCACTGAGGTGAGGCGCACCATCTTTTAACTTGGCATGAAGTAATGAGAATCTGAATTACTGCTCCATCCCAAGGCTACTACAGACATCAAGGACCGTTAGCCCTTCTAATTTTCTGCAATGGCAATCTCCGTGAAATTTGCAGTTTTCCTTCTGTTCAAGAGAAAGGCATGCAGGAATTGTTAGGAATAAAGTTTTATTCTTTGTCTGAGGAATGGGAAAAGAACGCTTCAAAGTCTTTTAGGCAGAATTATGAGTTACTAAGCTTACAGGAGTTGCAGTACCTTGATCATGTACACCAAGATCTTATAGAGCTGCTCAGTTTTCACAGAGACCTGCATTTCCTGGCATCCTGATGTACACCCAGAGGTCATGCAGGCAAAGATATGTTCCCACACTCTCTCCTTAAGATTGAAAGTAGAGAATCATGGAAATGTACAATCTGTGGCTCAGCAGTAAGTTGAATCATATCCTATCCTCGATGTGGATGATCTACATTGACAGGAAAGGAAGTGAAAATATATTTTTGGTAAGTTGAAGTCAATAAGTCAATCTGAGAGGTAAAAATCACAGAAGGATACTTTTAAGAAGAAATGGTATAATTCAATAGTATTTGCTGGAGAATAATAAATGTCATAAAGAATACATGTGGCTAATGAAAGTAGTGTGCTGATTAAAGGATCCTGCCCTTGTTGTTGACAAGAAACACCCGAGGAACAAAATTTTCGGTATTAGACCCTGCTGAACTGCAGAAAACCACAGGTTTCACCAAAAGACCCAGTGCAAGAAGTGGATAGGAACAATATGAAGATTTTATCCTAGTATTTATCAGAAAATAATTCCTTGCCCAAAGCAGGGAAGAAAGTTTTCCAAGAAAATTAGGCTGCAAGGAAATTACATCTTATGAGTAGATCTATAATATATATCCTTGTGCTCGAGTCTATTATGTTAAGATGTTACAGGTTTTCAAATGCAAATAGTGAACTTGTTTAAAAAAACATGATGATTGGAAACACAGACCTACACATAACAATCAGTGCAGTCAAATCAGGTTTCAAAAACTTTCCTTATGCAGTTGATACAGATTTCCCTGCCATTTGAAAACAAAACAACATGGTCAACCAGATGGTGACCATGACTATAATATTTTCCTGTGAAGGAATTTCAGGAAAAATACTCAACAGTTTGATGCTTGAGTGAGGCAAGGATACCTGCCAACCACCATAAGACTGCTGTTGTGCACATGTACAGTCTTCTAAAGAAAAAAGACAACTCCTAATATATGTTATAAATAAATTCTCTAAGTGCTAGGATAGTTTCATTAGAATGAATAACAACCATGAGGCCAATGGGACTTTCAAATCCTTAACTTCTGGCAAAGAGTTAAAGGACTATATTCTGTCCTCGGACATGCATGGATCCCAGATGCACTCACAGATAAAATACTCAGCCCAAAGTGATGTCAGGTTTGGTGTGAATTTTACCTCATCCCACATCTGCTTTAATCTGGGCCCCCTGAAGCTGCTGCAAAAATGCCTTTGATATTAGTGACAGTTACACACAGCAACGGTGGTTCCTGTGCCCTGGTAAAACCAAAGTAATATTTGTAATTAAGGTCGGGAACAAGAACCAGTTACTGTGAAATAATCTGGTGGTTTTTAGTCCTTGCATTCAAGTTACGGTGAAAAATGTGCACATGGCATGATCACAGGATAACAATGAAATATAAATCCCAATTCTTGGATTAGTGATAATTAGCATTGTGGTAATTTATTCATGTAGATAAATGCTTTGAAGTTTTCAGGGCTGATGAATACTGGCCTTTTTTGTAGGGATGCCTTAAGAATCTGCCATAGATTTCACAGAGTAATGAAAAAATTTTTCCAGTAAACCATGATAATGGGGTAAGCTACAGGAAAGCTATTTTCAAACCACATTTTCAATCTGAAAGATAAATTTCTTAATTTTAGGTGCCTATCCCATATATTCTTTGTATATTATTTTAAGTATAAGTATTTTCAGCTCAATAATTTCTTTTCCTTCTGTACACATTCCAACTATCTTTCTGCCATACAGGCCTTTAAAAGTGCCCTCAAATGGTGCCTGCAGTCAGCCAGCCAGAAGCATCTTATATACATATATGTATTCAAGTGAATTTGTATTTTTCCCCAGTAAGAAAACCCAAAGCTTCTCAATTCAGTGAAAGCAGGCCAAAAGTAAAGAATATATAATGCAGTAAGATTTAGCATGCTAAAAGAATTAACAAATCAGATATGCTGAATATTACACTATCCAGTTTACAATAATTACAATAATGGATGTGTAAATAAAGTGAGTAAAGATGTGAGCAGTCCTGTTTAAATTCAGTTATTAGGAAAAAAAGGAAACCTTTCATTACAATTTGATGGAAACATCTCTAACATGAACTGGATTTTTCTTTTGATGGTAATGAAAGAGTGAGATTAAAACGAACTTCACATGCAAATCGACAATCTGTAATTTTTGCAGGGGAAATACTTAAAATAAGCATTAAAACTATCTGAGTATTAATAATAAATATCTCATGTTATTCTCTACACTCTAGAAACTTATCTACTAACATGCAGTGTTTTAAAAGGGACTATTCCTTTGGCATTATCACAATCTCACCAAGATAATAGGAATCAATTTGTTTCAAAAGATGGAAAAATGTTAAAAATAAAGCAGTTTACTGGGATAAGCAATTTACTAACCCATAAACAACAGACTGGAGCAACTCATGTGTGTTAGGTAAAAAATAAGGCTGCAGTTAGCAATCAAATCTGAAAAATAATTGTCTTCCCCAGGAAAACAGAAACGGTATTTCCCCTATCGACTTCTCTAGTACAGTCTATTAAGTTACTATGTTCCAGTATAAAAAGCAAAGGAAGTAGGCTGTAGCCTCTGTGTTCTTGAATTTACTTCCTTCCCTTGTAATGTGTTCTTACTTTATGTGGGATTACCCTGCTCTTAAAATGAATTTTAAAGTTGACTCTTGTTCTCTTTTTTCTTTTCCCAAACATAAAAACAAGCCAATCTAAACATGCTGAAATTGCTCAGCACACTCAGCAAAGTCTGGTCATGTTGTTTCTAGCTTCTTTCACCAATGGCAGAAAACTGAATTTTGTCAGTGTGTATTTAAAAGCAATTCATCATTGGTGCATCAGATTCACACAACAATGATCAAAGGAAGCAAAGAGCATCCTTTACCACAAAAAAACCTATAAGTCATTACAATAGTACATAAAAGTCCTTTTTGGCCAGAAACACTGTTGAGAAATGAACTAACAGCTGCACATTTTTACTTGCTGAACTTAAGTCCGTGAAATGAACCCAACACTGAGTCTAATATGAGAGAATCAATGGACTGTTGCCTTACTCAGTGCTTCTCCAAAGACTTTTGAACTAGAACAGAATTCATTTTAATGAGCATCTAACATCTGGAAAAGCCCCTTAAGAGTTACAGAAAGCCGAGTTACAGAAAGCCAAGTTTAAAAAACCTGCAAGAATACCAAATCCCTACTGAGAAAACACCAGAAAGGCTGGAAAAGAAGAAAAGAAAAAAAATTAAAATCTTCAATTCATATAAATTTATTTTGGAATTAAGAGTGAATTATATTATGATTTGGAGATTTACTTTAAAATAATTTAAAACACAGGTTCTCCTTTGAGAATTTGATAAAAACAGATCTATCTGTAATTAGCAATAGCTTTTTGGACCAAGTCCAAACAGCAGTTTTTCTAATGGCTTTGAGTAACGTAGTTTTACTCCTTTCTGTAGAGCACAACTATACCTTTTGACAATACCATAAAGAACCACGAGGAAAAACACTCCGTATCTCTAGAGGGTTTTTCTTATTGCCTCCTGTCTGTTTGCTGCTCAGTTTGCAAAAATTGGCTGCAATGCTTTTCTGTCTTGAAAGTAAAAAGAACAGAATACTTCTGCAACTCTATTTTATTAGTCCTATAGCTTATGCAACAGGTGGCTAATGTCAGAAGAGTTCAAGTCAAACAGTGTGTGTGCACTTGCAGACCTCCAAAGTCCTTTGTAATTCAAAAATACATTTATGTATGTGTATATATATTTGACTTTTGGCCTCTGTTCACCAGTAATTTAAATTGGGCCCTAAAAAGCTAGAAAAGCTGGATCTACTAGGTAATATTCAGACTATCTCCAGATTTTACATATGCAGCAAATGCTTTCTGAGGTATGGATGCTGAGGAAGGACAACTGAAAGCATTTAAGATATTATTAATTTTCATCTTCCAGAATGTGCCTTCATCACTATGACATAAATGAAAACAGTGTGCTAGAGTGAACTTTTGATTTTTTGATGGCTGAAGAGCCTTATAAAGATGAAACATGTAAAGATTCTTTCTTTTTCTTTTTGGATTTAAAATTTAAAACCAGTAGATAGTGATAGACTAATATATATAGGCAAAAGGAGAAATGGAAAGAGGAGAAATAAGATAAAATTTCTAAAGAGTTTTCCTTTTCTGTTTGCTATGATTTTAATAAACTGTGACCCTATTAAAACCACCACTCCATACAGTTTTGTAATCAGTTCCTTTTTTGTAATTGTGCCAGTGTTGTATCCACTGTATATGAATTAATGCCAGATAAATATGGCTATGCTTCAAGAAGCACTATTTTTCATAGCGTTACCCTGAACTTTCTGGCTCAAGTACACAAATTTGAGGGACAAATGTCTCCGAAAAGAACAGTCTACAGTGCTTCCAGCTCCTCTCTCCTACATGACTCTTCTGCAGTTGTACAAAGGCCAACAAACATCAAATGAGACATGCAGACTGAAGCCAAATAATTCAGACTAAACTGATCAAGTTTACCCATTCAGTGCAAGATGTTTTCAGTTCATAAGATCTTTTTTCTTTTGTAGGCTAATTAGAACAGCTTGGCTAAGACTTACTGAAATATTATGTTCCTTGCCATTCAAAAATTGTATGAGCCAATGCCAGTGCTACACCCTGTTCCCTCTTAAAGCCATATGAACTTCTCTTAAAATTTTAAACCTGCTTAAGGTATCCACAGCTGCTTCTAATATTTTGATGGTTAAATTCTGTTCTTCCTTTCCAACTGAATTGCTATAAAGTACACCAAACAGTCAATGTTGTTTTGTTTTTGTCTTCTTGCATAATGCTGCCTTATTCCAACATGGTAACTCTATGACTAAACAACTGCAGCTTTTATTTCTAGGTTCAAAACGGAATAGTTGCCCCTAAAAGCTGGAGTTTGCCTATTTAGCTCAGCATTGTTCATGTTAGCATTACATACAGTTTTACCCTGTATAGGCAAAATAATTAACACTCTAAAATATATATCTGGGTTTGAAAAGCCAAAAAATAAAATGCCTAATTGGTATTTAAGGTTTATCCTGATAATAGCAAAGAGAAACCATATAGTTTTGCATTTCCTTTTTTTGTCTCACTTGATCTGTTGGGTTTCATACTGATAAAGGAATTTCTGTTAATTAGGACGAATTTAACAAAGAATGAGACTTGTAGGTTAATGATATAAACCTTGCATATAAGAGTTTTCTCTTGTTATTACTCTGGAAATTATCTGATTTTCCACAAGACAGAAAACTTTTTAACTTTAATGAATTCTAGCTAAATTAATGTGTGAGTTTTATCTCAAAAAGGTCTATGATCTTCAAGATTCACACCAAAAAAATCACTCTATGACAAGCATATAAATAAGAAAATGCACAAAAAATTGGAAACAAAAATTAATAAATTTAAATTTATTATATTTAATAAATATATTTAATTTAATAAATTACAATGCAGCTGAGAGGAAGATAGAAAAAAATCTGACCTTTAAAAGCTGGGGAGACTATATGGATGTACAGTATTACAGAGATACATACACATCTCCATAAATATTGTGGATATTGTATACAGACCAGATGGCCTATGATAAGGGAGAAGGAAAATAGTGGGGGGTCTTCTCCTTACACGTACACTACTCTGACACTAGATTATAAATTTATTTCCTAATGCAAATCAGATTATTGAATTTTATTCCATTCCATTTTATTCCATTGTCCATACCTAACAACAGAGCATATGGGTTACTTTGAGTAAAATCTGAAGGAAAGTGAGAATTCTCAAAGATTTTAAAGATTTTTCATTCTTAATTTTTTTTTCCTCTTTTCTTTTTTTTCCTTCTTACAAATGGAAAGAGGAAACCAGGAGTAAAAGAAAACTACTCTCAATGAAGACTGCAGTGTGAGCTCACCCTTGGTTAGACTTTAGCTCTGAGCAAGTGATTACCAAAAGGGCCAAATATTAAAGGAACAGACATCCCTACTGTTTTCATGGGCAACATTGTATATAAAAATGTACCACTATTAGGGGAACTATGACAACTTGAAATAATAAAAATGAATAATGGAGAAAAGGTGCTAACTAGTTTTACAAGCATCATACATACTTTGTGAGCTTTATAGAGCCTCAAACAATTATTGGTTTAACTGCCATTAGGTAAGTCCATAGATGCAAACTGTATTTTAAAAATGTACATGAAACCATACCCTGTTTTGGAAGCAGCGTACCACTGATGCTGCTACAGTGGTGTCCAGAAGAGCACCAGTGATTTCTTACATACCAGTCAGGTATAACTCAGACTTCAAACACTGCAGTCAGCCACCTTCCCTTATATTAAGGACCCCACAGATACAGATTATACTGCTGGAGAAATTTTCACTAGCTTCAGGAAAGGAAATCAGCTGTAACTGACATCATCCATAGTCCTCCAGAATCAGAGCTTCCTACAGAG
>NW_008237919.1:14533106-14552440 GCF_000691975.1 Corvus brachyrhynchos | reverse complement strand
CCTAACAAGAACTGAAAGTGTTGGGTAAGCAAAACAGTCAGTCCCTGAAGGCAGGGATGGAGGATGACTCATCTGGTGCTGTTCCCAAGTTATCCTCTCCAATCAAACCAAGAGCTCACTGAGGTGCTTCAGGAACCACCCATCTAATTTTTTCCAGAGCAGTAGAGATGGCACTACAATCTGGGTCCTTTGTCCAAAGGCAAATGAGGAATCAGAAAGGACATCCACCTACAAAGACTAGAGCAGCTGGGTCCAGCATTATTTGTTGACCGTTTTCGTTACTCTGCATTTTACAGCACCTGTCTTTAACTAGGCAAAAATTTACCAAGTTTTCACCATTTCATATAAACACCACTGAATGAAAAAGTCAAGGGAAAAAGTTGTTTTCTTTCCTTTAGTTGTAAATCTTGAAAGATGATTCACAGTATGTTTCTGAGACAACCTTAGGTAAGAATTTTTTTAAGAAAGAGGGGAGAAGCAGAATCAACAAAAGATATTTACCTCATTGTTTAGTTAGTTAGTGACTCTAATTAGGTCAGCTATAGAAGTGTAAAACACTCCAATAAATGGGTAGATTTACTCCTCACAGAATCACAGAATGGGTCAGGTTGGAAGAGACCACAGTGGGTCATCTGGTCCAACCTCCCTCCTTAAGTAGGGTTACCACCCTACAGCACATGGCACAGGATTGCATGCACACCATTCTTGAATACCTCCAGTGAGAGAGACTCCACAGCCTCCCTGGGCAATCTCTTCCAGCACTTGGTCACCTGTGAAGTAAAGAAGTTCTTCCTTGTATTCAGGCAGAACTTCCTGTGCATCAGTTTCTGCTTGTTGCCTCTTGTTCTATTGCTGGGCACCACTGAGAAGAGCTTAGCTCCATCCTCTGACACCCTCCCTTCAGATACTCGTGTATATTGATGAGGTCCCCTCTCAGTCATCTCTTCTGGAGGCTGAACAGGCCCAGCTGTCCCAGCCTTTCCTCATGAGAGAGATGCTCCTGTCCCTTCATCAAGTTTTGTCGCCTTTCACTGGACCTGCTCCAGGAACTCCATGTCTCTCTTGTCCTGAGGAGCCCAGAACTGGACACAGCTTTCCAGATGTGGCCTCACTAAGGCTGACTAGAGGGGCAGGATCACATCCCTCTGCCTGCTGGCTCTACCTAATGCACCCAGGATACCGCTGGCCTTCTTGTCCACAGGGGCACTGCTGGCTTATGGGCAGCTTGTTGTGCACCAGGACTCCCAGGTGCTTCTCTGCAGAGCTGCTTTCCAGCAGGTCAGACCTCAGCCTGTGCTGGTACCTGGGGTTATTCTTCCCCAGGTACAGAACCCTGCATTTGCCTTTGTTGAATTTCAGTTCTTGTACAGAATCAGATAAGAGTCAAGTTGTAACTTCCTTTTCAAATATCTACACTGCATTTTCCAGGATTAAGGTCATAAGGTCTCTAAGTAGTAATACAGAAAGTGAGGGAACCTTAATGCACATAGAGTCAGTGCACACAGAAAACTTGCTGGACTGTGTCTATGAATCCTGTCATGGCAGAGACTGTGAGTCAGCCTTTTATGCTGAGCGCTGAGATGTACAACCTCATCCTCTGTAGTTGTAATCCCATCCCCTCTCCTCAGGGTTCCCATCTCCCTCCCTGCTCACCCCTCCTTAAAATCCCTTTTATTAGTTTGAGCCTTGCAAGCAAAATATTTGGGAAGGACATGCTAGTTGTAAGCACAGTGACACTCAGACATAGGACAAATAAGATAAAAGAATCTAGATTAGTCTTCTGATTTCTCTGTGTCTACCCTCCTGTGGAGTTAGGAAAAAAAGCTCTCTTTCAATGAGAAAGTAGAGGCTGCCTGATCAAGCAAGTGAATGCAGTGACTGTGGCATTTGTGTTGCAGCCATTTTCATACAAACAGTTTCAGATAAATTCGCAGTATCAGCCTCAATGGGTACTTTGTTTAGAAAAGATTCCCCTAATCATCAAAGCACTGCATTAAAAACAATCATAGCAATTAGGGCATGCCAAACAGAAGAGACAGCTGTGAAGACTTTTTTGTCCATTTCTGTGAACATCCTTCCTTTGACTCACTTGAGCTGAGTTCAGTTTTCTAGTCTTTAACTTCAGGCTCTTTCAAGCAGACACAGCCCTTACATATCTATCCAACTGCTAACACTGCTCCGCTGTCTTCAGAGCAATAGCAGGGCCTTGCTCTTCTCTTACCCAGTCCTCACCCAAACATACACACTGTTTTCCCCCCATCCCCAGGGCACTGAAAATCTCTAAGACTCAATTGCCCCTTCCAAAGAGTGACTTCTGCTGAGGTATTTGACAAGAAATAAGTTAGCATACTACAGCAGGGCCAAAAGAAGTCCAACATTTAAACGTTTATGTTCTAACATAAACATAGATAAAAATTTCTATGTATCTGTGAGTTGCTTCCTTTTCTCCTCACTTATTTGACACTCTTTTTACATCACAAATATTGTAAATGGAATTTAGATCACTATTCCACTTGTATAGAATCTAGTACCACTGACCCTCTCATTTAAGTGCTTGGATTTAATAGTTTTTGAGTCATAAGATGGTAGAAGATAAAAGGTTTTTTTTAAATTGAACTTTTGTCTACAGCATGCCAAGCTTTTTTTTCCTGACACACTGTCAAATTTGTTATCATGAAGCTAAAAAATGTAGCTTCTTTAGCCTTTAAAAAGATAGCTTGGAAGAACTATTAAGAAATACCCTGGAAGCAGGTACAATACAAGAACACAATACGAGAACTGGAGCCCTTTAAGAATAAGCACTGTAGTCCTTTAAGAATAAGCTGTGCTGTACAACAGTTGTACCACAGCTGCCACAGTGGACAAAAGTGAAAAACATCACCAGTTTCCCGTAAGTAACCAAAAATTTTTGGAGAAATTGTAGAAAGAGCTAAGTTCAGCCTGCTACAATTTAAAATAAGTTTGTTGTTTAAAATTGATTCTAAAGAACATGAAAATATTAACAACTTGATGATTTACCTTTCTGTGAGTTAATCTGTTTTATTGTCACTTCTAACATAATAGAAGAGACTTGAGAAAATTAACACAGTATTAAGCACTTTCCTTAGCATGATTAGCATTTAGGTGAATAGGCAGCTACAAGAGGAATGGTTTTTAGATGTATCTAGTGAACTTTATAGCCTCAAATATCAGTTTTTCCAACTTAAAAGTTTTGAAAGGAAATAAGTTTCCGTGCTTTGTGAAGACCTTAAACCCTCAGATGCAATATCCAGTCACCCCTTTAATAAGCCCATTTCCTTTACGCCTTTAACAGCTATACATCAAAATATTTATATTATTGAAATGGCAGGCATTTAGCTACCTTTTGATGTCTATTTTGGAAGACATCATTGCAATTTGACTGATGCCTTCTCTTTCTTACACTGGTACAAGGCTCTACATCTGTGTTCTTGGGACTGCCTGGTTTGAAATACAAATGGCAGCAACCAAATTTTCAGTACCAACACACACCTGCGGGGCACACTCAGACCAATCTGCATATACCCTCTAGTGAAAATAGCAAGCACAATGTCCAAAATGAAAATAAGCAGACTGGTTAGACAGGTGACAGCTCCAATGCTTTCCAAACATTTCTACTTCATGTCAGTTTGCCAAGCAAAGTAGCTTACAGCTCATGAGGGATTTACCAGCGAAATTACAGCGACTACAGCCAACGAGCAGCACCCTTTGCGGAGCACACATCCAACTTGATTAAGCCAGCATGTAGCCCTGTCACTTGCTATAAGCCTTCCTACTTATTTCAAGTTGTTAAGCAGAAACCACAATTCCTTAATGATATCCTTCCCCATAAGCAATGGCTGTAGCAGTTACAACAATGTCATTCTAGATTAATGCCACCCTTCTCCTCAGAAAGACAGTGACAGCAGTGAAGAGGGAGGAAGTCTAATGCTGGCAGATGCATGCAAGTGCTGTGTGCATCTGTATGAGACGCTGCTGAGATAGAACTTTTGACATTTGTGCAAGTACACCCATGTGTAAATCCACATGTGCAAGTTGATTGCCCATCACCTCATTACGTATTTCTCTTTGTGTGCACGTGTAAGGCTCACGTGTCTATATACACAGTTGTAATAAATTTAGTAAACTAATTCATTAGAGTATTTCTGGGTAATGATCCATTTCATTATCTCTACAGTCTCTGCAGCATTAAGCAGGAAGCTGTGAGAATATATCAAAATGAAACATGTCTTCTTCACAGAGATATCTCCATCTCCCATGCAACTGGCTCATTTTGAGTATTATTTTTGCTCTTTTGCTCTTCACCATTTCTCAGGGACTTTCCATATTTTCATATCACTAATCTGTTTTAAGAATCAAAAAGAGGATGTCCCTCTGATAAAAGCATGCCCTGATCCATCACCTTTATGAAGTCTATGTCTCCACTAGCTTGCAAAGTAGCCTCAAAAGATTTAAATAATGTACTTTGAAACACAGTTGTACAATCTGTTGTAATAATGATAACATTAGCAATAAGTACCTGAAAAGAACTTCACAAATAGAAGTTCTGTACTACAGGTAAGATTCATCTCAGCTGATTTCAGATACTGAAAATCAAGTGTTTAATTTAAATTAGAAGGTTCATGTCCCCTTAATTGAGCAATAGATGCACGTACTGCCAGAGGGTGAGTCATTCTACATTTACATAAACAACTCAGAAAAATGAAAGAAATTGCCCTCAAGAAGTATTTTTCTCTGCCATTTGGATGGAGTTGGAGCCCATGCAACTAGCTCAGACTAGACGTCAACCTTTTAACTGGCTTTAACGAGGTAAGATGAATTCCACTGTGACTGGAGCCTCATAGAATCACAGGATCACTGAGGTTGGAAAAGACCTCCATGATCATCAAGTCCAACCTTTGACCAAACACCACCATATCAACTAAACCACAGAACTAAGTACAAGTCATTTCTTGAACACTTCCAGAGATGGTAAATCCACCATCTCCCTGAGCAGCCTGTTCCACTGATTAACTATCCCTTCAGTGAAGAAATTCTTCCTGATGGCTATCCTTAACCTCCCCTGGTGCAGCTTGAGTCTGTGTGCTTTTGTTCTGTTGCTGATTGCCTGGGAGAAGAGGCCAACGCCCACCTGGCTACAGCCTCCTTTCAGGTGGTTGTAGAGAATTCTCAATTTTCAGCCGGAATTTGGAACCTCCATCCTTTCCTAAACTGACAGACATAATTATTTCAATAAATGTGAAAATTACAAGACAGAATTAACAACTTTCCTCAAACAATTTTTGATCAGTGCTCCCCACTCTGTGTTGATTCTGAACTTCACTGATCTACAATGCAGTAAAAAAGAGCTAGGACTCTCTTGAACTTCCCTTATATTTTCCATTGGTCCCAAGCTATTTGCAGACAGGAAAAAGCAATCCTAAAGAGCCTCTTGCCTGTGCTCCACATATTCTATTCGTACTGCTCATTAATCACATGCACTTAGTCCTGACTTTAACAGCAACGTTCAGCTATCAGGACCTAATATTACTGAACTCAAAAAGAAAGACTGCATTAAAGAAATACAATATTTTAGAACAATGGTCCTATATAGACTGGATTCTTTTGGTACATAGAATAAGACAGAGAAAGCTGATATGGATTGGCAGAAAGATTGTGAGTGGATTTTTACTGACCACATTTCTACTGCCAAAAGTCATTTATGGGTGGGACAGAAGGAGCCTCAATTTTAATCTTTAGAGCCATGAATGTGAACAATTCTCTCTGCAGAATTTATGGGCTGTTTTACTTATCAGTATTTCCTCAGAGTTTTCACACAGTCAGATTGATTACCCTTTCCTTATACTGTTTGTGCATACTCAAGTTTGGCTATACAATGTGTAAAATGGACATGAACTGAATACTGTACCATACAAGGAAATTAAAGGCAGTGACATGCCAATCATAGTTCTCAAAATTTATTCAAAAACACAACAGGGTATCACTTATAAGAAGTATCTAAATGTCCAAATACTTCAGCAAGAAGCATAACCTAAATATTTGGGAATTTTTAATTAACCAAATTCCATAGGTCATCCAAACAGATAGAATAAAAAAAATAGTAAATGGAAAAGAGGGGTTTTTTTTTCTGTAACAAGCTCAGCTTTCCTAAAATAATACATTCTGAATGTTTTCAGTGCACAAAGAAGTTTTCTTCTCTTTTTTTCCTCTTTAAATCTATAATTTCCCTGAATAAAAATCTCAGATTAAATGATTATCAGATAATACCAGTCAGATGACATAAAATATCACAGGATACGAACATAGCCCAACATTCCCAAAAATGACATCCAAAAGTATTGCTTGAAAATCTTACTTTGTGAAAATGTAAGAGATTATAAATTGTCTAACCACAACGAAATGGGATGATATTCTTACTCCAGTGAGCAAACAGAAAAACCCCCACTGATTTAAAGAACACAGCAAGTTCTAATTTGAAAACGATTATTTTTTTCATGTGTCTAGAATGAAGTATTTGAAATGATGGAGCGAACAATGGACATCTTCCTAGAAGATATCACAGAGATGGTAAAAGGAGAGAGCTGCAGAAGCATACAAATGTAGGGTAACAGAATCTAGTCTTTTTTGGAAACTCCCAATAACTTAAAGAATTTATTTACAATCTTTCCATCAGTCTCCTCAGCACTGCAGAGGCAGATTCACACCCCAGAGGAACTGGAGGGGGTAATGCAGCCTGAGAGAGGCTGAGAGTGGAGGGACAGAGGAGAGCACCACTTGCCAGCCCCTGGCCTGTCACTGGGGATGTGGGCTGCTGAGCTGTTGCTGAGTGCTGTGGGTGCACTGACGGAAACACATGGTCTAAGCAGCACAGGGATCGGTGCTTCTGCTGCATTTGCCTGTTTCAGTATTGAACATAGCAGTTAATTCTACAGTTAATGACAAGCAAAAAGACATGTTCTACATCTCACTTTTTCTGCACATTACTATAAGCAGTAATTCTCCTTTCTTTCAAAATTCTATCCTTTCTTTATCAAAAAGATAACATATATGACGTGATGTATATGGAGTTATATGTGCACATGTATAACGTGCATATATGCATCTCTAAACCACCTTCCACATTTGAAAAAGAATAATTTATTGACTATACTTCAAACTTTTGTAAATTATGACATAGATAAATGTTAACAGGTATCTGTATATGAGCACAAATACCCATCTCTGTATTTAATATGCACCATATACTAAATATGTATTTCACTCTACATAGGACGCACTACTGGTGCCAAAATGCTAAGGCTACATTTATTATCTCTGTACTAAAAAATCTCATGGTGGCTTTAGAGGAGCTGTACTAATCCATTCAATGAATTGCTGGTTTAACATTTTGAGTCATATCCAAGTTGTATCCTGCTACTCCAAAAATGTTAGGGTACACATCAATACTTGTCACACTGAAACATGTTTGAAAGTATCCCAAAAGCAGCTGCAGAACAAAATTAATCATATAAGCACAAAAATTATTATTTAAATAGCTGTTCTAAAGAGCTTAACTAACTGTTAAGGGCAAGACACCCAAACTGCACTCAAAGGAAGACAGTGTGTTGATCTCAAAGAAAAAGCACTGTGTAGGAATGTTGTCTTACACAGCCCTTAAATGTCCGATTGGAATTGTATGAAATATTAGCTGAAATATCACCATTCCTGAAGTCTAAATAAGAAAACCAAAGGTAGTTGTAGAAGAGTGCTGTTGCACTTCGAATTTCTCATTTTTGTATCTAAGGCTCTACTTGCATATTTCTGTGAAAATGTTTCAGCATTAAAAAAAAGTTGAATTATCACACAGCTAGTGATAAATCCACGTTAGTCTGACCAAGACAAGGACAGCAGCTCAGGAACTACCAAAAAATTACACTTTGCGTCATAGTGGATCTTTGTGAACTAATACCCCAACTTTTTCCAAAATGATCCAAAATGTTTTGTTGCTTTAAAATCATGGCAGTATTTATACATTGTAAAAGATTCTACTCAACCTTCAGTTCAGATTAGCTACTGCATCCATGCAGAATTTTGTAAGAAATGGACTAAATCACAAATTCAGACTTACAAATACAGCAGGAACCAATACTCACCTTCACCTTCCAAAGACCAATACTGGGATATGACACTGATTTATGGCTTGATGAAGATACATGTTTCTATCTAATCAATTAGGACAAAATAACTAGTTTATAATGAAAGGGTGTTGTGAATCTTATATTACTCTGTGCAAAGGCTGCTGAGACCTTTAAAGACAATTACACATCTGAGTGAAAATTATTTTTGAAAATACTGACTTTATTATAATCCAAAATAAAATTTTTAATGGGAAGTGAACTTTTGTCCCCTTAGAGTGAAATGTGACTACTATCACTCTGTCTTTTCTGGCATCTATATAATTATTTCAAAATGAAATCTTACAACTTTGCACAAATAAATGAGACTATTAAATGCCCAGGAAAAAAGGAAAAAAAATTTCCATTGATGCAAATATGTCCATAATCCCCTTGCTTTTAAGGAGTTATCCAGTATCTATTTTTCTGATCTTAATCTCCTGTATTATATTATTTTTCTTTTGCCAAATCCTCTTTAAATAATTTTTTTGAATTACGCTATTCAGCTCAACACACCGGTACTCAGTATGTTGAGATTTGCACGCTCCCTTTTGTGAAACTTTGCTTAATCAGCTCCCCTCAGTACTCTACATCTCTGTATCATGTCCACAAATAAGGCTGAATAACTCAGAAAAAATACTGCACTGACTTGGTGGGGCCCTGGGAAGAAAGTCTTGTTTTCATTTCCACACATTTTTCTTCTATTCCCCACTCCCTTGTGCTAATAGCTTATCTTATAAACCAAAACTCTTTAAGGCTGTGACTGACATAGCTGTCACAAATGGGGAGGGTTGCTTTGCTCTCGTTCATCAGTAACACAAACACCAATCCATTCCCAACTGGAGAAACCTTGCTCTTCCTTAAGAGAAGGCTGGATGTGAAAGTTCTGCAAATTAGATTGTATTAACCCCCCCCACACACACCTGGAGATGGCATCACCTATGAACAGAGTATTTGACTGTCAATCACTACAATAGTATCTTTGTGGAGCAACCTATTTCTTAGGTTTCAGCTAATAATACAGAACCATACCAGTCTTCAGAGAGCTATTGCAGCGAGGTGAAGAAAACAGCAGTGACGCTGTTATTGTCTCCTTACTTTTGTCAGGATCACAAGTTTACACAGGAAAAAAATGCATGTTGTATATAAAATGCCTCCTACTTCTGTCTTCTTATTACAAGCAGGAACAAAAAATGGATGCATTATTAGCCTGACAGATAGGAAGCTGAAAACATCAGTAACAGATTAGGTTTAGAAAAAATCATTTTTCTATGATAATTAAAAGTAACTTCACCAACACTTTAAAAAGTAGCTAATTAGATTATTTCTTCTGTATTTAAAAAAATAATAATCAAATAATAGTCAAGAAACAACTCTAAAAAACACATTCATTATTACTGTTTCACGCATGAGCTGAGTTCAAGGAGGTACTTGATAATAACCACAAATGAAACTAGATTGTGAATTCCCATGTAAGACACTCAGCCTTGCTCCCTCTCAGAAGCATTTAAAGAGAGAATCTTAACCTGCAGCTCTCAAGATTTCAGATTTGTGCTGCTCCTTCATGAGAAACATATTCCTTCAGCTCTTCCTTCCAGCACTCTGTCTATGGCTGGTGAGCTGGCCAGGAATGACTAAAGCAGGCAGACTGCTCAGCTGAGGAAATTTCTAAACTCCTTTTGAACTTTTATTTGTTTTTTCACATTCTTATTTAATGCCTATTTATTTCTACTACAGAGACAGCTTACAAAAAAAGAGCCCAAAAAACAAAAACCAAACCAAAACAAAAATACTCCCAAAAAAAAAAAGAAACCAACTTGTTTACTGCTTAGATGTGCTGCCAGGAAATCTCATTGTTGTAGCGGTGAGTAAAAATCCTGCACCCTGACTTATGTCTTACTCACCCTAAATCACGTATGAGCCATGCAGCCTTTCCAGATTAATGAAAGTGGTCAAGTGCTTTACATCACTTGCTAGGAGTCTTTCTGTGCATGGCCATGCTCATTACTAAGCTGTAGTGGTTTTACTCATTCCCTGTAATTCAAATCCTGATGCACAACAGGAAGTTTTCACTGCCAAATCTTTTGGAGCTTAACACAACATCAACAAGCTACAAAGCCAGGTGTTAAAACTGTCAAAGAGAGATAATTTGAAATAGAAAACACAAGAGAGAGCTCAACAACTATTTTTGTTCCAATTTGTTTTCAAATTTGCTGCAATTGGAGAGTTTCACCTGAACAAAATATTTTGATCAACTGTTGAGAGATATATTGAAGGATGAAATGCTTTCTGCTGAATTAAGATCAGAAGGGCAGAGCAGCAAAGGAGGGTTTACAGGGAATAAATATAACTAGAAATACAAGTCAGACCAAATGTCATGTTGAAAGTAGGTTAGGACAATACTAATATTATACTTGGTCAAATTCTCTCATGTTTTATGCAGAGTTAGTATATTTAGTGGCTGGCACCTTCTCAGTTTATATATCCAGAAATATTATGATCCAGCTCTAACCACTTCAAAATTATGCTTCCCTTTGATTTGCTTATTTTCCAAGTTCTCTCAGCTTGGTTTACACAGAACATACACAAGAGCCATCAGAAATCTGCACATCTTACACAGGGGAATTATCCCTTCACATTTACCAGACAAAACACTCTGCATTCCTTTACTGAATTTTAAAGGAGTTATGCTATCTTTCAGCCAACATCCTCTTGCCAGTAAAAACCAAAAGGAAGGTTTGTGACCTTAAAAACATCATGGGCAAGTGAAGATTCGCACAAAATAGCCCACTACTAGGTTTGAGAATAGATATATGCTTCCTCCTCTTCCAGCTTAATCCCCAAACACCCTCACTTGTCAAAAGGCTATTGTTAAGGCATGGGCTTCCTCCAAGACCACATCCTGTGAATCAGGTCAGAATGAAACACAGAGCTGATTTAAATGAACTACTCTTTGCGTGCCCTGTATGCAAGTGCAAGAAAAACTGTGTGACTCAAAAAATAGTTTAGTATACTAGAGAAAAAGGGACAGTAGACCTAGACCAGAATGAATACATAGTCAAAAAAATTAGCAGCTCTCATTTCTAATTCATGCCCTTAGTATTTACTAAATACAAGTTTCTGCTACAAAGAAGCTAGGCAGTGTACTCAAAGGCAGAAATTAGGACCAAAAAAAGCCACTTCTCTTCAAAAGAGGCCTGCTTTTACTTCACAAATACTGGATTTTCCACATCATATTTAGTAAGTGAACAGCCTATCAACCGCATTACACACGGGACCATTGATAAATGTTATACTGCTCCACAAAGCGCACAAAATATTCTGCATCTTTAACAAACTCTGCTAGTCTGTGTTGGTTGGATACACCAAAATCAAGAGAATATGGCTCCTGGAGTAGAATTCCACCTCCAGCTCAGAGCTGGGCCCACATTTATGCTAGCTATTGACATTAAAATGATGACAAAGCCAAAACTGTCCTTATGAGGCAAGAAGGAAAAATAACTCATTATTTGGATGTTTCATTCTTAACTGATCCCTTAGAAAAGACAAAGGATAGGCTTGTGGTTATGATGTGGAGATTGGGACTCGAGATATATATGACTTGAAATTCCTAGTGCTGCCACAAAGTCCCAGCCTGAGTGTGGGAAAATCATCCATTTTCCCTTTAATCTCTCCCTTCCCTCTGCACTGTGGGGATAATGCTTTTCCCTTTCTCCTGCCCTCCATGTAATGCAGTCATATAGGGCTGGACTAACTTCTGCACGCATGCATGCTACCTGTCATGGTAAGACATCAATCTAGTAAAACTTTCTGGGATCGAGGTATGGTTGACCCGAACAAAAAAATCCACAGAAAGGACATTATTGTGTTTTTACTTGAGAGGAGAAATGTTTTTCAGTGCAACCAAACTCCCTAATCTCAGTGGTACCCCTCACACTGCTTGTTGATTTGAGGTGCTCCGGTCTTCCAGGGACCCCCTACAAAATGCAGCCAAATGAAATATTCACTGCACTGCTCCTGAAGGGATTTTAAATTAAGGATTTTTAAGTTCATAGGGCTTCTATGTTCCTTGCTGTAGAGCAAAGAACTGGGTTCCCACGAGTCACTCCACTGTCAGATCTTGTAGGCTTGTTGGAGGCATGAGGACACTCCAATACTGATATGCCAGGGAAATCAGTGTTTCCAAGCACACAACTAGCTTTCTGGGCTCCAAGAATACCCTGCCTGTGCTTTCAGGAAACTTAACAGGAACTGCAATATTTCAGTGCAATGCCTCTGGAAACACCCATACTGCACAAAGGCACTTTTTCTAAGGAAGTAAATCTGTCTCCAAAGAGAGTCCTTACATATCTGTATCCCAGTGGGCCACGGTGCTGTCAGCCCATGTTCCCAATGAATCATGGTTTCATTCAGCTCCTGAAGTCAGCTGAACCAAGGAATGAGAAAAGAGAATGAGAAGATCATCAAGGTGGTCACCAATTCCATTGCACAATGGAGGATCAGTGCTAATAATACTATGACTGGCAAGTGTACACATTTGGTTTTCCAGTGATGGAGATATTATATTTTCCACAGGCAAAGTGTTCCCTCTGTTTAACTACTGTTACGACTAGGAAGTTTTACTAAAGCCTAACTAAAACCTCCTGGGGTATAATACAAGCCCATTATTTTTATCTGAAGAGGGAGACCACTTACCTCCATTTGTGGCTATGAAGAACAGGGTATCCCAGGGGGCTGCAAAAGTGTGGCACCAAGCAAATGTTGCTGGGTTGTTCCAATTCTGCTGGTGCATTCACAGTGCATCATCCTGCAGACACACTCCCATTTTTGAGGAAAGGTTTTTTTATTGAATAGTTGTTTCATCAGGAAATCCCCAAGAAGCTGCCCCAGGCACAAATGCAATACAAAAGAATAACTGTGATTGTTTTCTGATGATGTGTAATACCAGCTCACAACGCACCAATTAATACGGAATAAGTTGAGTTCTATGTTCTTATTTTGTAAGAGAAATAACATGAAAGCAGTAGAAATTTAGGCAGAGGTCTTAAGATCAGGTTGCTGAATACCCTCCTATCTATGATCCCAATCACAAATTACAGACGAAAAACATCATTCAACCTACACTCAATACTATTTGTTCACAGATACAAAAGCTTTGAGAGCTGATATTGTGTTACTTTACATTTATCTCAACTATATGAACATGTGCTTGATACAGATGATTAGACAATAAACAATAGTGAAATTTAGTGCAAGCTCATACAGCATGGAGCTCTTAAATCAGTTATAATATAGCATAGACAGATGGTACTGGATACATAAAGCACATTAAAGACTGTTATCTGTTTGATAAAGAAATAATTCAGAGCACAAGACAAGAAGCTGAAATTGCTGACAATCTGAACTCCTGCCAACTGTCCTGGCTTCACTGGGGCTGTGTGAATTTTGAACACGCATAGTCCCAGGTGTCCACAGTGCTGACCGAAATTTCTGGCAGCTAGCTCAGTGCTTTTGAAACACTGCTGGCTTCCCATCATTAGCGGTCACTATGGGGAGAAGATAGGCGGTTTCTGGCTGCTTCTGCTGCCCTTTTCTGTTGCCTTGGCTGTAGTGCTGTAAATGAAACTCTCAGCACAATGAGCAGCCTCCTTTCTTGCCAACCCACAAGGCAGATATCTCCAGGGCACTAGTGCTGAGAAAAGGAAGGCTATGACAAAATGGGGAAAGAAACTCATTTATTTATGCTCCCTAGATTCAGTGTGTCAAGAAACTCAGTGGAGCTTGGCCCTCAGAGACCAGACAAAAAAGTATCCAAGCAATTGAAAGGTCAAAGAGATGTGGGATTGCAACAGATGCCTTACTTTGGAGAGATTTGGGGAATGGTGGGAAAGGGTCACACAAAACATAAGTAAGTGGTATGGAAGGGTTAGCTGAGGAAAGACAGAGATATGGAAGTCATTTATGGCACACATCTGGTATTCCAATGTGCACAGTACTCCCACTGACGTGAGCAGGAGCTCCACCCATGTATGGAAAACAAAAATATTTGTCTTGAGATCTGTCTGTATAGAGCAGCCTAGATGTTCTCCAAGTTTGGGGTCTTGTGATGGGCAGGATTTACCACATCACTGACAAACTACTTGAAATTGATGAGAGAAAAATGAGAGGTTTCCATGCTCATCTTAATGTCCTAGTGCAAAAGGGCTGGCTGAATGACACTAGAAGCCCTCAGAGTAAAGCTGAGATGCAGTGGTAGGATACCAAATGAAATGGACCTTAAGAGTCACTTTAACAGCACCAGCATGTGCTTTTGCCTAATCAGATCAAAGTATTTAGCTTGGGTTTGTGACACTGACGTTCAGTTTCGATTACTTTAACAACATTCACTTGGTACAACTAAGTGTTTTGGACCCCATTTTCTGTTGGACATGCTTACCAGGTACCACACATCTATTCTGCTCTGTCCTGCTGATTTACAGACCGCTTCCCCAGCTTAATTGCTCAGATTTCTGTGCTCTACAGAAGAAGTTGGTTATGTCTCTTTACTCAGGTGGACACGTAATACTCTTTGTCATTTCTTCCAGGAGGCCTTGCAGAAGATCCATTTCCTGAGCTCCCCTAAGATCTTCCTGTATAAAAATCCAATTGTTTAATGAAATTACTAGGGCTGGATCCACATAAGATCCACAACTGTCCATTCATCCTCTGGATACCACTATCACCATGCTACTAGGATCTTACTACAAGCCCTCAAAACTGAGGTATCTAGAAAAGTTCTAGGTTTACATGTGTGTACTGGATCATCCGGGGAGGCTGATGAGTGCTTTCTGATAATAAAAAGTGATATGAAAAATGCTGCAGGCAAGACAGGAAGACTTGATTAGGGGATACAGAGAAAAATAAGTCATATTCAGTAGCCTGTAAAGATGTCTGCCAACAGGAAGGAAGAAGCAGATAAAGCAGACAGCAGCAGACAGATAGCATGAACAAAGAGAGACTGAAAACAAAAAAAAAAATCAAAAGAAAGAAGATATTATGATAGTAAAGGAATTAACTAACTCAGGAAAGAAGGCTAAAATCTTATCAACCAAGTCATACAACCAAAACTCTACAATTAATATATCAGATTAATCTCAGAGAAAATTCTCTTTGGAAGCATAAATGATGGTGCAGGGCTCTTGAAAGAAGAAAGTCTAATGATGGGAGGAAAACTTTGGGAACATAAAGCAGAGCACTGCAAGGAGCAGCCCCGAGGAAGCCAGACCAGAAGACCAGTGTGACTAGCAGACGTTGCTGACTCCCAGCAGCTGCGCAGCTTTGTGCTGGAGAGGATTCATGGCAATGCACTTGTGACTACACCACCAAATGTGTGAGAGTAGCTGAAATCAATCACACTTTCAGGTGACCTGGAGTAAAACACTATTGCCATTTGCATTTTGCTACAAGTCAGTATTACCGACTCACGGAAGGGAGATCCTGTAATCCAAACCCTGTACTAAAGCAGGTTCACCTAGAACAGGTTGCACAGGATTGCATCCAGACAGGTTTTGAATGTCTCCAGAGAAGAAGACTCCACAGCTTCTCTGGGTAGCCTGTTCCAGTGCTCTGCCACACTCAAAGTAAAGAATTTTTTCCTGAAATTCAATGGAAATTCCTGTGCTTCAGTTTCTGCCCTTTGACGCTTGTCTTGTTGCCGGGCACAGCTGAAGGGTCTGGCCCCAGCCTCCCAACACCAACTCAAGATAATACAGTGCAGTTATAATTTAGTGACCAAATAAGTTGGTTTTGCAAATAAAATCCTTCTTCATTCCTGTAGTTTTAAGTCATTGTTTCATTTACTTTTCAACAATATCAATGGATTTTTTTTCACTTTGTTACTGTTTAGTGGCACATTCTACAACTAGAACAGTATCAAAAAGCAACCTGATGATTAATTTTGCAAGCAGTATAAAAGTGGTGGTAAAGAAATACAAATAATACTACACCCACAGTTAGAAAAGTATTAGAAAATATAGTTGTGTTTTCAGACATAGTTTTGGACAAAAACACTCTATGGTCCAGATGAACAGCAAAACTCCATCTGCTTCAAAGACAGCCAGCATTTCACCTCATGAATCCATCAGCTGGATTCTGTTCCTGTGTACATATATAGGAATAAACTTTTGTCTATATGATACTCAGGGAAAAAGAATGTGCTCTGAACACTTGTGTTCAAATATTTTGCATTACTATTCACATCATAAAGTGTTCATGCAGTCAGCCTAAACATTAGTGGGTTTAGCAAGAAAGCAGAGGGACCTGTTCTATGAGACTTAGGTACCAAAGCACAAATTATGAAAATTTTGAACAAAAGTGCATTTGAATAAACTACACACAGAATAATTTAAATCATTAGCAAGTTATTATTTGCTTTCATAAGCTTAACTAAGTTCTATACAATTAAGAAAAAAGGTAAATATAATCACCTCAAAATTTTTCTACCACAATAAAATATCACTTTTATTAAACTTCATCATGTCCACAAACAAGAAACAACCAAGACCACATGTGCAAGTGCAACAAAATCGTTTGAGATGGGAGAAACACCAAGGGAAAAGGAACTGATGGTTGCCGCTATATTCCTCACCAGCCTTGGCCTTGTGAGAAAGCCAACACAAGCAAAAAAATTCTTGAACAATCACTTTTGGTGAGAGTGAACTTCATAGAGGAAACAGCTGGGTGGCAACGACCTACTGTATTGACATGCATAACCCAAATGTATTTTAGAATCCTTAGCATAGCAACAGGATATGTCACAGTGACTACATGGTGTCAATCTAAGTGCCTTGCAGACAGGATGAAAAAACTTGTGACCCATAGTGCAGCAAATGTAAAACACCAGAGCGAGCAATGCAAAAGGCGCTGCTTTCAGCAGACAAGAGCAAAAGCTAACCAGATGATGAATTCATATGTTCCATTGTCTTTTGCACATAGAGATACATACTTTTTCCCCGCAAAAATCAGTGCTGCCTTATATCCAATTATAACATAAGCATACAAAAAATATGTTAGTCAGATTTTACTTTCAGTTGGAAACTCAGACTAGGTATTCACCAAATTTAGACTGAAAAACTTTTTATCTGATCATTTTTATAGTTACACGGACCCAATGTACAGCTTTGTATACAACAGTCACACAGAGATATCACATGGATTAATGTGTTTGCTAACCAAAGATCTGTTGGAATCAGCACTCACAAATGGTCAAGTTTTGGGATGTCCTACCTGTAGTGCAGGACGTACATCTGCTCAGCAAACCTGAAGAGGCATTAACTCTAACAGCTCCATCAGGTCTGTGCTTAGAACTACTGTTTAGTAACCTACACATACTTCTGAGGCTACCCAGCTTGCATGGATCTCCATCACTGAAGAAGAAAACAGCATTCAATACTTTTAGGTTGATCCTTTGAAGCTTACTAGTAAGAAAAGCATTAAAATAATTTCTTTTTCATAAAAACCCATCCACCTTACAGCCCAAACCTCTTTGGCAAAAAGATTTCATGAAACTTGCTTTAAAGGTGAATAAAGTAACATCTTTCCAAAAATGTGCCAGGAAGAAAATTGAGCAAAAGGCTGCCACTAAGCTTTACTGGAAATGTCAGACTTATAAGGGGATAATACAGAAAGGCTTCAGAAACTAGCAACTTTTTGAATGTTCAGCACTTCTATAAATCCAGCTGGCTGGGGGAAGTTTTCAGACCATCATGTGCACAGGCTGGTCTTACTCTTTACAGATCATCTTTTCAAACTGCTCGGCAGCCTCCACTGAGAACATATATAGAGAAGGATGTCATGACTGGTAGGTTGTTTTTTTGGAAATTGGTTTGCTTTTTGTTGCTTTCTTTAAAAAAACAGTCTCTGAGATGCCAGGTATTGTCAAACCAATGAAACAGCAAATTGCTATCACTGTTTTCATCCATCCAGGCTGTTACTTTACTCAGTAGAAGTTCAGCAGGGTCCAGGACCAGATGCCTTGGAAGGCTATGACTCCCAGTTGGTCTCACACTAATTACTAAGAGTTCCCAAATGGTTTAAATACTGAAGGCAAGTTGCTTAATATCTTTCTCCACACTTTTTTAAGTAAACAAGAAACACTTCTCAGCAGCCAATGTAGTAACCTTCTGCTTTTTTCATGGAAAATAGTATTTGCAAATCTAATTTACTTTTCATGGAATATCCATTAAGGAATACCATTAAAAAACAAACTAAGAATATTTTCTATTAAAAATAAGTAAACAAGCAGGAATTGCATTGTGTTGAAAACTTATTATCTTCAAACTTATATTATCTTCATACTCATGTTATAGAAATGGACTGTTCATCACTTGTGGTAATCAAGAGATGAACAGTTTGCTTCTTTTTTACATTTCTGTATAGCATGTCTCACACCACCAGTGCATCATCTCTGGGAGATGGGGAGATGTGACAGAAAACTCCAAGGGAAAAGTTAAGTGGCATGGCCAAAATCTCATGTGGAAATATGTGGTAAGGTTTAAAAAGGAAACCAAATGTTCAGAATCCCAACCCTATGCTTTAACCACAAAACCAACTTTCTTCAGTAATACTGAATTAACCCAGTAACTAAAAACAAAGAAAAAACAAGTACATATATTATGTGCATCTTGCCACTGTAACAACTCTAATGACATTTAAGTGTTCTCAAACTAACTACGATACAATTGAAAATACATGTTTAATTCCAGTGTGGTAATCAGTTCCACAAACTAGAAAAGCAAGAGGAGGTAGTCTCACAGCTTGCTGAAGCTGCGTAAACCACACATGCAGCCGTAATGTAGTGACTGAAAGATCTACAGAAATATATGCTGCTGACAAGAAGGGTCTCAATACTCATGTACAAAGCATGAAAAATGTTTTCAACTACAACAGAAAGACTAATTGAAAATAAAGCAGAAGCTTTTTTAAAAGTTACTTAGGACTCAAAAAGAATCCCCTTATGAAAGAAAAATCCCTAAGCAGTCTAAAAAGTATTGTGACATCCTACTTCAGATAATCCAAGGGTTTTTTTAAATCACAATGAATTGGGGCTAGATAGGGGCTACAAAGAAGCTATTTTGAAGAAGAGAAAAACACAAGTACTTTTCACTGAGAAGCTGTTTTTCTGGT
>NW_008237919.1:14522673-14533013 GCF_000691975.1 Corvus brachyrhynchos | reverse complement strand
CTGCAGCAAGAACAGTCAGATCATTTGAAAATTGAAAAGAAAATCAATTGCATGTTTTTATTTTAAAAGAGCCTCCCTGTGGGAATAGGTGTGGGCGTGAGATCTCTTTTTAAATTTCATAATATAACATAAAGCTGCCAAGATTTTTTTTAAATTCTCTGTTTACTGGGTGCCAGAATGATTTTTCTCTCCTAACGATTCTACTGATCCTTATCAAAATTCATCTGTGAAGTGAATAACACTAACATTTAAAACCAGAATATTTATTCAAACAGCAACACTGAGCAAAACAAATTTCCAATGCTGCTATGGGAGTTCAGTGATGACAGCAAAAGTCTCTTTACTCATTTACCCCCAAATTCTGCATGCAGAAAGTTTGTATCAAAGAGTTTTTCAAAGCAAATCAACATTTTTTGAGAACTGAGTTCCACAGGTAAAGTTTACAACTAACCTTGCTATCTTCGATCTCCTGGGTTTTTCCTTGAAGCGTTTTCCTCTCTCCAAAATCACAGGTTGACTTTAACGTAAGCTGACAAGAAAGCATGGAGCTCTCTGCCCCAGTAAGCTCCAAAGATTTTGGTGAGTACTTCTGTGAGCTGGGAGAACCAAGGTTGGGTATCGGGAGGGCAGTGTGGACAGGCTTTGACCCTACAGCTGGCTGTCTCAGCTTGGAGGCAACCCCAAGTACAGGCATGGCTTCTATAAAAGTATCTTCTTTCTGCCAAAGAAAATGCTCCTGACCTCAGTCTGGTAGACTCCAGCTTCAGCAATTTCAGAACAAATGCTTTAAACAAAAGTAGCAGTCATCTTTTCAAAAAGTCTTAAAGCAATAATATTACGAGTTTCACAAGGAAGCAAAACTTTTCCTTCATCTCTGCCCTTCTCCCTCGCAGCCACTCACACGCACTGCTCTGTGAGTCAGTGGCTCTGTAAGACTAAACGCTCCTTTGGGGCGTGAACTTTTCTTGAAGGTAACTGCCACAGAGCTGCCTGTCCGGGATTAAAGAACTCATAAATTTGCTTTCTCTTCTTCCTACAGCATTCCAGGTCTGTGCATTAAGTGAATGAAGGATGGGAGAAAAGGAGAGAGAGAAGAGAGGAAACCTCCCTGTACTCCAACTGTCAAAACAGCTCCGAGACCACAACACTGGAAGCAGAGACCTCTTCCTGACTACATAAATAACCAGCCCACATCTTAAAAAAAAAAAACCACCTCTTTTTTTTCTGATTTAAAAAAAAAAAAAAACAGGACCAGAGAAGTGGCCAAAGCAAACAGCTGTTGGACGAGTTTTCATCCCGGAAATAATCTCAGCAATGAAGCTGTTTGTCTGATTTCTGGCTATTTTTCACTGCTGACAACCATGAGCTACGGTGTTTCATTCTCTGTTCCTCCCGTGAAATCAGGTTAAAATCATGCAAGAGCGTAGCTAGAAACAGACACTGAATCACACTGTGGGTAACGTCTGTCTATGCTATGAAAAATCCATACAAAAACACAGAGCAGGATATAGGAGAATCACGAGCATTGTTAGAAGATTTAGTCAATACAGCTTTTCAGAGCTTTTTTTTTTTTTTTCTTTCTTGGTGGTGGTGTTAACGTCATCTATTCAGTGTTAACACTTCCCTTTCTAAAAACATTGAAAGCTCCATGAAGTCCATGTCCAACACATGACTTCTGTGAGCTTGTTGCTCACAGAAATATTCTTGCTGGCAACCTCAAATCCTTGCACATAGAAATACAAGTCAGGCAGGCAGAGCAGGCTCCAAAATGAGTCACGATGGACAGTCCAAATTGTTGAGCAGCATAAACACTTACTTAAAAGAACAACTGTAAATTCCTTTGAGATCCTGCAGCAGGGGAATCCCTTTTAAATTGACATGAGGAAAAAACCTGTGCAGAAATATCACACCATTCAACTCCTATGGGATTTTATCACCCAACATTAGAGACATGGGGTTTTTTGTTATGTCTTCCAAAAAAAACCATAAGGTGACTTGACTTATTCTGTCCCAATATACGACATGGTATTAACTATGCCTTCCTTGAATAGTATGTACTATTACCACTATAGATACAAGCACAAGAGAAGAGAAGTCCAGAAGAGCCTTCTGGACTTTTACATTCTCAAAACAAGGAAGGCAAAAGTTTAAAAAAAGCATTGAAAAGAAAACAGTGTAAATGAGAAGCTGACTAAAAAGATCTTAAATCATCCCTTTAAATTATTTTGCAGAATAGACCTGTGATACCTGCAGTATTGTTCTCTATCACTCATTTACAAAGATCGCACTGACGCAGTAGGTAAATCCAGCTCTCTGTATTGACTTACAAACTATCCCATTCTTGTTTGTGGTTTGTAGGAATGAATTTGACCTGTTTTAGTAATCTCCTGAGTTTTGAAGTGAGAATACAGGGAATCAGCAAACACATTTCAGCATCCTCTGCTTATCTGCCATTTGGTTTTGCCACCATTAATAGCAGCTGCAATGGGTTTTGTGCAAGAATGGACAGAGGTAGCTGCTCTGCATTTTAGACAAATTCAGCCCACAGGATCCATCAGTTTTCTCCAATGATTGGAATATTCTTGTTCAGTGTGATATTTCAGGTCTTCTGCAGAGTAAAGGGGAATAAAGCTCCTTGTGCGGTCTGCATTTGTTCTCCAGCATTATAAAGCACTGAGGCTGTGTAAGGAATTTAGAGTTCTTAGGCACAACTGTTAACAGTTAACGCTTCAGAAAATGCACATATGCAAAGACTGAAGTAGACCACAGGAAAAGAAGGATTTATCTCTTGCAAGGTTTGAGAAGATGAAAAATCCTCATGAGAACTGTTATCCAATGAGCAAGACAAAGAATAAACTACAGCCATGAGACAGATACTTTCTTGAAAATAACTCTGCCAAAAAAATGTAATTGAATCTTATTACTTCTCGGGGTTATAATTTTACAAAGTAATGCACTATGGTAATCTTGTTGATCTTCTTTTGAATATGAATGATGAGGTCATGATACCCACAGTCTCTTTTGCAACCCATTTTCCCAGCACAGAAACCCTGAAAGTAATAAGTAAGCAAACTTATTAGGAAAGAGTCATCTGTAATACATAACCAACTGGATTTGGAAACAATGATGTGAGGCTGGTGTTAGTGCTACTCTTTCAAAATAATTCTTCATTATATGTTGACTTTAAAACTAGTACCAGGTCAGAACATCATCGAGCTAGAATTTGTACAATGATAAATCACAAAAGTGCTTCTGGTCTATTGAAGATGCAAAGAAGAGTATGGAAGATTCTTTACAGGAATCATAGAAGATAATGGAGGAAAACAATTATACTCCATAAGTAAGAATGTGGCTACAAGCCTAGTCTTCCTTTTCTTGTTTTCTCTAATTCTAAGCAAAAAATAAATAAACAAACATCTGCTATTCTTAGAAATCACTTAGCTACAATTTTTGCTTGAAAGGCTCTTGTGTACCTCATGATGAATGTGGGTTTTATGAAGGCTATCCTGGGGGAAAGAATATTTAACAACTAAGCTTCAGTATTGTTTTCCACACAAACAGGAAAGTACAGGATAAAGCATCTGTGGACAACATACACAAACTGTCACCAGATGCAGGTGCTGGTGGGATGACCCTGGGGGCAGAAGGTGTCTGAAGATTCTGTAAGGGAAGGAATTGTGGGGAAAGGGCAAAGTTGGAATCTGCAGAGAAGGGCACATTGTCAGGCATCAAGCTGACCATGTAAGTTTGGTGGGATTTTCCTCAGTGTCTCTGGAGTGGGAAGCTAAGTGACTGTCAAGCAGGGCATCCAGGGAGAACCCAAAGTCAAAACAAGGATGATTTAGATATGTGTGAATCATGTCCAAACAGAAAAAAAGGCATATCTGTGAGAAAATAGGGGTGGAGAAGGTGTAAACTGTGGTAATAACCTGGAGTTACATGAAATCAAACACAACACCAGACTGTCTGGAATGAGGGACAAAAGTATTACAGTCAGGATAGAGAAAGCAGTGAGTAAAAAGATATGGCTGATAGAAGTAAGGGACACATATTCACTTGGTTACCTGAAACTGATATATCTAGAAAGAGACTGCAGAGAAACAGGTCAGGCTAAGCATTGCTCAAAGAACTGTAGGTTTCTAATTTATCCTCTTAGACATTTATTAGAGTAGACATCCACCACCCAGACAGGTAGGGCACATCATCTGGATTCTGGATGCAGGAGGACGAACACAGATCATGACTGAAGTCCTGACACAAAGGAAATGATGAAGTTGTGCAGGAAAGGTTAGAGAGTTATGAGGAGCTAGAAGACAACTGAAGTGCGGAAAAAAATAGAGGGTAACTTTTCAAGTGGGATGCTAGATAAGAAGATAAAAGTGTAAAGAGAAACCAAAAAATTGGAAACCAAAGCAAAGGTCAAAACACAATCTTTAGTAGTTTTGTCAACAGTAGAGGCAGTTCCAGTGATATGTTGAAGGTAGGGCCATTGCTTTAGCTGATAAAATAGTGACAATCTGGCTGTAAATCATGACTCTGAAAGTGTCACACAATCAACATTTTTACAGAAATTATGGATTATATTAATAATCTGTATGTCAAAGTAAAACAGCATGTATGGATTCAGTATAATAGTCCCCACATCCCAAAAAAAAGCTGTAATATTTATTTCAAATAGCAGGAGCAAACACACCTGAAGTCTAAACCACTTCATGAAAGAAGGTATCAGTCAATCATAATGTTATGGTGAATTTTTGTTCTTAGGACTGAACAGAAATAACTGTTCACAGCACAACACCCCAGAATATATTTCCTTTCCTTTACTGAGTCGGATACCAGTACAAGTCCCATGAAGGTTGCTCCCCTTCTGCACTCCCAGCCCTCAGACAAACTGTTCGCATGAACTGAACAGACAGCTGGCAGTTTCTCCCAGAGCACAGGAAATATCAAGAGAGGGGACACCTGCCTCAAAAATGGAGCCAAGATATTTGTTTGCTCCTTCTTCTCTATGATCTTCAACAAGGAAGCTGTTGCATGTGTCCAGGGTCAAACAGGAAATGTCAGGGGTCCAGAGACTGCAGAGCTCTGTTCTGAGCTGTTTCCCCACTTCATCCCACTGGTGTAGCAGCTGTGTATAGAATTTACATGAGCCAGGCCAACTTCTGAACTTGAATGTGCCGATACAATCACATAATTTTGTGTTCACTGATTTCAGGTTGAGCAGAAAGTTTTCCCCAGCTGGGGATGGACAACTCTTGAAAAAGTAAACAATGATTCTAAAATACTGAAGGTACCTGAACCAATAAGATTTATTTATTTACTCCAGATAAGATGGGTTTAAACTTTAATAATGCAAATAAAAAGTATATCATGTGTCTGTTTGGTGTAACAAAATATGTTCAACCTGTCAGATACTGATGAGACAAATCCTTCAGCTCTGACTCATGTTCACATCAAAAATCTATGGACATTATTTTTGTTATTACAAAAATCAGGTGAATCCATTAGTCTCAAGGTAAAAAATTTAACAAGTATTTAATCCTATCTGCAAGTATGTAATGCTACTGAGTAAGA
Organism: Corvus brachyrhynchos; assembly: GCF_000691975.1. Classification (NCBI taxonomy): domain Eukaryota; kingdom Metazoa; phylum Chordata; class Aves; order Passeriformes; family Corvidae; genus Corvus; species Corvus brachyrhynchos. Next base: position 14,527,439 of record NW_008237919.1, on the reverse strand, counting down.
TGCTGTTGTTTTTCTTAACAGTTTTGTATTCCAAAAGATATATAATCCAGAGCCAAGTTACAGTCTCAGAAAAAGGTGCATCCGGCTTCCTAAAGGAAATCCTTCTGCTTTGGCTGAATGTTTGGGGAAGTTTTTCAAAGAAGACAACTTTTAAATAGGGGTATCGTTTTATTGTCTGAACAATTTGGCCTTTCAAAACTCAGACAGGAGTTTAAGGGTTTGATTGCATTAACTGATAAAGTGACCAGTTCTTCTATAATTTTTATTCATGCTGTACATTTGCAGCATCTTCCAGCAGATGGTTTGAAATCTTTATGTGTAATTTAGTACCATACCACCTTGTGAAGTATGTAAGGTATATTAAAATATAGTCAAGTGGAACCATGAACCTAAATGACCTTCCCAGGTCTATATGAGGCCTCAGTATTTTCTTTCTTAAGTAGTGATTTTTTTGAATTATAAATCTGTGTGGGTTAAAAATCACAATTATTTTTCTTTGTTGTGCACTGTATTTAATCATGAAGTATTTGGCTTAAAGGAATCAAGGATAAATACTATAGGATTGGAAAACATAAACTAAAATTTTTTAAGGATAAGAAAGAACTGATGGCAACTGAACATACTCTGTAAGTATTTACATACTGATCTACTGGCTAGACCATGCAGCCAGCTGTTAAAGTTTAATGAAAGGATCAGCTTTTCTCTTTGGGAGGCGGAAGAGGGGGGGAAAAAAAAAAAAAGGATAATCTATTTGTTCATTTCTAAGCAAATGAACCAAACAACAAATGCTGAAGACTCTTAAAGCTGTGGTTAACTGCAGCTAACAAGGAAATGCCCACCGTTATTTCAATCAGCATAAAGTGGTCAGAAAGACAACAGTCATCCTAAGGATCAAAGTGCCAGCTTTTCTGTCCTTTTTTCCTTGTCTCCTTGGTTTCTCTGTTACAAACTTTCTCCAGGACACAGTCATAGCAGGCACACTGGCTTCTCCAGTATCCTTCTGGACACTAGCAGGTATCTTCACCTTTTTCCATTTCTGCTCTCCTCCCAGTTTGTCTTTCTTTCTCTGAAGGGATTTCTGGCTTTGTATCACTTTTGGTGGGCCATAGTAAACTATGATTTCTATGGCTTGTCCTACATTTTTCTGTCTTAGATCACATGACAGATACATTACTTCAGTGCTGCATTGTCAAAGAGCATTTCTCCCACTTATCAGGGTAATTAAGAACTTCTTTGTAGAACTGCTGGAGGAATGTCTGAGGTAGACACGACAAAACCAGACATTTACAGAATGCATGATTAAGCTCTTAGGTGATAACATTATTTTCAGTGGAAGTAGTAAGGAACAGAATTCCTAGCCTGTTTTTAATAATGTTATTGATGGAAGAAGTTTTGTTCCATTTGAAATTTTGACTAAAATTTAAAATCTCTTATATTCCACTCCAAAAATGGTCCTCATAAATTCTCTTCAATCACTACTGCTTTCAATATAGATTCCCCCAGAAAAAAATTCTCCCAATGCACATACACCCTAAAATTTTGATGGAATATTTTATGATGCCATTTATAAGTTCTAATTAGATGAGAAGGAAATCGGCAATATTTGTAGTTAATCAAAGCTGTTCTGACTCTTGATACTAAGTGTGAACTTTTCAGAACTTTCATCCAAAATTTCTTTAGAGAAATTCACTTTACTTACTATGAAATTTTCTAACAAACTATAAAAAATAATCCATAAAAAGACACTAACCAGGAAGGAATCTGCTGATTATCTGCCATCAGGTGGCTGGCAGAGTGGCAAACCTAAGCTTTCAGCTGCAGGAAACTTTCCTCTTACGAGCACTGTGGATCTGATAGAGGGTTTCAAAATCATGGTTATGTTGGCATTCACTTCAGCATTGCAGTGAAAAACTTCTACATAAGGTTCCCACTGGTCTATTAAAAAAAAAAAGTTACTCTAAAAAAATAGCTTAGAAACATCTGCTACAGTCATGAGCAGACTCTTGGCCAAGTGCAGTAACGACAGTAAGAGACTTTGAAGTCAATCAGCTTTGCTATCACCAGTAGATACCCCTGCAGTCAGTGGAAATTACTGCACAGAGAATTTAGGCGATATGAAGAAAACTTGCTCTGCCAAAAGTGTATAAAGACAGCAATGAAGAAAACAATTTTTTTAACAATCATGAAAATTGTTAGGAGTGAATTGTTAGGAGGTTAGCAATAGGTGTTTAAAAAAAAAAAAGATTATATTAATACTTAGAGAATACTTAATGAAAACAAAGATTGATGTATTTTAAAGGATTAGCTTTGATATTTGACCTTAAACAAGTGCAAGCTGCACTGCAGCTGGAGGAGCACTTCTGACTCACAATCTACTGTCTGCTTCCTTCTTGCTTTGAGGCTGTAATCATTCAATGCCAACTTGCACCCCCCACAGTTTATAATACCTACTGTGCTAGCTATACCACCTCTACCCATCTGCTACCCCGGACCTTGATCCAAGTTGTAATTATTGTATAATATTGCCTGTTATTTCTCACTGCTTATCAGTACAGCAGAATGATCCCAGCCATGTTTTTGGTTTCCTGTTGGCCTTTGCAGATAGTCATCATAGCTAATTTTGTTATAAAGTAACCCTTCCTACAATGCCCATATTATTTTCATCTTCTTTAACCACATGAATATTTAATATTTGTCCTACATTTCCTGTGATTTGCACTAATTCAGGAAATACTAACACACATTTTAAAGGCAAGACTTCCTATGGCAAACTTAACACCTCAACATAAAGTATGAACAATCATTGTAGTTTTTGGAGAAGCATTAAAAGATCACCATTATATCACCTTCCCTGCCACAATTCCCATCAGAAAATCTGGCATTTACAGTGCTCTGATGCTGGGTGAATGTACTGGTGATGTATTACACCCCATGTCAGTGTTAGGTTTGCAGCTTGACTGTATGATCTTAAGGGTCTTTTCAAACCTAAATAATTGTATGATTCTATAGGCCCCATTGCTGCACACTTCCCTTGCACATCATCTCTTGCTAATGGTCAGAGGCACCATCCTGAGTGTTGGATCTTTTCTGTGACCAGTACTTTCATTTTCGATCTCAAGTTGTCACATGAAGTACAGATATTGTATCTTGAAGTCACTCTAGGAACTTTGTTTTGTTGTGATAAGGAACCATGCTCTTTTTAACCATGTTCTTTGTGCCATTTGTCTGCTCTTATTGATGAGTTATGATAACACTATACAGAATCCACATTTTTCAACAGTGTTTCATCACCAGGGCATATCACTACACTCACTGTGATTTTCCTGCTCTTGTCTTGTGCTTGGCCAGCTTGGAGCTCTGGCAGAGATGATCACTCATCTCTACCTGTGAAATATTAAGCAGACAGGCCTTGTGTCAATGAATGGAAAACCTTGACCACATATAGTTGAGCTGTAAGTGGGTGCTCTTTTCTTTCAAATAAAAATTGGCCATGTACATACTAAAAAATCTCAACCATCTGCCTCTGTCTCCTGTTGGCCATATGTGAACATTTCCTACAGTGAGCCTTGAAAGCTTGTGCTTTTCTCCATTCTGCTGTGATCAGAGTGTGCTCCAGGCCAACCGCTGAAATGGGTTCTGTATGTCACTAGACTAAACCTTCCCGTTTTTTGATCAGTAAGTGTCAAGGATGAACTGCTGTTTTTCATTACCAAACATCTCCCATAAACCATATACCCTGTGTCATCCCAACAAAAAATATAAGAGTACATTACAATAACAGCTTTTCTGGTCAGTAAACTGTAGTTACTCACCACTACTCTGTCTATAGATGCATGATTTTATCTTTCATGTGTATCTTTATGTACACATGAGTACACATGTTTAACATGTCAGACAGACATTAATGCCCTTTGAGCAATTCACCTGGGTTGTTTTATCTTTCACAAAAAATATTAGAAACCCTCAGTCACACACAGCTGTCAAAAATAACTTCAAATCCTGCAGATGTTAGATGCTTCCTTCCTGCTTCTCTGCATACTGGGGAGAAATATTACCTCACCTTGCATGTTTTCAAAAATAAAAAAGGAAGCTATCGTTATATATTGGTCTTACCTTCAAGTGCAAGAAAAGTGCTAGATGGGAGACAAATGATACAACTCCTCTCCCAGCTTTCATCCATCAGTTGTGCTTTTAGAACTGACATATGTAACAAGTATTTGGCAGCCATAAAAGCAACATCAGCATTCACAAATTAAAAAATAAAACAGAAAGCCAAAATAATTTTGTTCCACCTACAACAACCCTAGGATGAGCTACAAAGAAACCAGTTTTATCAAAATCAGAAGGGAGACTAAACTGGTTATTTAGCTGGAGCACTCAGCTAAACAGACACTGTTAGCTATAAATCAGCAATAACTAAGTTAACAGCCACTAGTGAAAATGTCTCTGGTGGCATGTGCACCTCTAATGGTGACAAAGGCAGAAACTATTTTCGAAAAGATAAGTCTTCAGACAGAAAATATCTTCATTACACATTCATGTAGCATCACAGCCAACAATACAGTAACTTTCCTGATAGATCCAGGAAGATTTTCTATTGGTACAAAACTGTATAATTCTGGCTACTTCACTAGGCCAAGTACAAGACATACTAATACACTCTTCCTTTCCATTTAGGAAAGATATAATTAGATTCCATACATAATTCCTTTCTATTCTTTTATTTTTTTCTTACACTCTCTCTGAAAGTCTTATTTTTCATTCCA
>NW_008237919.1:14501545-14522661 GCF_000691975.1 Corvus brachyrhynchos | reverse complement strand
CTACACCCAGTGAGAGAATATTCTCCAGAATAAGAACAAGATGTGCAGGCAGTATTTTTATTTTCTTTTCAGAAACCATTACGGCACAGCATAACAATTTCTGCAGTACAAACCACCTGAGCGACACTGGGATCTGTAACTAGCAGACTATTCAAAAATCTCCTCCAACAGCCTGTCAAAAGATTCTTGTCTTCTCTGAAAAGTCTTCAAATTAGGAAATTTCTCAATAACCCACCATTATGTTTTTTAAGCATTTTACTCACTTAAACTATAATCCAGCCACTTTTGTGTATATGACACTACTACATTTTAGCCCTCTATGGAATTTCTTGAATCCAACACTCCTGAGCCCTTTTATTCTGCCCTACATGATAAAGCTGAAGCATTCCAATGCCTAATGCCATGGGATGATAATGCAAGAAGCAGGAGCCTATACTTGCTTGAATATATTAGCTAAAGATGGAGGAGGAGGAGCGGAAGAATAAAAGAGGGATACCAATGTGCAGTCTGCTTTCTGACCTGGAAAAGGTTTCCTTCTGTGATTAAGTTTGCATTCCAGGCTAGTTACATTCTGGCCAAATTGATTTTCCCACCCTTACATAACTGAACTCTGTTCTTCATTATATGGGTGTAAATCTACAGCAAAAACTTTGAACTTCCAATGAGTAATTCTAGATTTATGCCAGAGTAATTGAGAGCAGGACGTCGCCTCTTGGTTGCTCATAAATATTATACTACTTAAGACTGCTACCCTCCAACACACTTGTGAACATTCAATTTTACCCTAGCCCCCTCTTCTTTCCTTTAAGCTATTCTACAAGTTGACACAATATTTGGAATTTTTAACACAAATCATATTTGGAAATATTTTACTTCCAAATCAATGGAAAATGTAACTACTGAGAATGTATGTATCAAGAGGAGCTTTTTTTCCCTTAGAGAAAATCTTTAAGAACAATACAGAAGCATTCTTCTGTGCTGACACAGGCTGCACACATGACTGTCCAGCTCTTTGTCAAGTCTGCAGAACTGTTATTATTTATTAATCTCTAGACTGCTAATATCCAAATAGCAGGCAGCTCAAAAAGGTCACTAAAGCTGTATCTTTAAAACTGCTACACAACTATTTTGTAATCATTAAACTCATTAAAAATAAAAACTATTGAAGTATATGGAGTGTACTTTCTATGTGTTGGGTAAACTTTATCCCCGGTATAAGTTTAATTAATTCCAGTGAGTTTTCCTTCAGCAGGTAGGAAAGAATTTATTGTTTATACTATATGCCAACAATTTGGTATATTTAACAAAATATGAATCCTTCTTATAACTTCTGTTTCAAAATTTATCCCAGTAGGGTTTTTTTTAAACAGTTTTGCTGATAATGTCACTCTTTGTTTGCTCTTCACAGAAACCAGCAGGGTCACAGAGATATCCTTGCGCATGCTAGTGGCTTCAACGCACCCTGTTTGTTCACATAACACCAAAGTACCTGGAGCTCAGAAATTCTGACATTGTCCAACTGTGACTAGAGAATTGCTTTTCTTTGATCTTTGATTTCAATCCTATACTTTCCCCCTCTTTGAGGAAAGACAGTTGGTTTTAATTAAAAGAAAAATAAAAACATTTAACAGGAGAATTTCCCAACAGGAAACAAGAGTTAAAGTGAGCCAAACCTTAGCACCATACCTTTTGGATCATGCCCTTAGCAGGGTGTGAATATCCAGTTATTTTAAACTTCATCTTAGGCCACCTTAAGTTCTCACTAATTATATCTGGATTTAGGGAGTACAAATGAAATCAAAATCTTACAGAACAATCATTTCTCAAACATGGCTTCAAGCTAGGCTGTTGAAAGGCTAGAATTTTAAAGGTTGCTACTTTAAAGGTCTCTGAGTAAGCAATTCTCACTGATTTCAATGAAAGGGAGAGGAAAAATCCATTCCTAATTGCAGTGGTCTCAGGGAACCCAAGAACCAAGCCCAATTTCCACAAAAATCTTTCCACAGAGAGAAATCTTTCCATAGACTTTGGTGGCCACATGTGCTAAATAGTTCTCACTCAAGGACTCTGAGGCTGGGATTATATTATTCACTTATGTAAATGAGTTCAAAGAAAATGTAGGAATTAGTGGGATGGTAGAAACTTTAGGACCATTATGAGATTTGCTTGAATTGGCAGGTTAAACTATTCGGCATCACTTCTGTACACTCTTTGAAACAAATTTGGCTTAAGCAGAAGCTCTTCTGAACTGATTAAAAAACTTATCAAGGCTGGTTTTAAAGATTTATTTATTCAAATTCTCTTACTCTGCTGGCAGCCAAGTTGAAGTCAAAACTCAAATGTGATTGGAAAAAATCATTTGAATGTCAGTGGGTTATGTAAAAGCTGAGACTTTTTGCCCAGAAGTAAATCTGTGAATATTATATTGATAGTGCTAGTCTGAGAAGTCAGAAAAGGATTTAGAATCTGAAAGCCTCAGATGCTTTTCAAATTATTTTGAATCTATATAAATATGTTGGTTTCTCCTTTCTCGGGAGAGGTCACTGAGAGAAGCCGTTGCCTTTTTGCCATGATATAAGAGCAAAATGTCTATTCCCAAATGCCTTCCAAATTCCAAGTCTCATGCCCCGGAGTTTTGACCCTAAAGGCAGGGCTCCCAGTCTTTTTGAACTCTATTAGAAAGCTTCCTATAGCTGTTAATTTTATACAGATGAGACTGTATAGCAATGGAAAGTAGTATCAAACCTCAGTAGCCTTTTTCTATTTGTTTCAAGATAAGAATCATAACCACAGGACCCCAAGATGTGTAAGGAGAACAAAAACGTCTGTCCTCCCTTAGGGAATATAGTGGGTGAGAGACATCATCCAGATTTTTCTGGTAATACCTCAACATTGCCTAATATGCCAGTCTGTTTCAAGAGATCTGAACTGTGAAATCAGGAAAGCATCACAACTATGATGCTAAGAAAAAGATTGTGAGTGATTATGATATCACAGTCAGCAGAATTCAGATGGAACAGAGTAGATACTCAGAAAAAGTATCCATTTGCAGGAGAAGCAAGGTGGTATCCTATCACCATCCATCATCCATTCATCCATCCATGCATCTATCTATGTCAAAAATGTTATGGGAGCCTGGCCATTCATTATTCTCGTGTTCATTTTATCCATATACCTATCTATTGAAAAAGAAAACAGTACTGCTGTATCCTTATACTTACAGTAATGGGTATTTATGAGTCATGACCTGGATTCTACAGTAATTTCATCATTACCCATTCTACTGTCCTTCAGCTGATCAATGTAGGAAAAAATCCAGATTATTATGCACAGCCCATGACTGCATTTCAGTCAAAAAATCCTATGATTTAAGCTTCCTTCTAATCCTTCTAGAGCCCTTAATTATATAGATTTGAAAATGCACCCTATAACTATTATGGGTCCAGCTTGAAATTAGTACTTGGGTTTTTTTCCCCTTTTAAAAAATTCCTAACTTACCATAATTTTTTTACTTTAGAGATTCTATACTAAACCCAAGTTTTATTAGCTCTTAAAGCTCCTAAAGAGGAGAACTGAGAGTCACCAGACATTTTTTCTGCTTGCAGCTGAACCTGTTTTGAAACAATCTGTGTCTATAGAGTTTGTTAGATGTACGCATAAACAGCTGTAGTTAATGAGCAATTTTAAAATTTTCTTTGCCACATTAAGTCAAATATGATGAGGTAGAGATTAAAATACATTAGTTCAATTGTAGTGAAAGAAGCCTTCAGCTGTACACTAGGGTAATGGACTTCCTAAGGGTTTGATCCTGCAGCTCTAGCACATACTCATTTCTCAACACCATCATGAGTTCAGTCATCACATGCAGACTATAAAGTCATATCCATTTCAAGTCATTAAGCAGAGCTTGCAAGTTGAAGCTGGTGGGAGTTGTGCAGATATCGGACAGTAGCTGGCTCTGACGTTTTTGCTAATTTGTTCACCATCCTTTGAAGCACAAAAGCAGGAAAGAAAACCACATGAAATATTAAATCATCCCACATTTCCAGGAAGGTTCTGAAACAATTAAAAGCTACTACCCTAATGTATAGATGTTAGTTGGTTCTCTAAGAAAGCCAGAAAAATTGTCATAGGAGGAATAAACTTTCTACTTACAAGTACAACAGCAGAGTTTATGTTTGGTTGTTATCCACTGAGCAATAACATATCTATTGAGCACTTAATAAATAACTGTAAAAGCACAGGCTGTTATATTTCAGGCAATAGTGATTTTATTAGGAAATTGATTTAGGTATTCCTCCAACTTTGAAGACATACAACCGTCATAAATTTAGATCTGGACTGGGACAAAAACTGACAAAGAGAATTTATAAAAACGTGAGGAGACAGATGGCAACAAAAGAAATGTTTCAACAAAAACTAGATAAAATGTATTAAGAAAATCTACATTCCAGCCTGAAAATTACTAACAGCAAATTATCCCTTCTTTACTCTTAAAAGTAGTCCTGCTTCTTGTCTGTAAACTACTTTGTTCTCTTTCAAAATTCTTCCTTCAAACTGATCTAAGTTACATTTTAAATCAGGTAGTGATAAATTTCCATGACTAATTACATTTAAAACCTACTGAAAATATATCTTTGCCACATTTCTTCCAAATATTTTACTTTTGATTTTGAAATTGTTTCATTTCAAAACATTCCCGATGTTTTATTGATAAAAAACATTTAAAACATATCAGATCAAACAAAATACTTTTCTCTAAAACAATTTAAAAATTTTAAGATAGATTTGCACAGCTGTAGGGCAAAAGAAGAATAGCTGATGTTGACAAGCAGCTGTTGTGCAACACGACTGTTTCGCAAGTGATTCATAATTGTCTCTCTTGAAACTTGTGCTCCCCCATCTGTCTGTTGTATCCGTTACAGAGAGGAACATCTCTATGAAATTATGAAGTACATTTTGCATTATGTTCGAACACATGTTTAATCTTGCCCAAAGCAAACCTATCAAATTCCTTGCCAGACAGCTGCCCTTTCTGCAAAAGACGCTTGACATCTTAGTGGAAGGATAACACTGAAAAACCATTGAAGCTGCAATTTGAAGCCTACATCTTCAACTGTCAAGTCTGCTTCAACGGTTTGACCAAAGTTATTCCATGGAATAGCTATTTAATGCTAGGCAGGGGGTCACTAGGACTGGGGAGACAACATAATACAGAAAGGAAGCCTCTGAGAAGACCGGCAGAAGCCATAGTTAAGACCTGCTCGTACTGAGAGAGAGGAATCACACCAGAGTAAGAGGACTGAAGAGGCAGAAGGGGTTTGGCCTGCTCTAGGACACACACAAGCAGGGATTGATTCATCTCATGCATCTTCACAGAGCTATGTCCAAGCAAGCGAGCCCCAGCTCTGTTTAACAGAGAGAAATTAGAGGCTGCTTTGAGTATGAGACTAACCAACCTCCTGAGATCCCTATTTCCTTCCACTGACCACACTGTGAGTCTCTTCTAGGTATGACTGAATTGGTATGACAAAGTTACAGTTTCAAGTTACAAAAAATCAGGCAAAAGCATTGAATTGCTCAATTAGACTGTTTACACCTTTATCCTCCGGATCCCAACATCAATCTCAATTCCATGCTGCAGGCCTCTGCTCCTTGGCACTGCCAATAATGTCTATTAATTGAATGGATCCATTTTTAAACAAACATTTTTTCCTTTTTTTCCCCCAAGGACTTTTCTTTTTTTCTTTTTTTCTTTTTTTTTTTTAAGTTTCCTAAGGGGAGAATAAATTGCCTAATCTAACTCTAGAATAACCAACAATTTTTTGTGAAGAATAGAAAATATGACTTCAGATCATGCTTTATAGAAGATAGAACCAGACAGACCAGCCAGAACAAGGACAAGTACCCCATCTCCTGAGTCGAGTCTGAAAAAAGTCCCGATGCCATGGATGTTCTTTTTTTTTTTTTTTCCTTTTTTTCCTTTTCTTTCCTTTTTGGGTTTTCCTCCATCTTTTGCATTAGCTTGCTTTGGCAAAATAAAAAAAAAACCAGTGTATTCTGAGTCAGTCTTAAGTCCATTTCATACTCAGTAACATGAGCTTCATGTTACAATCCAATTATACAAGACAACCCAAATTTTGGTGCTAAGGGCAGGAGGATCCTATACCACCAATCATCAACGGTGTGTTCTGCGACTGAGACTGTCCCATGTAAGGAAGGTGTGTTTATGTTCCATCCAAAGCCAGCTGAGGTGGGACACTTGCCACATACAGGAGATGCCTTGCATCAACTTAGACTGCAAGTTCTTTAGGTCAATAGCTGATATTGTACGTGTCTAAATTGATGGTTCCCAAGCTTTCTGGATAATTTTTAGCCCACAGTACTTCTGCAGAGTTCCATGTACCCTGATTATGGGTAGGATCAGAACAAGGATCAGAACACAAAACACATATTGAAGACTGGCACTGAACACAACTGTGTCTTTGCTGCAACCCCTGTGATAATCTGAGAATTACAGTTCTGAATCAGGGAGCACAAGACTGTTTCGCTTAAGCACAAACCTAAGCCCAAACAGCAACAAACCCACAGTGTTATTGTTTTATTCTTCACCATACATATGGGTCTATTCAAGTGGTGAATACCATTAGATAAAACTGTAGTGGGATAAGAGAATTGCACCATTGCAAATTTCCTGTGGAGGAAAAATTAGTCTCAGCATAAAATTGGTCTCAAGTCTCAACAACTTTTGTACATGCCCACAAATTTAAACATAGCTTTTGGCAAGTAAATAACTGGTCCTCATGCTCAAACTGTGAGCTCAAACTCATAGCCTTGCAACAACCTCCCATCTTTCACTGATGATTAAAAATTTTATGTGAAACACAAGAAACCCATACATGAATCATCTCCGGTTCTTCTCTCAATTCATAAGGAAAATTGTTCCCAAAGTGCTTCCCATCCAGTACTTAATGTCTTTGACCATCTACTGCTAGCCACATAGTAACAATATACGAAAATCCAGGTTTCTTTCTCAGAATTTCAACAAGTAATAAGGTAGAGAATGGAATATCTGTACTCGCGCAAACTTAACACGAGCTCTTTGCGTTTAAACAATCTGTCAAACCTGTAAGATTTCTTTAGGGTACTTCAGGTCCAGAATACTACAGCAGAAAGGCATAAATGTATTTTATAATTTATGTGCCTGAAGGACATCAGATTACAGGCAAACTTCATTAAAGAACTTCAAAAAGTATTTATATATAAAAAACAGAAACCTTTTTGGAACAGCTTTTATGCGTTTAGCAGGAAAAAAAGCAATTTTAAAAAAAGTAGTCAATCAAGTAAGTGTTTTTCCACTTGTGGTTGTGCTTTATCCATTTAATTTTTTCTGTTCACACCCCAATATATAAAATGGTTGCCTATGCAGGCACATAGAATGATATTATGAAACACAGAAACACAAATTTATGCTTCAGTGTTATTGCTTATGGATGGTCCTTACAGTGTGTTTTGGCTCAAAGGCACAACTCATTCTTAATTTCCTCTCTTTGATATGTTTTCTGCCCTCAATGATGCCCTCAGTGATAAAAGATCTCCAAGGATATCAGCTCAGAAGCAGCACAGAGGTATCTGGAATATTTGTTATGCTATGACTGCAGCTCATATGACCTCATCTGGTTTGACATGACTGGTAGCAAAACCTGTTGATGGGTTATCTGCATTTTTATCGAGACAAAAAAAGGATTGAAATTATTTTCTCTAACTAGAAGGACAGTTCCACTTCCTGTCACTCCCTGTATTTAAGGACCACAGAGCTCTGTGTAGCCTTAACTGAAATGTTTTATTGATTTACACATCAAACTGAGTTTGTTCTGTCAGCTTTGGGGAAATTTTCCACTTTATCCAAGTACTGGTTCAGTCCTTCTAATACCAATAATATAAGGAATATCAATGCCAATTATATACTACTCTGTTTATCATCACAAAAATCCTAGAAATTTGCCTAAGAAGAGCTCTCCAGAGGGCATCCAGTCAACTGCCAAGCACAGAGGGGGATTAAATACAGGGGCCACACACATCAGCTCACTGGCTGAGCATTTCTTCACCATCTCCCATGAAGGGGATTATACAGTTTTGTTAAGCAACCTGTTCCAGTACTTCATCTTCAAAGCAATTAGAAAGCTTTTCCCGGCACATGGTGTTTTGGTAACAGCATGTATTCTGGCTCAGGAGAGGTTTGGATGGCAAGGGAGTATGTGTACGGGAGTGGCCTTTGGCAGCAGGAAGTATTAGGGTTGTTGCTTTTGTAACTTGGGAAGTTGCCCTAAAATCTTTCTTGTGGGCAACACCTCAGGAAGTTTAGTCAAATTTTGTTCTGTCACTGATCATGTTTTTGAATAGTTTAAATCCTTGGGTACTGATTTTATCACAACTTACACTGCAACTTTTCTACAGTATTTCAAACCAGAAAAACAAATCCATTAACTACTTTTCTTTTCATACAATGTTAGTATAGTCTTTCCTTCAACAGAAAACTTACCAATATACACAGAGAGCAAATAATTTTTTTTTAAAAATAAAGCAAAAGTTGGTCTAAATAAAAAAACACTTTTAAAAATGCACACATAAAAAAAAAGTCCTTGATTCCGTAAAAAATTATTTGTATATTTAACTCTTTTACAATTTAAGTGGCAATTTTAGCAAAATAAATTAATGAGTGGGAACTGTGCAACTAAATCTTTTTGAGGAAACTTAAAAATCCCTTTGAATGTCTCCTACAGATCATGTCAAGGAGAGAAAAATAATTTGATGAGACTACTATGCTGAGATTCAATTGCAACAATTTTATATAGTGATGTAAGGTATCTTTATTAAAGGCTGCTCCTTGTTGGTGCTCTGCAGTTCTTGGCAGACCTGAGCACAAGTGGAACTGTTAGTTTATAGCAGTCAGGTCTACTGGTCTTTTGGTTGTGTCTGGGCTCCCATCAATGTCAAATTAAGTGAATTTGGCTTACAGGCAAGAATCTGGCTGTGTTTCTTTAATTTATAGTTCAGCAAGAGATTGAAAATATATATGTGTGTGTATGCAAATTGGTTTTATTTTTAACTTTAAAAAAGTTTCTCAAACATATACTCAGTTTTGGTTTTCCTCTTGTTTAATTCTTGGGTAATTGAATCTTGATTTCACCAATGCAAAAGGGTGAAAAATGAATAAAAAAGTCACTGGAGGCCTAGAGACAGCTCTGTGGCAGGAAGGAAGAAAAAAACACTGCTTATATCTGTTATTATATGAGGATATTCCATTTAATCATAACCCTCATCACAAAGTACTCCTCAGGAGAGTATTGCAAATCAAAATTTGCATATATTGTACAAAGATTCAGTTTTATTAAACTGTATATGTCTCTAATATTTTGGCAAATTATTATAAATGGGACCAAGTCCACCACAACTTTAGGAAGTATCCAGGCCCATATGCCACCCGAAATACAAAGACGCCTTGTAATTTTGCAGTTTGTTCTCCTTTTATTTCAGTTCAAATGGCTCACATTTTCCTGCTCCCTACAATCTTATTTCCCTTCTGAAAATCTGAGCTAGTGTCTGTCTCCTGGAGCCTTTCTGCCAGACATATGGCATTACCTTCCATGTGACACTGCTGATCATCTTGCTCGAAGGGCAGTTCTTCCTACCCTGTCCTCCCCTGACATTTTAGAGAGAAAATTTAGCTGAAAATTTTCACAGTTTTCAGACTAATTATCCATTCCCTCATGAAACAGTAAAAGACAGCATTTGTGGTGCCTAAGGAACTCTTAAATTAGGCAGGCTGATTTTGAAAATTACAAAAACTTAATGAAAAATCAGACATTCACTAAAATTACTCCATACACATTATTGCAAGACATACTTACAATTTTCAGGCATCTTAAAATCTGGTTTTAATAGGTTCTCAATTTAATGGTTTTATAACAGTAAAGGTGACAAGCCAATAAAAATATTTGGCAAGTAATATTTTTTTCTAGAGTGGAATATAATGAACCCAAGTTAAGACAGATACAACAATGTAACCAAGTCCATGTCCATCATCCTTGAAAGAAAAATTGATCTGTAATTTACCATGGAAAAAGCTACAAAATTGTGGGTTTGCTATAAAATGGTACTGAACATTTCAACCCAATTTGGGTGACAGAGTGCAAAAAGAAAGGGGAAAAAAAAGAGAAAGAAAAGAAAAAACAAATAAAAGGAAAGAACTTAGAGCAAAGAAACTGTGTTTGATTTGGATTTATTTTATTTCATAAACAAAATAAAAAACTCTGGCTCAGGAGAGCAAAAATTAAGGCATGAAAAAGGAGGGAAAAAAAATTCACCTCTTCCTTAACTATACATTCCTACACAGCCATTGCATCCACATAGAACTCTTTCCAAATTGCTAACTGAACAAAGGAATAACTTGGTTCCTTATGCTTTGATAAAGTGTGTGCACAGAAGCCACTGACAGGAGACAAACTTCTGACTACACTAGCACTTTTTTCCGAGGAATGTCTTGTCTCTATAAACATGACAGCATCAGGGTCAAAACTGCATTTCATTTCAAGAGTTTCTAGCAGAATACAAAATTACCTTCTTGGTTATCTCATCCAGGATATTTGTATTTTTCCAGTAACCTATGCATGTCCAAATCTCTCTCTCACTACAAGCTGCTACTCTAAAATATGCAGAGGAAGTAATAACAGGAAATTCACGTCAAAACAACAGAATCATTATATGCCATCATGAAAGATAAAAAGGGGATTTACATTATCTTTGGCAAGATTCAGAGAAGCAGAGCAATGAACTCTATGAAATGTATGGTTTAGAATTTGAGGAATTAGCCCAAAACAAATGCCATGGATTTGGTTCTTCCATATGTTCCAGCTAGGTTTAAAAAGGCCAGAATTTTGCCAAATACCACTCAGTGTCTTCTGGCAAAAACCTTAGTCCACTGACAGTGCATAGAACTGAGTGCTATTTTAGTGAAGAAGAATGAATACAAGGCAGCTCTTACTACTTTGAATGAGATATTTAGAATGGATACTTGGAAAAATTTATTTAAGAAAAAAAGTAGTCAAGGATTACATGACAGAAAGTGTAGGGAGGAAAAAGAGAAACTTCAGGCCATACAAACACAAGGAAACAGCTTGCTATATGACTTCTACTAAGGTCAAAGAGGCAAAGCAGCTTTCATGACACAGAAGCTGTGGAAAATCCCCAGGAAATAAGAGATCAAAGCAAACCAGATCTCAAAAATAGGCCAATTTTTCCCAACATTAAACTCTAGATCACATAAGTACTACTTCCAGCATATAATGAACTTAAGCAAAGTACTTTTTTTCCTTAATGTCATGATTTTTATCACTCCTAAAGTAATAAATACTTGGAGTAGATTGATAGATTTTCTTTTTTTAAACATAAAAAAAAGAAGAGGCTGTCTCAAACTATTATATGAATGCTGTAATCAGAATAATCCACACAGAGGAGAGAAATCCTCTTCCCAAGGCCAGACTTAACACAACATAACTGAGATAAGTGGGCTGCTGCAAACAGCACACAAGCTCATCTGTAGCCAGTTGACTGCAAAATAGAAGGAAGGTATAGGAGGGCTGAAAGCTCAAGCCCCAGTTTAAAACCAGAAAATACATATATATTTCTTAATTGTCAGAATAATTAACCAACAAACATGTAACAGTGATCTTTTCATTACTGGCAATTTTTCAGGTAACATTAAATTTTTGCCAAAAAGACAGACCATAGTTCAGCTACAATGATTAGAGACTCAGAAATCCAGACCAGATATCATGAACTATTCCCATCATCTAATGGGTCAGATAACCTCAGTTTTAAGAAGAAACTAATCATAAAGCCCATCAGCAAATATAAATGTAAAGGAGAGAGACTGAGAGCTAGATGTGTGTACAGTGTATTTCTCAGGCAGAAACAACCCTGACACTGCAGACCTCAAATTCAGCCTCTGTTTTCTAACAGTAAGAGGAAAAGGCAACTGATGTAACACAGGTAGCCCCAAGACATTGAATTATTATCCCAAGGTACGAGAGAATGAAAATAAAGATAGGCGCTTCTCCCCTCTGTGTTTTCTCTTCTCTGTCCTCTGAAAAGGGTGGGAAATAACCTTGAGTTGGTTACTCATTGTCCTGGATGTTTGGAGGTAGACAGGAAAGGAGTAATATCCAGCTCCAGCTTTGAACACAGAAAAATAGATTGATTCAGGGAAGGGCTACTTCTGCTTTAAAGAGATTTTGAGGTGTTTCTAGCATGGCTAGAGCTGCCACAGGGCTGACCTCCATCCCAGGACTCAGTGGTAGTTTTATTTACTGATGGTGAGACCAATCTGCTCATGTATAGCACGTATTTGCTTGAGGTGGCTGGTTTTTCTAAATGTCAAAAATGACCACAATAAACATGGAATTAAGCATGTCTCTATATACACACAATCTCTCCAATAATCTAAACCAAAACATACATTATTAAAACATTTTAATGTCTTCACCTAGACATTTACTGGGAGACTTGGAGAAGAAAGTGGAAGGGAATTGACTTGCTTTCCAAGTGAACACAGCAAGACTACCACTTCTCTTGTCATCTGTTCAAAGAGAGGAGTTTGGGCTGAAATAGCATCTCTATATTGAACTACTGCAAAACACTGAGCAGCTGCTGTTGCTCAGAGGTTTTCCTAGCTTGTATTCATCCACATTTTATTTAATGTGGATCAGGCGGGAAGTTAAATTTTTTCTCATAAGCTTGTACTTGAGTAGGGATGGGTGCTCAAAAACTTGTCTTTTCCTTCAGCTGTATCAGCTGCTATAATAAAAGATAGCACATCTCCCTATAAACCATAAGCTCTCCTTTCATCAATGGAAGCTGAAAGCACCATTTTCCCTCTGACAAAGGCAAATGTTGAATTCAGAAGGCTGAAAAGAAGCAAGTGTTGGGCATTCAACAACTTGATGAGATCCCATAGAAAAAAATCTAAAAAGCAGATGTCGGTTATAGTGGAAGTCAAAGAAAAAATGAAAGCTGTAACAAATGAAAAAGTATTAAAAAAGAACCCAGACAGACACTGGACTGCTTTGATTTTCTAATTGTCTGGTCCCAGTTTCTGTGTGATTTGAACTAGTTTCAATCTGGCCCCAGGTGAGTCAAGGGTAGGTGCATATTACTGTAGGAATCAAGGCTTCTCAACAGTATCTTCGCTCCCTCCAAATGCAACAGCATTTGAAGAGCTAAGTACTCTTAGTGCAGATTGAGACACCAGGCCACAAAGGCCTGTTAATCCAGCAGCACCTGGAAATACTGCATATTAACAGTACTGTTTCAAATGCCTTACTCGGACCTAAGCCACACACATATTAAAAGGTGTGAAAAATATGATGTATCATCAGTGTGATCCTGTGGCTCTGCAAGGAGGGGCTGAGTTCCCATCTGATAACGAGTTTGCCTTTTTCCCCCTTGTTAATGGTGTGAGGTTGATTCCTAGTAGTGGAGCACCACCTCGCTAGTTCCAGAGGAGTCTGAATCACAGCAGGCTACCCTGCGCAATTTTTGGAGGAGGAGACAGAAAGCAGGAGCACCATTATGGCTTCACAGCTGTCACTGTGGGTTTTCCTTAAAGTGGGAGAAGAAAACATACCCCTTCATCCTATGAAGTTTACTAGAAAAACTACTTTAGGCTATTGGCAGACCTTTTGAAGATTCCTGGGAAACAGCTGGGCTGAGAAGCATTATAGTTATGGCACTAAGTAGGCAACTAGATGAGTAAATGTCCTCTGTCATTCCTCCTGTTTCTTGCTAATCCCATCAAATCTGGCAAAAAATGTTTGTTTTCTGAAAGGAGGGAACAGTCATGCATTTAAAGTCTGATGAGAGAAAATTTAGAGGTTTTTCAAGTGACAGAAGATGGGAGTGGTGGGAAGAGGAAGGAGAGAGAATTACACTCCTGGAGTGCTCATGAATTTGTGTAATTATACAATTGGAGGTAGATAGGAAAGGACTAATATCCAGCTCCAACTGCGACCCAGTATAAAAACTGGAATTTCAACAACAAAATTGTATTCTACTCTAGGGGTAGCACATATACTACTCCCCTTTACTTTAGCTTGTATGTATCTGAGAGGTTTATTCCCAATACTAACTTGGAGGTAAGATCACTAAAGGAAAAAATGCCATGTGTGAACACAAGGAAAAACAGAATATGAAAGGGTCACTGATAAGTAATTACCTCAATTTTTAAAACATGTCTCTAACCACGACACAGCTGTCTGATGACATGGAGGCCATTACAGTTAAGGATTTACCAGTGCTTTTGTTTTCAATTCCTACATCCAGAGCTTTATAACTTGTCCATAAACTTTGGCAAACTGATATGGTTAAGCAAAATAACACCTTCTTAAATATTGACCTGGCTGTGTCATTAAATTGGCTCCTAAGCCTGAAAAACACACAGAAAACAGAAAGAGTTTTCAAGTAACATGATTTAATAAGAGACCTCCTATTTAATGTGTAAGGGGTTGCATCACATCCATCACAGACGTTTTCTCAGCTGCAAATTTACCATAAGAGGCATTGCATGCTTTCCTCGAGAAGCTAAAAGAATTGCAGAAAGCATCCATTACGAGATTACAGCTGTACCTTTCTATTTATAACCTACAGATGATAACCTAATTCTCACAGTTCATGGCTTTTTCACGGCCATTTTGATTTTCATGAAGAAGCCTGAGGACAACTGTGTATTTCATCCTCACATAACAACATTTCATGAATTGTTTGTAAAGCACAGTAAGAAAGCAAAATATTTACAGTACTTCTTGCTCTGAGGTGAGTTGAAAGTAGCCCCAAAGCTGAGTTTCTCAGTGCCACAAAACGTCTTCCTGAATACAACCCTCCCCCGACAAACAGCTGTATGGACTTTTTCTTTAATGTATGGTATCCTTGTAGGAGGAAAATAACTTGTTTTGAAAAAGCGCTTGAGGCAAAGTTTACCATTGCTTAGATAAATGTTTACAGTAAGATTTCTAACATCCATAAAGTCAAGATGCTCTTTGATATTTGAAAAAAAAAAAAAAAAGCAGATGTGCACCTCCACCTCATGTGTGAGAGATCCCTTGAAAAATTAGACCTTATCTTCAGAGTTCAGGACTCAGATTGTTTGCATATGTACAGAATAAGATTTTTTCACAATAGCCATAAATTTTTCCCCCTGCAATCTGTATGAGTTACATACACGGAAAAAAAAGGCTGATTCCAGTGTTAAGAATCTACCAGAGAATTAATATGAGTTAATATGAAAAAATGTCTGACACCAAAGGAAAGCAAGACCTACATTGCAAAGTTTTGTGGGGTTTGTGCCTACTGGTGTATTGGAGACAATTCCAACCCTGCGTAACTTTGGACAAAATAAAATTGTATGTAACATCTTTACAAAAGGGCATCTGGCAACAAATTTTATTTTAAAATAAGTAGAAATTACAAATGCAAGCATTCATGCACATATATCAAAATGCACACAAAGATAAGTAAATAAAACCAGTAATTATTCAGCTGAACACAAGAAACATCCAAATAGAACAGTATGTGAAATATATTGTGATCCAACTCTATTACTGAAGGTCATTATATTTCTCTTCATAATAAAAATGAACACCTTATTTCAAACACGAAAGTCCAAACTTGCCTCCCAAGTCCTTAGAGCAAACTAGTTTGTTTAACATTAGACATAAAATAATTGTTAATGAAAGGCAAATTACCTTCAAACCACCCACACAGTTCTCACAGGCTCTAAATTTGTAAGGATGCATTAAAAAAATTAATATTAAAAGAGTATTTAGCTGTGTTAACATCACTTATAGTAGTCTTAAATACTTAATAGTATTAAAAAGAAACCAGATTACTCACATGAACATTCAGAAATCTAATAATTAAAATGTCTAAATGGCTGAATTTACAGTTCAGCATGCTGAAATCACAGTTTACAAAAAAGGTTCATGGTGAAAGAGTGGCAAAATGCGCAGCCACAAGTTGCATAAAACAGGATATCACATAAAATGCTCTCGTAGAACAAATAATGCCAGCAATTATCAGGTGCGGCACCACTAACTACACATCTGATGGGAAAAAAAAATCCAGTTCTGTTCCAATTATTAGCAAATATTTTTTTCTTTAGTTTGTAAATGTCAAGTACTTCTTCTAAACTATAGCATCTTAAAATTATTGGTGGATTTCTTAACATTTGAGTAAGCCATAAAGGCAATATGTTGATTTAGATTAAAGCAATGTATTAACTTTCCTACAAACACTGCCCTCGGTATTTGACTTACAGGTGGTGCATTGCTGTCCAAAATACTGTCTAAAAACCACAGTGTTAGGAAGTGGGCAGAAAGGCTGCAAAAAGTAAACAAAATAAGTAAAAGACCCTTATTCATTCTAGATTAAATTCACCCCTGTGCAGAGAGCTGGCACAAGACTTGTGTACTTCTTATGTCTTACTTAAGTCCCATTTTAGGAATGAGTGGATAAATTCATCTGTCACAAATATTTCTTGGACTCTATAAACAATGTCTTTCCTCTCTCCATGCATGTGAATTTCTGCCTTTCCCGCAGTATGCCAATCCTGATTAAAAAACAGTAAATAATGAATTTTCTAATGTCTGAAATATCCCAGTAATGTCCCTGATTTTCCATGAGCATGTACACAAGTTTCAGCCACTCTTGGAATAACTTATCATTACTGTATTGTTCTTTAATTTTCTCCTAATAAGGGACTATTAATGGAATACTGAACAACTTCCAATTTTTTTTTTATCACTTTAGCCTTCTATTCTTCTAGGACAACAAATTGTAACATGATAAAATTCAAATAAAAGAAAATGTTTTATTTTAGAATTCATGCAGGAGTTTACCCATATTACAAAAATACTTCTTTTTCCATTTTTCTATTGAGACAGAGAATTTAGGGACATGCCAAAACTTTTTCCAGTTGGAAGCACTCTATCCAAATGCCTTCCAGAAGGTATGCTCCCCAAAATTTCAACTTGGAAGGGTGCAGCTTTGGTAATTTAGAAATGTATGCCACAATGAAATGAAAATAGAATATTGCTGTTTTACTCTGGTTCAGCTCTAGTGCACTGAAATGTGACCTCGACATCTTGCTTCAAATCCCTTTAAAATCCCGTTAAGATGCACTTCCCAAGGTTGTTAGGCTTGAGTGAATTAGTCTGAGCTTCTGGTTCCTGAGAAGGTGTACCTTGCGAGGGCGTTTCCTGCCCACAGGGCACGCAGAGCCGCTCTGAGCTTCTGGTTCCTGAGAAGGTGTACCTTGGGAGGGCTTTTCCTGCCACAGGGCACGCAGAGCCGTGTGCCCCAGCGCCACACTGGGGCATGGCCAGAAGAGGCATCTGCTGAGATTAAGTGATTTGGGACCTGGAGGGAAGCAGCAAAACAGCTCCAATGCCGCCGATGAGTCGCTTATATACTCCTTGTCAAAACCCACCCGGATGCTTTCCTATGTAACCTGCTCTAGCTGACCCTGCCTTGGCAGCAGGGTTGGACTGGATGATCTCCAGAGGTCACTTCCAACTCTAACTATTCTGTGATTCAGTGATTCATAGCAAGAAAAAGGTGTCTTATCCTAGGTGCAGAAAGTTAAGTTTTGCCTACAAATCAGATCACACTGTGGAAAGAGTTTTCCTGCTGGGAGTCTTGAAGAAAAGAATGTTTTGTTCTCTGACAAGCTCCATTACAACCGAGAGCATTACAGGCAATATTTTGCTATCTTTACAGTAATATACGGTGTTTCCATGAAAAAAATCAGAATGCATTTTGACATTTCCAACCCAAAAATTGCAGTCCTCACACCTACACATACAGACAAGCCCAAAAATTCAAATTTTTATCTCATACTAGCATTAAAATTTACTTCTGAATGTTTATAGTAAGCCACCCATTCCTAAGTCATTAGCTCTAGTGAAGTAAATTTTTAAAATTATTGAAAGACCAACACTGAGCAAAGAATCAGATTATGTGTATCAATACCAAGAAAAATGAAACTTACCCATAATACTGTAATGTTAGCTATTTTAAGAGACAAAAACAACCTCCCACAACACCTGCATTTAGACCTGACGTCATGCAGTGCTAGAAGCAAACTTAGCAAAGCTTGATAGTCTGTCATGATGTACAACATCCTCCAACCCTATTTTTTTAGCCTACTTCCACTGATGGTTGTTACCAACTTCTCAGTAGCTATAGGAGAAGACGCTTTACTCAAAAATGCACAGGCTAATCTGCAGTGGTACTGTTTTCATACTGAATCCCATATGAGCAGTTTCTTTGAAGCAGAAATACATCTTGTGATTCCTGGAGACTGGCAGTTACATCTGGAAAGCTATACAATTTTAAAAATGCCAAACACTACAAACACGAAAAAAACCACAGTCCAACACAAACCAACCAAAAAACCAACCAAACAGAAAGGAATATTTTAGTTAAATTTTCCTGATTAGGAGTATAAGGTCACTGAGAAATGCATTCCCATCAAAGAGTAAAGATTCTATATTTGGGTTTTTCCTTAGACTGACATCTGCTAGACATAAGAAGTACAAGTTATACTGAGAGGTTTTACATTTCATGATACCCTTGTTGAAATATCTGAAATACTGAACAACTAATACAGAAACAAAAAATCTATGTTATGATCTGGGAGAACATAAAAGATGGCTCTATGGAACGCTTAGCAACAGTTGCAGCAAAGATTTTGGATTTAGGTGAATAAATTGTTTCCATTAAAATATCTACCCTTCACCCAGAATGCTGCTCAGTATAGGCAGCCTCAAAACATTGAAGAAATTATCTTCATTCCTTGAACTATGTTTCTGTTGATGCATTGCCCAAGTGTACAAAACAGTATTTCATTTGACAAGATCTACACTGAAATAAAAGCATTTCAAAAAGCATTCTCTTTAAACTGTCTCTGTGTTACACAGATGAAATAAATTTTATAACAAGAATACAGTTCTCCCAGGTTTTAGACAGATGACCTACTAAAGGACAATTAAGAGTGTATCCTGAGGCACTGCTGTGCATAATACATAGGGGACATAGCTCTAAGGGTTTGCCTAAGCTAACCACTGCAAAGAACTGTTTGTGATATCTGTCCTCAGCATCTCAGAAAACGTGCAGGAAGAAAATGACTGTCACCTGGACTAAAATGTACAATTTGCAGTGAAATGTTATTGCTCCCATACACACAAAATAAAGAAGTTAGAAAAGAGGTGATCAAGAGCAACAAAGAGGTAAAAAATGAAAATAGAGGCCCCAAAAAGAGAAAATACAGATGGAGTGAAAAAAATAGGTTTAGAAACAAATTTTATACATATAGACAGATATATACACACACACTTAGTATTCTGCTCCTTTTTTTCTCTGCTACAGTGTTTTTTCCCTCTATGCTATCTCCACACGAGCCACTATGACACCTTTTGGACAGAAATCCCTGAATTGCTGACACCAATAAAACTCTTACTGGCTTCAAGAAGTTCAGGTATCCAACTCACATCACCACTTTCCTGTACTGGAAGAACTTTTGATATGGGCCAAGAAAAGGAAAACAGCAAACCAAAATACCAGAAGTCCATGCTTCCCACTGCAGGGACAGCATGTGAGCTGTGCTCCCAGACAAGCCACAATTTTGAACAAATTACACCCTCCTCAGCCATACCTTGCTATTTTACATATGAACCTATGCTGCTTCAAATGCTGGCCATATATTCCAGGGTTTGTCTTCAAGGCAGAGAGCTGTGGTGTATGCCGGTGAGCTGAGCCTGGGGCTCAGGCAGGTGCATTCCACCAGCCTGGCAGCATGGCACGGGCCAGGCAGGGAAGCAGGGAAGTGGGCAACCTTGAATGGCACCCTTTTTGTCTTTGACATCCCCAAAGCTCATACACATCACTGCCCACCTGTTCCCCTTTCT
Organism: Corvus brachyrhynchos; assembly: GCF_000691975.1. Lineage (NCBI taxonomy): Eukaryota > Metazoa > Chordata > Aves > Passeriformes > Corvidae > Corvus > Corvus brachyrhynchos. The sequence goes on along the minus strand of NW_008237919.1, from coordinate 14,502,643 downwards.
GCAGCTTCCAACTCAACTGTTCCTGGCACTCATGAAGAACTAGCTCCTGCTGCCCAGAAGCCTTTACATAGGCAGTCAGGCCTAGCTACTTTTGGGTTGAAATCCCTTCACTACATGAGTCAGTGATAAAATCCCCATTAATTTCAAAAGGACTGAAATCTTGACCACTGAAGTAATGCTATAGTCCCCATGCTGTCCTAATATTCTCTTTATTCTAGTTGAGAAACATGTTCCTCAGTGTTCTGAGAGTGTCTCGGTTTCCTTGTGAACATCCACTTTCTCTTTGGCTTGGCACTGATGGAAGGACTCCTTTAGATTGCAACTCCCAGGTTTTCCATTCCTAAGAGTTCTCTGCAGAGACAACACACTAAAACTCACTGGGATGATAAAGTGTCTCTTGTACTTCCATCTGCAAGTGAACTTTTTATTACACCTTCACCTACTAGATACACTTCTGATGAACTGATGGGAAGATGATCATTTCTGCAGGGAAGCACTTCAGTATTTTCTCAGGTATTCAGTCAAGTCTTCCATGTCTCCCATGCATTTTGCTCATGATGCAGCAATTTAAAATTCTCCCTTTATGAGTTAAATAGAAACAAAAATTACATAATATTGACTGAACACCTGAACACTCATGGCAACAATTCTTGATTAAACAGAAACATTTGGAAACATAAAGAACAAGCCCCAAATTTTCTCAGTCCTCAAACTGCAGGTAAGTGATGCAACGATGCAGAGTAAAAATCAGATCCAAGTTTTAAATACTGCCATACGGGGGCTTTTTTGCTACTGCTACCACTAGCATTCAGATAAAAATCGTGCTCACACCATCCCCACACCACCATATGTCAAGCCTGACTGACAGCAGCACCATATAGTTACAGTCTTTCTGCTTATTATCATGTTTAGCCAGACTACAGAAAAACATTCTCTATTATGACATTAATTAAATTTTTTCATGTCTTGATACCCCTAAAATGCCCAGAAGGATCAATCTGATGTTTCTTTAATAAGAGGAGATTCTTAGAGCCAACCTGAAAACAATGAATAGATGACAGTAACAGCTGGTAGGAAAGAGGGCTCCGGTAGATGGAG
>NW_008237919.1:14488979-14501454 GCF_000691975.1 Corvus brachyrhynchos | reverse complement strand
CCAGTAGAATGAGGAGAATCAAGTCTGAGCACTATCACATAACGTTGCTTAATCTCAGTGTCACAAAAGACCATTTTAGTGACCAGAAGTAATCCTTTAAACCGAGGAAGAATGCATCTTTGTTTCTGGTCATTTGAACTGACTCAGGAAATTTAACTTTTACCCAGCTTCTCAAATGACTTTATCCATCTAACTTTAATCTCATAATAGTAGTTGAAAGGGACAGAAAATTAAGATAAAAGTATAACATTTGAACATAAAATATAGTTTTGTCTTCAAAACCTTCCGGGCAAGATTTCAACCCAGCTTTATCCATGTCCAGCTTTTATTCATAATAAGCAGCAGTGCAGCCCTGTCAGCAGTTTAAAAACCGTGCTAATTATGGAAAAAGGAACTCTCAACTCTTTTTAGTAAAGAACTGCTTCTCATTTAACATAGTTATCTCTCTCTTCCACATCCCCTTTCTTCTCCCTAATGTAAAAAATCCTCAAAAAATAAATTGCAGTATGAACCCAACTGGGATAAACTCTTTCTTCAGAACCCAAACCAAACAGAACTGAATGGATTTGGATTCTTTTATCTGGTTTCAGCAAATCAGAAGCAACTCTGTTTTTGCTTAAGGAAATAAAAGCTGTTTATTCCAAAAGGGGCCTTTAGGGTGAAATTCACTTTAGCACAGGAGGTCAGTGAAGACGTAGTCTCTACTTTGGTCCTGCTCAAACCCTCAAAACATGAAATAAGAGGCACAGAAACCCTTGGGTTAGCTGTCCTGTGCTTAGATACAAAAAACTCTTGTGAAGCAAGATGGAGAATCCCTTGTTGACTTTCAAGGGATGGAGTAAACTCATAGTTCTCCTGCTCTTGCATAGTAGGATCACCTGTGACCACTAACCACCTGGGACCTAGCCAAGACTCTGCTCCTTTCCCCATATTTAAACTCAGAATTTTTTTTCTTCTTTCAACTGAACTCAATGTCTGGTCAAATATAACCTGGGATACTGCTTTTTGACTGTAGTCACATTGCAGACCATTTCTTAAGAAGGAAATATCCTAAAGTTACCTATCTCACTTTTCCTATGGATATGTGCATGCTTGATTGCATCAAAATTACCGTTATAATGGTGTGAAGGCAGCTAGATGCAATAGGCTTATAGTAATGAGGGTAACACTACTTGGTTATGACCCATCTTTTTTCCTTGTATTCCTAATGTTAACTTTTCATTCCCTGGTTATGGGATTCTACTTTAGCACTCACACCACCACTTCTATGTTTGTCCTTTCCTGACTTTTCAAAAAAAACGTGACTACAGTTATCTCGATGGCAGTAGCCCTAATACTGAAGGATTTGAACTGCAGACAAACATTCATATTTTAAAATTTAGTGTCCCACAATTATTTTGGAATTTAAAGCATTGTAAATGAAGCCATGAAAGATTTAAGAATTGATACTTTGCTAGCATGAAGGCCTGTGTGTGGACCTCCTGAAGTACTTCAACCACTGTGTAGTATATTGGAAGCCACCTAAAGAAACCACAGACCATAGAGTGAAAATCCCTCATCTGTGACAATTAAACACTGTCACATGAAATGTTCAAAGTATAAAGTTCTCTGAACAGCATATATTCTAATTAATATACAAAACCAGTATCATTCTATTTAAAGAGAAGGCTTTTTAAGCATATTAAGTTTGTTGTCACAAGTCCACTGTTAGATAAACCCCAGGAGTAAAACCTGGCCCTGCTGAAGGACTGCTTCTCACTGATTTTACCCATGGAATATTATGTTCCATTCCACAGAGTGGAGAAACAAGCATGGAAGCTTCAAACCAGTCAAGAAACATGCGCTGAAGTAATTCAGTAATTCATTTTCCCGTCTGTTCTATCACCACTGGACTAGACTAACTCTCTTTCCCAACAGACCATCTATGACAACAAATTATTGTCCACTGATAACAATGAGCCAGAAAAAATACGCAATTAGCCAACTGAGTAATTATGGTTTTTATTTTGTATACTTAAAATATTAAGCAAAAAGAAAAGACAATTACATCTTTCCCCACTTTAACTACTGCCCCTAAAACCAAAATAAATACACTCAAAAACATATCAAAAACAAAGCGATAATTTGTGAAGGGCCAAGTAAAACAAAAATCTTCATATGAAGATTGAGTTTACACAGAGATACTGGAGAGCCACATAATTTACTTTTCCATGTCCTTATCCTACAAGTCTTTGTACACTCACTCACGTGTGTAGTCCCAGTGATTCTCGAGAGTATTCTTGATACGGCTTTTGTTAGCTCTTTTCCAGGAACAGGAATTTCTTCTATCCCATAGCACAAGCATGTATGATCTAGCAGCATAAAACCCATTTGCAAATCCATTAAATACAAAAGGACTCTTCACTTGCATTAAATATATGCAGAATCAGGACCTTCTAACAGATTTATATTGCCTTAAGCAAGGCAGGATTTTTGGGTTTAGGTCAATTGTTTTTATATAATTTTTTCCTTATAAGAAGTTCTGGATCAACATCAATTCCTTGTTTTTTTGTATTATTTCTGATTTGTGGTCCTTCCTGTTATGAGCCTTTCTGATTCCTGAAATAGTAGAATCTTTGCTCAGAACATCTAATATTTTTCCCTTAATGGCATAATAATAATTTCCTCTTCACATTTCTAATTTTTCAGGAGGAATCTTGACCATGTTAGCTTGTTGATACACCCTCAGTAATACAGTTACAGATGCTCTATGCCCACCTCTTTTCTTTTTACACAGAATATTGACCCAGACTTTTGTTTAGCTACCCCAGGAGTGACGAATTACTGTATTTGCACTTATGGTGGTGCCAACATGGAGTCATTCTATACGATGTCTAATTCTTCCAGATTTACATTGCATTCATTACTGTGGTGGTTAAGCAAATACAAGGAAAAAAAAAAAAAAAAGCATTTGAAAGAACTGAAATATTTCTTTTAAAAGAGACTGCAGCCACTTTAAGTGATCCAGGGCAGTATGGCTCCTTCTGTGGGTTAATGTATTTGGCAAAGCAATGTAACTTGTGTAGGACTTGGTGTTAGGACTGTTCGTCCACTCCTCACATTTTAACTCCATGGCTCAGAAACCTGCAGAGCTCATTTACATCTGGAAACTTGCTGCAATACATCTTGAAACTTTAAAACTATTAGATAAAGGTTTCAAATGTATTTTATCATCTAATTCCCATAAAAAGTACTGGAAGCTTTCACTATATTTCAGTTGAACCCACAGGAACCCACAACCCATTGAATACACATGGGATGAAGCACGTATTCATCCTTAGGGATAGACGTTTAGATGACTGCGTACAGGGACATGGATCCAGATTTAGAAGTGTAAAGCACTCTCACATCCCATTGACCAAATCTGCAAAGGTACTTAAGCATCTAACTCCCACTGACATAAACAGGAGTCAATAATCTTAAACATCTGTGTTTAACCCTAGTTTTGAAGTCACTCGTGTCCAGTTTTTAAAGGCATTTCTTGCCTAATATGCTGCTAAGTTCTTAAGGGTATTTCCAAAACTCCAAGAATTCCTATTTGCATGATAAGACATCTTGAAAAGCTAGCCATTATTTTTAAGCTGGGGCTTTAGATGCATCAATTAAATCCAAATTCTCGGAAACATTAAGATACGTCACTGCCACAGAAAGAGGGAAACAGAAGGCCCTGACAGTTCTGAAGATCTTGCCACACGGGATTGCTGAAAGTTCCACACATTTTATTGATTTTTACCAGTTAAGTACAATCTGTGATTTCATATTTGCAATTTAATGGGGTTTTTTTAACTTAGTGCCTTCACTGACCTCCACTGCAGTTGTTAAAAGTAGTTGCACTAACGCTCCCACTAATGAGAATTGGACTTGGTCTTTAGAGAGTGAAAGAACTAAGGAAGAGGAGTTTTACATTACTAAATAACTATTTGAAGGAGTGATCATAGCAGTCAGAATTCACGCATTCAAGCATAACCACCAGTATGTTTTAACAGAAAATGTTTAAGACATCATTTAATATTCACAGTTCTGGAAGCCATTCTTGTCTCTATAAAGTGATTGTTCTTGGCAATCAAGCATTCTGTATGTGCCAAGGAGATTTAAAAAAACCCAACAAATTGAAGCCAACATACAGCAGCCTTATGTCACAACTGATTTTAAAAAGAGAGATAATGAGATATCATTGTACTGTATTTTTTGATAGGGCTTCTAATTTATGGTTTTTTATTGCAATCAGCACAGGAACTGTTTTTAAAACCCAACTGATTTATCATCATTGCCTGTCTCTGCAGTGCTATTCCTCCTTTAAAGGTATGGAACTTGGGCACAGAGAAAACTGTTCCTCCAAAATCAAACATGCCACCTTACAGCAGAACCAGAAATTTTAAAGCCCTGCAGCTTATTTCATGAACTTTACCACGAGATCATCATTGTTTTCTGTACTTCATTTAAGATCAGATATTCAAACCACCTCAACAGTCTGGGGCTTTAATTGGCTTTGTACCTCCAGTAACCCAGGAATTTTTTAATTCCCATGCATAACTTACATTAAGAATGTGCTACTCCTTCTTAAATAATAAAGAAGTTTCTAATAATAGAGTAATATTTGATGTCCTACTTCTAGGACTAAAGCTTGTTGAATGCATTACACAATGACTTTTTTGTTAATAAGGAGAAGCATTGTGAACTCATTGGAGCTTTTAGTAGAAAGTAAACGTTCAGAAAATCAGCATCCTTTTATAGTTCTTACAGTACCTCTAACAGAAGTTTAATATCAGCACTGTTCAACAGGGAGAGAAGAATCTATTACCTGTAACTATATTTACATTAAACTATTTTAAGAGCCAATTTTGAAGCATGTACTACTTAATATAACACGCATCCTGCCTAAGAAGCAAAACACTTCAGAAGAATAAAATGGCCAACAGCACCACTGTTCTTAGAGCAAGGGTATAATGTTTTGACTGCTTTTATATACACACACTCTTCTACTTCTTGGAGTTTTGAAATGTTTTTTATCAATAGATGTTATAAGCATGCAGCCAGTGCTGGCTGCATCAATGTTGTGCCACACCAGCTCTACACTGTTTCTACTAAGGAAATTGAACCAATGGAAACAACACTAGGACATTTTGCCAATTCTGGCTGGCAAGTGTAGAACTCCTATGTAGATTTTAATAACCAAGAAATGGAAATAGTTCTAAGTGAGCTGTAGCTAGTGCTACTACATTAATCCTCCTGAAAAGCAGCAGCACCCATCAGTTTGATGTAAAATGTTTCAGGATGAATACTGCTACCCTGTAGTGGGAAAACTGAGATGGAATTGAAGGATCAGAGCCTTATTTCAGAGGAACAGACTGGAAATTAAGAAATGTATCCCAGTTCCTGTCCTGCACACCCACTCGCTCTATTAGCTCTGTTCTTCTGTTCCCAGCAGTCTGCTTTTGGCAAGAAAGTCCTCTCCTCTAAACCTCTCATTCAAAATGTAAAACAAGTGAAAATTGTTTGCTTGAAAATTGTGTCTGCTTTTTAGTATTTTTCTAACAATTTATTTCAACCTGAGACAACACCTCAGTGGAGTATTTTATATCAAAGTTCTTTCTTTTATGGGTTACCATGGAAGTAACATCCATGAAATAGTCAAAAGGACCCTAAATTACTTTTCCAAGTCCAAGTGATGGTCCCACTGTTCTCAAAAGCAGTAGGATAAGCCTTTGTATGTACGTAAGTACAGCATAGTCCAAAATGCAGATGAGGATCACCTTAGTCCTTATTTAATAAATTATGGCCATTCAAGTGTAAAGTGCAATATACTGTTTTTTTTATAAGACAGCAGCTAATCATGAGATAAGAATGATGGAGCCTTTTCTAGCATGGGCCAGAGATTTTCAAATCTGTTTTTCATAATTATTAAACTAAAAACTGATAAAAATTTAGGGTAGAACTTCAGCAACTGCCTATTAATGAAAACACTCCACCTTAAAATCTAATAATGACTGTCAACAAAGAGAGTAGGCAAAATGAAAAAGAAATGTTTTCTTCATCTACATAATCACAGCAAATTCAAACAACAATTTTCCTAAGACATGAACTTACTCTGCAATGCTTGGGCCTAACTTCATGAAAAATAGCTTTTGAAATGTTAAATGCCTCATAACCTAATTTTACACAGGAGAATCCTTATAGCTTTAGCAGAGTTCAGGAGTCTAGAAAGCTCAGCTACTCAGTTGACTATAAAAACGATTGTGCGAATCAATTTCTGACACCTGGTTTATTTAGGCGGTTCTAATGCTCCACACTTAGGAGAGGAATCCCCAGAGAAATAAATGTGTCCAAAGCAAAGAAAACCTATAATTACTTCAGCCTTCAGCTGTATGAGAATGCATTTCCTGCAGGTTTAAAATTCATGAGAAGAAGAAAGATCAGAAGAATGATCTGCAGCCTGAAGTAATTTCTCAGCTGGGAATTTCCTGGGAAATTGTGCTACTCCATGCACATGAAAATAACAAAAATGTGTGTATTTGGGTATATATGGATGCAGAGGGCCCTGAGCACTGTTTATGTATAAAAGGAAATTAAGTAAACTCATGAATATTACTTAAGTTTAAATCAAATAACACCTATTGCACGCTGACCTCAACAGGTAAGCTATAATCCCATGGCTAAAGCTTAAGTGCACCTTCCTGGCTCTTCAACTGAGGTTTCACCTTGTGAACACATGCTATGGCTCATAGGAGGTCCTGTAGTTGTACTCCACTGGGATGTCCTAGCTTTGTGTTTTCCATCCAGTTATCAAGAAAATATCTTAGTGCACTATTTAAAAGAAATCTGTATTTAATAAAGTAGGCTCCTTATGGCCAGGTGCTCCCCAACAGATATTTTATACCAGTTTGTGTAAGTTGGTGGCCAGGATAAATTTTCAGGGACCCAAAAATCTGTTTTCCAAAATCTAATTCAAACCTTATACTCTTCACTGTCTTTCTCTTTCCATCTTGCAAACTCCCAAGAGGTTGTCAGTTTAGAAGTGCTAAAAATCACTTTAAATAGATGAGTGCCTCATGTACAGCTGGAACAGGAAGCAGGAGTCAGGCAAACAGGAGAAGCAGAACAGTTCCCAGAAGAACATGACACTCCAATTTGTAAGTGATACTAACACAGTAACGTAGGAGTCACAGTAAAGGACAGAGTAAAGTATTAGGAACATTAACGTCTACCAGATCTCATTCTAAAAGTTCTTGTGAACCCTCCATTCAGATTTCCTGGCTTACACGAAATACACAGATACACAGATTGGGTTGGGGCTAATCACATTATCTCAGTCATGCAGTTGGGTGTGCAGAGACACACCACCACCACCACTCAAAGCGAGTGGATCATCTAGGCAGAGTACACTTTAGGCAATTTCCACAAGAGGCTTTTACACAATTACATGTACCTACCTGCTATTTGCACTTCTAAAAGTCTTCCCTCGAATTTCAAAAAACTCCAGGTGTACACAGTTTGTTTCGCACTTTAAAGATTATAGCCTGATACATGTGTCTGGAGTTAAAAAGTACCTCAACATTTTCCTTAAAAAAAACCAAAAGGAGATATTTGTGTAGAGAAACAGATTTTATAAAAACCTCTAGTAAATACATTTGCCATGTTGTGTCCCTGAAATTTCAACATTAGATGCTCTTCCTCCCTTATGTCCAAAAAAAAAAAAAAAAGAAAATATTAAGAACTCTCAAGTGTTTTTTTATTTGTCATTTATCATTAACAAGAGACTGGAAGAAATATTTTTCTTTCCAAACTAAAAATAAAAAAGGAGATAGTTCATTAAGTTGCATTTGGCTGTGTTTATATGCTTCTAAAACACACAGAATATGTAGATAGGATAACGCACTGCTAGGTTTGTGTTACTTGATGGAAGATGTGGTGGATAACTTGTTTATGGATAACCTCCACCATGAAATTCTTTTCCTGCTATTTACTGTGGCCAGATCTGCAACATTTTTCATTTAGAGACATTTTATGAGCCAAGAGACATGTCAGCTGTGGAAAAGATATTTGCAGCATCTAGAGATGGAGCACTGCATAACAGACACATAAATCATTGATAAACACTAGATACAAAACTGTAACATAGGGCCTCAGGGAGATCCTCATATATTTTCATAATATCATTGGCTTTCATGGTAAAATGAGACCTAGTACTCTTAGGGAGACTTAGATTTTTAATGTAATTTTTATTTGATCAAAAGGAAAGGGAATGCAAAAGAAGGAAGGGGATCAGAAAGGGAAGAAAAGGATCAAACTCTTAATTCAATCACTGGTGCATTAAATTGCAGGGCTGTGCCAATTATATGCATTTCTCTCAATAACGTTTGGCAGTTTTGTTTTCTCCAGTTTTGCGTAAAGAAAACATGCAGTTTTCACAGTACTGAAAAACTGAACTACAATATTCACAAAAGTGAACCACCCAAAAAAGAGTAAATTTTTTAATGAAAGTGACACTAACCTCATTTTCTGCAGCAAGACACATCAACACAAATTGATTAGAAAGTTTTGCACAATTCTTTGATTGTAAGGGTAAAGTGGCCAAGAATGTTTTCAAAGGCACATGAAAATGGAATTGCCTGTCAGTTTGTATTCACTAATTTGTTCAGCCAGTAAAAAGCCTTTGGATTAGCAGCCATGTACTTCTGCTGGGAGTAAGAAACAAATGGTTCAATCTTAAGAACACTGGACCGACCGAGGGGTTGCAATACCAAAAGCACAGGAGTGGAGAAAGGCACAGAGAAATCCAAGAAAAGTCTTGGATGACAGTCTGGCACTTGAAGCTTTAGATCTTTTAGCAATTCTGACTGACAGAACTTGAACATTCTTAGAAAATCAAGCTGAAGTTAAAATTATGAAGAGTATTAAGAATTTTGGCTGATGAAGACATTTTTTTTCTCATGGTATCCCTGTATCTTTTCTAACCAAAAAAATGTTGAATGTGCTCAGCACAAAGAGATATGACACAGTTCTCACAACTAAGTCTGAGGAAAGGGGAATAAAGAAGTCACCATAATCAATGTGACATAGTGTGAGGGCTGAGCTTGACAGGATCCTAAGGAAGGCTAAACCATAGGAGGACACAGTATAAACACGATGGAGTTGGTTTTGGACAAGAGCCCAGTGATGCAGGCAAGGAGAAAGGAATGTGTCTCGGTAAAAAACAGTCTATGGCCAAGGCCATCACAGCTGCACTCCTGTTTCTCAACTAAGCCCTGAGAACAGCATAAAAACAAAAGTTCCTTTTATATGGCTGGAGAATATCTTGGATGGGATTAAGAGGAAAAAAAAGTTAAGGAACCTAAAAGCAACAAAGCAGACTTCTAATACATTGGGGAGCTCACTTGACTTCAGCATCCTCTGACTTGTGCTTTAAGTCTTATCTCTATTTTTCTAACTGATCCTTGCTAAGCAAAATTCAATTTTCTTACTCTTGTAAGTGGTGATAGAAATGCCTAGTGATACAGTGTGGCTCTCACAGATTAGCTACTAGATCATATATAGAAGCCTATCAAAAAAAGCAATTATTTAATAAGCTATGCTACATAACCATGGTTTCTACATGATTTTTCCAATGAACTATACATGGAAATCCTGAAGAAATCAAAGTGGCATGGAAACTGCAGGCCCTTCTGCTGGAAAAAAAAATCTAAATTACTATTTCAAATATGTCACAGTCTATCTTAACATGAAAATAAAGTTATTTATTAGTTCTCTTTTACTGCTAGATATCATTAGAAAAATTAGCCATTTCAGTATTTGGTACTGAAGGCAGTAAACTACCTCATTTACAGTTGAAAACTCCAAAGCAACAGAAATTACTTACACCAAACGTGAGACTTTGGCCAGAATTGCAACTAACAGAGTGCTGCCTTCCCCAGGATTTTCAGGGATGCTCCTCTCAGTTGAAGTGCACAGAAATGGGGATTTTGAACTGTATACCTGTACTCTTCATCACTCTGATTCAAAGACTGACAAGTCACACCCTGCATGCCAAAGGCACTATTTAGTTGTGCTCCTTCCTAAATGGGAGATTTCTTTCCTTTATTTTCAATGGAGACTATAGCTGATTGAAAATTTTGATAAAAATAGGAAGAAATTAGTACACTACAAAATGAAGTTTTGCTTTTCCAAAAGATCCCACTCTGCTGTTATGTTCATGTGAAGATATTAAATCTGGTACAGCTAGTACTAGGATCTCTTGTGGGTTTTGCTCTGAAAATTTCAGAAAAGCATCAGTTAAAAGTGTCAGTAGGAACGAGGTTGGAATGACTTGCACCATCAAACATCACAACAGCAAGGATACAGACACCTGGAGACTCACATTTACATGTCTAGGTCAATGAGCAGAGTACTTGAACTGCTTCTTAGGAGGAGTTAGGTAATCGTTCAAATTGTTTTATTATTTTCTCACCTTTATTTATGAAATTTAGAACCATCTTCCTTAAGTTCCAAGCTGACAATGTATTACTTTCTTAACTGAGCTGCTCTAACAAATAGAAATGTATACTCTCTTTTCTTTTCCCCACTCTTTTAAGGCATAAATAGCAACATTTTCCACTTCAGAACTAGGCAAGGAAAGAAAGAGACTCTGTGACAAAGCAGCATAGATGTACAATTCAAGACTTCTCCCTTCTCCACATCCTAATTCTCTCATCCATGCTGAGATACAGATGGCACTAAAGAGATCAAACACAGCAATTTACTACTGTGTGGCTAAGACAAGGTAAATCAACAGCTTTGTGTTGGCCTCTAACTGGATGCTACTTTCCCCAGAACAAAAATGATTAAATAAAGGGCAGAAAGAGAAAGGTGATTAAGAAGTAGCTTGTGATACTCTGTAATGCAACAAACATAGATTGAACTCATATCAACTTCAGCAGAGGTGAAGGGCTGAGAAAAGCCGAAGGCTGTACTTTCACAGCCTGTTCTCAGAAAAACTTTAGCAGGTGCTGTCTGAGATTGCAGTGACACGTCTTTAGAGTGGGCAAATAGACGGCACAACCATGACAAGATAAGAGGTTGCCATAGCCTGCAGGAGTTACCTCACCATCTTATCCACAGAAATTTTGTATATGCTCTTCACAGACTGCTTTGGATATCCTTGCTTAAGACTGCATAACATAAAATATTACATTGTAATTTCCTTTCTTTCCAGGGTGAATAAATAAATTGCATTTACAATACAAGCTGAAATACAGGAAACTTTTGTGCTTTCATGTCTATTACTTCCCTGTGGTCCACTCTTCCATATTTGGCATGTTTCAAACCTATTTTGCATTTCAAGTTTTGTCTTAGAAGGAAGGAAAGAAAGAAAGTAAGTAAAGAAAATAAGTAAAGAAAAAAGAAAAGGAAATGGAAGGGGATGAAGGGCAGGTGGAAGGAGGGGAAGGGTGGAGGAGAGGGAGGACAAAAAGCAGGGAAAGAAAAAGAAATCTTCTCAACTGCTGTCATCTTTGTCTAACAAGTATTTTGCATCAGAACTTCTTATTATCATTGCTACTGGGCAGACCCACGTGTGTTTATGTTTTAGCAACTGGAACTAATTTTTTCCACTTTCATATATTTCCAGTTTGCTCAAAGACACCAAAGTTGTTCAGACTAGGAAAAACAGTAAGAAAGGGTTGGTATAGCTCTCTGATGGAACACCTTCATCGAAATAAACTACCTCTCCCCAACTTTTAACTTTTATATTTCTTATTACAGCCTTCCCCATATACTCTACAAAACAGATTGATCCCCGTAAATATTCAACCATCAGGTAAGTACTCTTCCCTCATCCCTTATATCCCACTTCCCAATGTAAGGAAAGTAGAAAAGCTCACTCGATACAACAGAACCCACACTCAATCTCAAAGTGATCTGAAGGAGTTACCTCCTAGATTTTACGTCAGAAAGGATTTTGTTTCATGTTTTACACCAAAGGAAGACACGATGCCAAGTTTAAATTAAGAACAAAAGTCCAAGTAATGGTGCATCACTTGTGGTTTTGGCAATAGCAAAAAAAAAAGATAGCCTTAAAGAAAACATACCTTTTATGGAAACCAAATATAGACCACAACTGGCAAAGAGAAAACTGCATGGACAAACAAAACTGCTGGATAAACAAATCAAAATTACACAGGAAGCTGACACCCATTCTTTACAGTGGAAAACCAAAGATAAAAATGAGTCATACATCTTATATTTTTGGACAAGGCAAACTCCCATCTGTCTGGCAGTATATGATTTATATTCTCAAAGTAGTCTAATATTTCCAATATTACCCCTAAATAACCAACCAAATAATCAAGCAGAAGGATCATTTAAAATAGTTGATGTCATGGAATAGCTTACTACTTTGTAAATAGTAGGAAAATGACTGGCCTTGAACTGCAATATGCATTTTAGATCAAATTATTAGAGC
>NW_008237919.1:14481971-14488968 GCF_000691975.1 Corvus brachyrhynchos | reverse complement strand
AGGAAAGAGAGAAAGAATGAGAAAAAGAAATAGGGAAAATTCCTAATATTCTCTTGGTATGTTAGATAGCAAGTTTCTTCTTAGGAGGGTAAAAACAATTCGAAAGGAACTTACTTATTTTTTCACAGAATTTTGAAAATTTGAGTCTGGCTTCATTTTCTTACTTTTCATTCTTAAAGATTTTCTTCCTGATTTGTTTTGCGCATCATGTGTCATACATAAACATTTTTACTCGTTTGTCTGGCAGGAGTGTAATCACATCAAATTCAACAGTAACAAAAAAGTCGGTACCATAAACTGGCTCAGAAGAAGTGAAACAGTCAAGCACCAACACATCCTGCCTCATGCCTCTGACAGTTTTTTACAATTCTGGAAGTCCTAGCAGATCTTTTAGTAATTTATTTTTACACATTCTCAAATACACAATCCCCATTATCTCACTGTTGTCTTGCTCCTTCCTTTGCCAGAGGTTATCACATCTCTAGAAGAACTGACAGAAGCAAATGTGCACTTACAGCCCAGCTACCCTAATTCACAGGTAGGTGAGAAGTTGAATCGTGAGCAAAAGGGGGCAGTGAATTGCAATGCCTTGTAGGCAGAAACAAAACAGTTTTTTCACAGCTCTGCTATGAACACAGTAATGCCTTTAGGGACATGAGGATACTGTGTTGATTTGAATTGCAAGAGGGTAAGGAAGGTTAGTTCTTCAAGTGATTCCTCTTGAGTCAGGGTATGTCCCTTTTGTAAAATACTTGTCACTTTTCCTTTCAGATAATAACTACAAATCCTTCCTTCTCTGCATAGAAATAAAAGAAAAACATAACGGGCTACTTTTAAATTTTGTCACTGCAAAATGTGGAACAATACTTTAAAGTGCATGCTGGATGTATCGCTCTGATGGAAAAATAAACACTTGAAGACTTCGCTGATGTTTCTGTTTCAAAGAAAGTAAGAATTAGGTCTGATCCTTAGGATGCCTACACTCTTTTCTACCCCGCTAAACTTAAGACTACCTATAAAAATCTACTAATTTGGAAACTTCTTCTCACTAGAATAAATATATCGATGAAGTACAAATTGCTGTGAAATGTATTCCTAAATCTACTAATTTGGAAACTTCTTCTCACTAGAAGAAGTACAAATTGCTGTGAAATGTATTCCTATGTATCTATGTTTGGACTCTCTTAAATTAACTCCTACCCATCTAGTGATATGCTAGTGCTATGTTTCACCACAATGCTAGGAAGCCATGTTGTTCCTACCAAAGTACAAAGAAAAGGAGGTAGGATTTATTTGTAAATAACATATATATTACCAAAGTCAATTCATCACCATGCTCTTTGAGACATCTTCCCATCCACCACCACGCACAGAAATAACATTTACTAACAGTACTTTACTGTTGAGCAAAGCCCAATTAAATAACATACACATCTACAAAATTTATAAATCCCTTTAAAACCTGCTTGTGACAGAAACTGACAACTTTTAGTATGGGAACTATGATTCCTATTAGTGGGACTGTAGGCTTCAGGCAAACATGTAATAATATATTTTGTTATGAAATATGCTGAGTAAGATATTTGTACTCTAGGAAGCAGAAACAAATGCAATGATTCATAACATTTTTGTACAGCGCAGTGGATGTTCATACATCAAAGTTTTCTCTCACTGCTGTAGCAACAAAGCAGGACAGAAAAAATAAGTAACAACTCCTAAATAGTTCAGAACAGCTTAAGAAGTAAATAGGGCCAAAATATTTTTTAAAACCCCACCTTGACATGCATGCTTGCACTTCCAGTACCTGGGGAGGGAGAGAAGTAAGAGTGACAACAAAATGCATAATTTCCTTTCCGTTCTCTAAATCTAATATTAAAGTGCTATGTTTACATCATGGCCCCAGCCTTGTTTGTGGACTGCCCTGCTGGGCTGGGGCACATTTGATCTGCTAAGCAGCTACATGTGCCAAATGAGAAACTGGCTGGGTGCTGCAACGTGCCTAAAGACATGCCACCCACTGGGGTGCTGATCCCCAGAGTTCCACTCTGCTGCATCCTTCCACTTTTTACCTCCCTTCTTATATCATCACTTGGTACAGCAGAAACATTCACAGTTAGTACAGCAGAGACACCAAAAATTAACACACTGGAGAAAAAGAAACACAAGTACAAATATCTTCCAGTGAAATCAACATACAAACATCTTCCCAATTAGATGTCAATAAACAAAATTAGCTGAAAAATACAAACTAATAAATACATTTTGAAGGTCATACTCCTTCAAATTAAGTCCATTTTTATTAAAAGCTGCAAATTATTTTTGGAGAGAAAAAATTACCCTAATCATCTGTATTAAGTTGCTCACAGTTTAAGGTTTCCTCGTACTGATGCTATTGTAGAGGTTTTGGTGGGTTTTTTGGTTTGTTTTTTTAAGGTTATATTCAAAGATCATTTCAAGCATGTAGATGGCATTATATTTATGAGCATTAGTTTATAAAGTATTTTTTAACATTTAGTAAACATACAAAGAAAGAAGTATCACATCCTCAAGGGTCAGGATTGTCAAAGGCAAGTTTCTTGAACAGAGCCTAAAGCAGGACAGATGCACAACTCAGAGCACAAGCGTGCTGCACTCTAAGTTTCACAGTTAAATATCAACCTGATCATGTGCAGTGACACAGTTTGGCTTTAAATTGTCATATTCAAAAAAGAGAAATCAGAAGTCTGTTCAAGGCCCAGTGGTCCATCAAATGGCTGAGGTTATGGTAACTCATTTTGCAAATCTGTGCCCACAGTTACCCATTTACTGCTGAGCAAAATGTCATCACAGGCCTGGATCAAAGCTGCAGCACACAGTAGAGACTAGTCAGTTACTCTCTGTCAGAGCACTAAACTTATTATTATTTGTAAAAATGACTCAAGGTTTTACAAGATAATTAAACATCCAAGTCAAGTACATTCTGAGATAGTTTACTTGGTATTTTACCCAAGAATATGTAGAAAATTACCTAATCTCCAAGACATTTACACAAAAAATACACGAAGAGAGTTATTAGACAAGCCAATCAATATCCAAAGGACAAACTCTCTTTCTCCACTGTGAGATGTGGTATTGAAACATTATTCTGAGCTACTACTCAGAGTGAAAAAGGTGCCTACAGAGACATCTGTTCCAGCAACTGCAGCAGTGGGTTGTCATCAAAATCCCTGTTACCATTTAAGGTCTCAAATGCCTGTCAATCTTCTTCCAGTAAGGTCATTTGGAATACACCTATGGGTACATATTCAATAAAGGAACAGAGGTCTGTAGCAAAAATATGTGGGGAAGAAGTCATTCTTTCTTACCACTCCTATCCAGAATATCAAACCAAGGAGTGACTTTTTCCAGAAATATTTTTCTATCTTTGCATAGATATTCTTGGGTTTCAAGATGTGCATGGAGAAGACACTTTGGTCTTCAGAGAGCCTGTTTCACAGATTCAAAAGTTCACTCTCAAACCTCCATTGATTCCCCAAACAGAGGTGGGAGAAGGGAAGAGGAACAACAGTATAATGGGCAGCCTGCCATGCCCAAGTCATCTCATGTAATATAGTATGCACATATACCCACTATATCACATTGGGCTTATAAACTCCTTGCCAACTTTCTCTATGTTTTTCATCAGCTCCTCCCATTGGGATCCAGGCAGTGCACAAAGAGTTAAAAGATGCAGCTGATTTTAAAATATTCCTAACCTTCCAATGACAGGGATGTTGGGGTTTTCTTTTTTTAAAAAAGGCCAACAATATATTTTTATGAAGGTGGATAGGGTGAAAACAACATTCTCGTCATGTCAGCCTTGAGGGAGATGCTTAAAAAATACAAGGACACAGAGACATGCAATTAGAATTGCAGGGAGAGGGAGCATGGCTGCTTCTTTCACTCTCCTTTGAATTGTCTCTACTCCATGACAGACTTGACGTTTACCAGATGGAGTCAGATTTGTCTCATGCACAAGCAGAGGCAGGCTTCAGCTAAGCCAATATTTTTCCTTTCAAAACATTGGCATTAACACCTTAGTTTTAAGTAAATATAAGCATGAACTAAAAAAAGAAATTTAAATCTCTGCAGCCACACAACAGCTTTTCTATGTGCATTATATGAAGTGATTTGTAATATTTAAAAAAATAATTTTGAAGTCGGTAATAAACATCAAAAAGCTGTTGCAACAGAGATGAAAGAAGCAATGGTTTTAGCAGGTGAATGACTAGCTTTGTAATAATCTTCAAACTATTACCATAATTAGCTGTTACTTCTGCTCAAACCTTGAATCTAAATTCAGTGGTGCTAAGAAAAAAGGGAAAAAAGAGAACATATGAAGACTTATATTACTTACACATTTTTCTGGCATACTTTTTCCTAATATCTATCCAAAATTAATAGGTACTCAAATACACTAAGCACTTAGCAATCATTCTGCAGAAAAAATAAATTTTGCTTGATGACTTATGTGAGTTTCACTTGCACGTAAATAAAATGTAGGCTCCTTGGTGCCATATTTCTTCCAACAATATTTTAGGCGAGACTATTGAAATTTCATGCTAAATTTATTTGCTTTCCACAGTCACCATTTGAGTCAAGGAAGGCACTAAACTTTGTATTCAGATCAGCACCTACACACATGTGTTCATATTGGTACATTTCTCAGTAAAGATGCTAGTTAGATGCTCAGGCAATGAAATTAGATTACGTATCCGTCAAAAGCTACAGAATTAAGTATCTTACTAAACTGAAATTTACCTGAAAAATATCAGAATAAATCTGACTACTTTGGTTGCTGCTCTGGTTTTAAGAATAATATTTTCAATACATGCTGTTCATAACTGGACATCATCAACCATCTGAAAACCAATTTTTTTTTTTTTTTCATAAGGAAAAGGAAATTGAATACAGATTTTCTGGAAAAATTCATTCTATGCTTCTATTAATGTCAACAGTTATAAAAAGTACTGGGTTTGTCTTCAATTACATTGAATTTCACATGGTAGGAATCCAACTGAATTCCCTCTCTTCTTCCATATTTGTATCAGGATCAAAAAAAAAGGGGGAGGGGGAAAATAACAAATCTTCTGAGACACTAGAATGTCTCAGGGACCTTTTAAAAGCCAGCTTTTAAAATTCCTTGACTTTAGAAAAGGATGGGTTCCCCACAAATTATTTTAGACAAGCCAATGTCTGTGGAGTAGAAAGGGAAATAATGCAAATAATTACAAGTAATCCTACCTATTAATAATGCAGAACCATGAATAAAGCTGCTGTTAAAGCTCCCTTTTTCAATCAAATCATATCCTGAATCTCATTACTAGTACTGTAACTTACTAGAGACCAAAAGGCTGCTTTACATAAAGGTTATACCAAGGCAATCCCTTTGATGTCATTATCCATTTTATTTAAAATTTAGTCCTCTGAAATAAAGAGAAAGCCAAAAAAAAAAAAAACACAAAAACCAAACAAGGCAAGTATTTACTTGTGTTGCTTAAAAGCAGATGGAAAAATAACGAAAAAAATCTGTTATTTTGAATGGTACGTCTACCAAATCAATCATTCACTAAGGGAGCTCAATTTGTTGTTGCTGGGATTTTCCTGAGAAAGCTTCAGGGTACCTCGAGTTTATTTTAATAGAACCATTTAAAAGGGCAGTGGTTGCCTCTGCAAAATAATGACATTTCAAAGATGCATTGGGAAAGTAAGTATCCATAAAAATCACAGCAAAGATACACATCTCATACTGCAGAAGTGTTGCCAGAGTTTTCCTGAGAGGCAAAAATACAGAGACCTGAGAATGCTCTAAACAGTAAAAGGGACTTAGTATTATTTTCTTTTTTGCTTCATTTTTAGTGATTTCTCCCCATATCCAAAAAGAATATACTTTGAACCTAGAATTACTGTCTATTAAACAGACATGGGAACAAAAGGGTGCTGCAATTCTGAAAAGAAGACAATACAAATGTACATGTATAATGCAAAGGAAGGAAAAAATTGGTACCTACAATTTACTTTGGACATGCATGTATGTAATGTATAGGGAACTAGGGAATAAGAAGTTCTGTAAAGGAATATTCTGTTTGTCCAGCCAGACTCTGCTTCCCCTTCTTCTAGGCTTTCTGATCTCCATGTCTCTCACCAGTGGCTGGCTCATAGTTCTCTCCTTCCCACTCACAAACAGTCCAAATCCTACTAATCTGTCCTGCTGATATCCAAACCTCTCCATCATAATTCCCCTCACAGTTTGTTTTCTTCCCATTGTCCAATATTCTGGTCCCACTCATCCCCTATCCAAGCCTTCCAACTAAAGCAAAGCCCTGCTTTAGCAAAGGGAGGAACAGGACAATTGTTGAGATTTCAGGAATGACTGGTTGCCTAACCTTGGAGAGTACTTTATGGCCTCCACAAAACATTAACATTTCAGGAAAATCCTGCTTTACCTGCCTGGGTTGAAAACGACAAAATCACTCTGGCAAACAGTTCCTGTGCAGTTCATGGACAACTTGTGTCAGCACAGAATAGGCCACAGAAGCCTTTACTGAACATGTCTGGTGGATGACAATCTTCAAAGACTTATCAATCTCTCAGATCTGGACATGTTTTCACAACTACAGAAAAGTAATGTGCTTGACACAGAGGTCATGTGACCACTATATTTTAAATTACTTAAAATGAAACATCAAAATTATTTCAATTCTAAAAAAACAATGCTTTTTCCAGTTTTTTTAAAACATGAGTGGATGACTGAAACTTTCAAACCCAGTTTCTGACAGAAGATCAAAAGGAAAAATTTAATTAAAATTAAGCACAATTTGGCTAAATTCTATCTCAGTGTCCCCAAACTTTAGTGTTCCCAAGTACACAGATGTCTAGTGACTTGAAAGCATGTACTGCTGCTTCCCACACTGCTCTAATGAACAATTCTGCCTTTGGTATCTGCCACTTTTCCCCTTTTCTAATTATTAAAATTTCT
>NW_008237919.1:14465915-14481950 GCF_000691975.1 Corvus brachyrhynchos | reverse complement strand
GCAGGAAACATGTAGAACCAGCTACTTATATTCTACATAGTAACATAAAGATGTTATGCTAGTTTCACACATTCATTTATTGACCTCTGCCTAGCAGCAGTAGCTGCAAGGGAAGAACAGCAATATCACCTATTTAAAAGCAGAGATCTTTCTATTTATTAAAAAAAAAAAAATAAAACCAAACCACAAAAAACCGAAAACAACAACACAAACAAACCTGAATTTTCCTGATTCCCAAAGGATTTCACAATTGACCATAGTGATGTACTGAAAGATTAATAATTCAGTATCTGTAAACAGCATTTAAAAACACTTCCTTTTTCCCAGATCTTTATGTGAAGAACCACTTTGGGATGACTATCTAGCCAGGCAAGTATGAACAAGAGAACAGAAAGATGCTATGTTTTAGCACAGGATAATAAATCAAGCTATTCAAAATTAAATTGAACTGACTAAACATGCTGAGACAGCCATGAGGAGGAGACAGTGCATGAAATTACTGAGCTTAGAAATGCCTGTCTTTTATTCTGCTGGTTATCAAACTTTATAGGGCTTTCATCATGAAGAATTGTATCAGTGAATGAAGTTAAATGAAAGAGGCAGTGGCCTACAATTCTAGAACTTCCACAATCCCCAAATTACTGAGATGGGACCTCTGGAGATCATTTTGTCCAAAACCCTGCCCAAAGCAGGGTCAAGCTAGAGCAGGTTGTTCAACTTCCGTGTACAGTCAAGTTTTTAGTATCTCCAAGGTTGGTGACTCCATGCTCTCTCTGGACAACCTGTGTCACTACTTGACCATCCTTACAATTTGTTATTTTATATTTAAATTGAATTAAAACATGTCTAAATAATGCAACCTGCATTATTGATCACGTTTTGGGCAATGTGTGCTACATCCTATGTACCATGAAAGAAGATTCCTTAGAAAACAAAATTACAGATAATTATTGAAAAATTAAAAAAACTACAATAGTCATATCTTAAGGGAGGACATATGTACACCGACAGTGCTATAGAGAAAATGGTCTTTTTGATTTGGAAAATATCCACGAGAATAAATAATTTCTGGTTAAATTTCATTCTCTTTAATGGACTAGGATTTGCTTTTAGCAGCAGAAATCTGGTAGTTCCACACTGGCAATAGTTCCCTATCTGCTATGAGTAAGTCTGCTGTAACAGCTCAGTGCACTTTTCAGGTTCCCAGAAATGACATTAGTACACTTCATGACAGCATCAAATTCACTGTGAGACAGCAAATTTTAAGAAAAGAACATCTTGCAATTCTAGCGAAAGAAGTGAATTTTAACTGAATGCTGTATATAAATAAATCAAGAGGTCGGTGTTTTGTTAACATCCAAAGAATATATTGTGGCTGAAATCCAGCCTTCTGTATCTGAAGACAAAGTAATTGGTCTATAATTAACTAAAACGCCACAGCTTCAGTTCAATCTCTTGCTGGGCAGGGACTGAAACAGTGGTTGTTGCCCCTTAGCAGGCAGTTTGGATCAATGTATTCCTGTTAACAACTTGGCACATCTGTCATCTTCCCCAGTGTGCTGGCTGCATCGGTGCTTGCATGGACTCACAGGTTGCCATATCCCATATGGATGCAGATGTTCCTTTCAGTGTAAACCACAGTCTTTTCTTCCAAAATTCCTGTGTGCAGGCAAAGCTGATGAAAACATTCTCTCTACAAAAGCTTTCAAGTCTAAAAATATGGTTTAATTTAAGCATTCTAAGGAGAATGTGATTGTTGCTGAAAATATTTGATTTTACTATGTGAAATGTAGGTTTAGTTCTGCTTTTCAGTTAAAATTCAATATAACTGTATCAAAGGTATAATAAAAATAACTACTTTTACTGAAAATATAGCTGTGTTTTGAAGAAATAAAACAAAATAGAAATTAATTTGAATGGAAAACATATTTCCAGGCAATTTTACTTAGAGAAACTTATCTCCCAATTAAATATCAAGGGTGTACACATTATAAACAGCACTGTGTAATTTGTGAGGTGAGAAGAGAATTTAAATGATCTTCCCAGTCTTACCTATATATTAATGCAATCTCAAAGCTGCTGCCTGGAAGCGTGTCTAAAAAGCCTGTTTCTTGGCCCCTGACATACCAGACTTTCTCAAACTCAGTGTCTACCAGACCTGATGTCTCCAGGACCAAGTTCTAAGTTCTTCCAGTCTTTCACCATCAAACCTGGGTGTGCACCTGTCAGGCAACCTAGAGCAAACCACCCCTCTCATGTGACAGAAGAGCCAGGGACCTGAGATCACCTTCACATGCAGCTAACAGGCACCACCCCAGTCATGAGCCAGGGGGAACGTAACTGTGGGAAATTAAGAGACAAGGTGACTGAAAAAGCAATTGGGGTACCAGAACCATGATCAGCTGGCTCAGATATCAACCCCTGCCAATGCCTGTGGAGCCTCTCCAAAAACATGCCAGTGTGCTGGATCCAATCTGCAAGTCAGGAGAGTAGAGCCCCTTGCTGATTTTGCGGTTAGGCTGCCATGGGACTCCGGCATTAATGTTTGCCTACTGTTTGTCTGCTGGGTTTCGAGGGGGATTTTTTGAGCTTTTTCTTTCTTTTTGATTCTGATTCTAAAGACAAGTTTGGGCTATGTTCTTCTCCCCATTTTACTACACTTTATCTCACAAAATGGACAACGATCAGCTCAAACTTCATGCGTCAGCGTAATATCAAATAATCAAAACAGTAAAAAGTGAGGATCGATGCAGAAAATTCATAAAACTCTTAGCAAAACCCTTACATTATGGTTTTGCATCCTAAAGCAGGCATTGGAAATACTCATAATAAAAATGAAGCAAAAAACTTCAGGGCAGCTCACTAAACATAGCATCTTAATTAAAATTCACAGAGAAGAGTGGCTGAAACCTGTGATATCTCACAAACATTTCTGATTTTAAAGGAATGGGATGATATTGTGCCAGTAATGACAATGTATGTGGCTGAATACAAGAACAGTTCTGATAGTTCTTTTATTTAAACCATATCCCTATAAAAATAAGTGTGGAAACAGCTTGGATGTTCTTCAAAGAGCTCAATGGGCTGCATAATAACATAAATTAAGGCCATTTCAACCAAATTGAAGGAGAGTATTTTCATTTTATTCCATTTCTGTAATTTTGATGTAATTTGAACACTGCTCCAGACATAAAGTAAATCTCATTAAGGCTAATCAAAACCTAATGTAATGCACCATTAATATGAAGAATATATAAGATATTTATCTATTTAGTATAATCAGCAAGAAGTTTGCTACAGACCTTCATATCAGATTCCTTCATCTCCTCACATAAATTTCATTAACTAGAGGTTTCTAATTCTTTACCATCTAGTCACATATCTATAGTACTAACAAAAGTAATTAACTAAAACACAATAGTATTCATATAGGTGAGGTCAAGAATTAGCTGTAAAATAATCTCCTTATTGAGAGTCCATCTGTTTTGTATCCAAGAGCAATGGAAACTATGTGCAGGAAAACATATCTTATTTCTGAGCAATTTACCTTCTAACCCCTTCCAAACTCTAGTGGCAACACTGAAACTCTCAAGAGCTACACAGTGTGTGTTTCTCAGTCAACCACTTCTGAGCACAAGGCTTGTATACAAAGGTCCTACCACAAAGGCTGCATCCCATCTGACTGGAGGTTGTCCACTACCGTGCTTTGAAAGCCTTGCTTAAACAAGCAACTTATCACAGTTTCCAAACAATGTGAACAAAATATGTTTCCTGATTGATATTTATTTGTTTTCAACCAAGTTTTCCCATACTTCCGAGCTTGTTTATCTGCAGTTAACCCATAACTTGGGTGTGGAATCTCTACAGGCATACACCTTGTGCCACATCTGTCACTGGAAGAGACTGATCCTATTTTTTTACATTGTCTCACTTTTGTCAGCACTAAATTGTTCTTTATTTGAGAGTTGATGTAGTCACTCTATGTCTGTGACTTTCATAATCTTCAATATTTTGATGTGACCATATAATTTGGGACTAAAACCTTCTCTTCCTCTTGAAATTATATAAATACTAATATTGCCATTGTTTATAGTTTATAAAACTACTTCAGTTCTTGGTAGACATCTTTTTCTTTCTAAAGTGTTTATCTTAGTTTTCTAAGCAGTGGCTTTCAACAGTAAGTCCAAGAAGCTCAAGGAAACTCTGCATTGTTTCTATGGGGCCTTGAAGGGGCAACAAAGAAATGTAAGGTAAGTATATTATGCAGAGGCTTGTACCACCTCTGACTAGCATGTAAATGTGATGAGTTTAAAACCAGCACTCTAAAGCTGTACTGTGAAAGACTGTAAATACTTGCACTTAGGTCTTGTAAATACACATTAACTTTACTCTCCCTTCCTAAACTTTGCACTATTCTCCTACTGATGCTCTCTGCTCTATAGAGGTTGAAATAGGCCCTGTAAACAAAAGTTGTTTGGCATAACTACATTATCAGGCTGTAAACAAGCTGAGTCTTCCAGGAAAAATGACTGAACTTTAACATAATTCACTTCTTCATTCTCAGCAGAATTGGCATATGGCTGTTAACAAAAATACTTGAAATGAATAGAACCATGTCAGCAAATATTCAGACCATATGTTCTGAGCTTAGTTAATGATAAACCCTGAGGTATATTAAGAAAAGCTAATGGAAAAAATGAATACCATCTCAAAGCTCATCAATAATTTGTACTTTTTTTAAAAAAAACATTTTCCTGGCAATAGCAAGTTTTATTTCACTTATTAAAATATTCTTATTTTTTCTACAGTGTAATAATTCTATTTCTTTTACTTTTATGAAGAAAAAGATTTATAGCTCACTATGCTTAGTTATTCAATTCTTGATCAAGGGTTGTGAAGCTTCCATGACAGCAGGCATATTTGTTCATGTGCTCATGTGTTTTAACTAAGCTAAAAAGAGAAGAAGGGGATATTCAAGATCTATAACGTGTTCATCCATTTATACACACATGGGTATAAAATCTGTTGGTTGGGGGACAGGATGTTGGGTGTTTGGGGCTTTTTTAGTTTCTGCCATTTGCCTTCATGCTTGGTGTTGATGGTAATTTTAACATAAATTTAACATCCTAGTTTGCTTAATCTTTGCCCTTTTTTTATTCATTATGTCGTATGTGATTACTTACATCAAGAGAAATACCATAGAATAACTGCACCTCTGCTTTAATATCTCTCTGCTCTATTCCCAATTGATAGTAAACCACCACGGTAAAAAATTTGTTCAAGTTAATAATTGTTGTTTTGTGATGCTTAATTGTTCCTATTACCTTTGCTACTAAAATGATAGCTATTGTCTTGATTTTACATCCTCTCCTGCTCTGCTCATACACAGTAAATATTGAGAGCTGGAAGCAAGTGACAAGTTGTGAGACTTGTGGCTACCCTGTGTCAGTCCTGGAGTACAAAAACCCTCAGGACAGCAACCAAAGCAGCAGTCAACAGGTTACAGAAAAATCACATGAGCTCTCCCCTAGGACAGAAGAGTACATCTGATTCTATGCCACATTTCCAGCCAAAAGATTATGTTATTTGAGACATATGAACTAATACCACACTTGCTGAAGCTTTCAGGGTACATTTCCTTTCATTTTCTGCCAGGTTTTTTTTGCCATTCCCACAGAGAAATATAAGCAACATGAAGGAAAAATGTATCTGATGAAAGCATAAATGTCAAGGAACTCAGAACCACCTGCAGCACTGGGCATTAAAAAGAACTACATTTTTATGAAACCAGCACTTTTTAAAAAACAACTGAGAGGTGAAATGCAAGCATACAAAACAATTGTGTCATAACTGCCAAATTTTAATTTTTATTGTTATCCTCCACTGGCACTAATTCTGTAGTGCTCTTTAAGACAGTTATACAGTACTGTAAAATGGTTTTGTTTATTAAAGTACAGAATTTTTAACAAAAAAATGGCTTTTAAAAAGATATACAAAATGGTACAATAGTTCACTTGGTTTTTTTGGTTGTTTTGTGTTTTTTTTTTTTTTAATAAGGGCAATTTCATTTTGTGTCAAATCCAGACATATACCATTAGAAATACAGTTTGTTAGATGTTGGCCAGCCTGCATGCATTTTGCACAGTATTTACTTAGTATTAAGTGACTAATAGTTTCCCCATCTTCAGCGTATGGATATGCTTGAGGCAAAAAATGCTGTGTTGCATTAGTTAATAAATTATTGACAAAAAGAGAAAAAAAAAATACATGCATATTGAAAATTTTGATTAAACAAGAAGGAAGTCTCTTTTATCGATAGGACAACTGGGTTCTGAACTAGTTTCAGGACAAGTGTGTCCTGAAAGGACAAGTGCTTTCCCCCATCCAAAATTCTCTTCCTTCCAAGGCTCACCCACACAAGCACTAGCTGCACTCCAGTTGCTCAGAAAGATCCTTGCAAAACAGCTGAGGTCAAGATTTTGGCTGAAGACCTGATCCCTGAATTAGGGAGGTCTAGGCTTTAGACATATTCAGTTTGCATAGCAATAAAATTAGATCTCCTGTAACACAGAGAACTATCCTACACTTCCCCACCAGCAGCAGGTATACAGCACTCTCTTCTCCTGCCTACCTGTGTTTCTGCGCAGCCAAAAACTGTGATCATCTGAAGTGGAGATCAAGTAAAACCTGACCCCATGATCAGGACACTCAACTAGAAGACAGACCCAGCTTCCTGGAAACTGCATATATTTTACATGAGACTTCCATCAGATGATAACACCAAAAAGGCCCAGAGAGCAAAGGCTGAGGCTCTGAGCATTTTCTGTGCCTCTCCTCCAAGTCCTCTGTCTGCGGGGCTTCATTCAGGCTCTTTCTTGTCTGCTCTGAAGTTTCTCCTGCTGGGATTTTGATGAGTTCTAAGATGGAAGTGAACTGCTAGTGCTGGCTGATCTCAGCTTGGTGCTTAAATTGTTAAGAAGAAAAGGCAGTACTCAGATATTAATAACATGCTTTGGTGGGAAGACCCCTGACTATTTCTAGGATCTTCAGAAAGTGTTAAAGAGATCACTGGTGAAATCAGGATGCTCCAAACCAGAATAACACCAGGAAGCGGATGTTGCTGCCATACAAGTTTCTTTTTGGTAACTAATGCTTAGTTAAAAATGCCCAGAATTTCAATGATTTTACTTTGCTTTATAAAAATTATAGAGAAAAAAAACCCCAACCCACAATTATTACCAAAACAAAGGAGTATCCAGAAATGGCAATTATGCTCATTCCAAATGTCATTGTGCAGTACAAAGTATTTCAGCATTATAAGAGTACTTTACTTCAATTATTTCATAAGCTATTTGATTTGGAAATCAACTAACCAGTATAATAGTATAATATTCATGCCAAGAAAGAAAATCCAAATAAGAACCAAGCCAAGACATTTTAAATAAGATGAAAATAGCTGCCAGAAGAATCCACATCAATACAAAACAAAAATCCACTAAGCTTAGTTTCATCCATTCGTTCTGAATTAGTCCAGGAAAGGAAATAAAGCAGAGTGGAAGGACAGGACAGTGTGCAGACAGGAACAAAGTACAGTGACACACAGTAGCACTGAAATGCAGCAGTAATGGTTCGGAAAAACAAGTATTGAAGGTTTAGTGGCAAGACAAACTGACAAACTTCTTACAGGACTGATTTACTCTAAGATTTTAAGGGTAAATAGCTGTTTCATTTATATCTCGGCTAATGATTAAAATATGTATCAGCAGCAACAGGGTGGTCGAACCAGTAAGGCTGCTTGTAGCTTAACTGATGATCTTACAATGTAACTGTTCTCTTCCTGTCACATTTTATGAGTCAGTTGTGTTTAGTCATCTCAGTGCTTACAGTGTTTTGAGCAGCCACCATGTGGAAATGTACACTGTAATAACATAAAAATGCACTGGCAAAAGAAAGGAAGAGAATAGTAAGAAAAAAATCAAGATCAGACTGAAAAATCAGGTGGTGTAATTTTTCATTTCCACAGGACTAAACCTTTCTTCTCTGCAATTTATATTAGGGATTTTTCCAGTGGAGTTTTATATGTCTCTGTGATAGGGATTTATCAGCTTCCTGGTATTCACCTCTCTTGCTTTGCTTAGTTTTATCCTATTATCAGCTTTCTCCTAGGGTAACATGAAATAACTCCACTCTCTTCTGGGTGTTACATGCTTATTCATAACAACTGAATTTATAAGCACTCAAGTAACAGAAATGGAACTTCCAGAAACAAACAGGATTATGGACATATACGTAGGATTACAGAAACAGAAAGCAAGTTGGATTTCTTTGTAAAAACTACCGACATATTAATATTTCAAGCAGAAACCCATTTAGAGAAGCAACAGGAAAAACAGACGGCATGTGTTGGTCCTACTGAAAGAAATGCATATTTTTTAAAGTAATATAACAGTGATTTGAGAGAACCAACATTTTCTTTCATTCTGTTTTTCTGTTTAGAGGATAGAGATCTAAGTCATCCCCCCCCAAGTACTTAAATTTGAAAGCTACTCCATAGCTTCATTTCCCTGATGGTTCTAATTTCTAACCCTGTTTTTTTTTTAGGATTGTTTTATGTGGAATTTTCTTTCTTAGAAGAGTCATTAAGCTTTTCTTCTTCCCTAATGCTCATTCCTCCCCATCATGTATTCATCAAGAGAAATTATATCCCCTCTCAACTTCTGATTCACTTGGCTAGACAAGCTCTCATGAAATACACAAGATAAATTGAGCAATCTGCTGACCATCCCAGCAACCCTCTAGTTATATTCCAGTATGATTATATTAATCCTTATGTACTATGAAGGCTAGAACTGAGAACAGGATTCCAAATCACACCTTACCAACACCACAGATAGGAAGGTTTTCATGCCACTACTTTCACTGAAAATAGGGTAGAGGATCACATTTAGCTTTTCATTCCTCTTACTGCTCATATTCATCTTACAACCAACAGGTATAATTTTCTCTTATTTTCTGATGAAGCACCTCATATTTTATAAATACAGAGTCACTTTGCCCCAGTTCATGTTACTTCATGGACCTCGGAGACTCTCTTTCATGATGTTTTGATTCTCCTTTGATGATGCATCTCAAGTTTTTGATCTCCAAATGCCACTGGCAAAAACCTTGTTGTGCCATAGTCATTAATGAGAATGTTACATAAGATTCACCCCCAAACCTATCCTACAGCAAGTCTTCAAGCAATTTGCTTCAAACCCTAGTTTGAGATTTCCTTATTAATGTTCCTTACACATCTTTTTAATCATGTACTGATTCTAACTTTCCCTGTCTTAATAAATACTTCCTCACATGACTATTGACTTTTTGTGATCTATTATATATCCTTCAGTAACAGGAGCAAATGTCTAGTCAAGACAAGAAGGTATAACCTACCTTGGTAAATTCACGTCATTTTCTTTCTCATCATTCATCTACCTCCACACTCATTCTTCTGAAGTATTTCATAAAGCATTTTATAAAGTTTTATAGCTCACTGGATTCATTTTTTATTTTTAAATATTTGTAGAACACTCATCACTTTTTGTTCATCCAGTGCCATCCCTAGCTTGATAGTAAAACTCAAGGCCTGTGGTTTCTTACATGCCAGACTTGCCCCCCACCTCCCCCTCGCCCCATTCCGTACCTTATGAACAAAAAATTCCAGTCCATTTACGGAGAATACAGTCTTTTTTGCCTCTTGAGTATGGTAATTTCCATTTTATGCACTCATTCCAGTTATTAAGTCACTCAGCCTTTGGCCTCATGTTCAACATCAATATCCTTACTGAAAACCGACTCAAAGTATTCACTGAGTTGTGAGGTCGCACTGACTTTACCTTTAATCTGGATGTTACAGTCACAGTGTAATGATTTCCCATCCATCTCATCTCTCTTTTCAAGTGACTAAAGAACCTACCACAATTTCTCATAAGTTCCTGAAAAATGCTTAATCAGCTTCACTTTAGGAATCTCATTTATTCACAGTACTTCCTGACTTTTAAAATAGACTTTCAGTACTGCCTGCTCAAGTTCCTTACATATCTAGAGATCTCTTTTGAACATTCACATTAATCAGCTAAGACACAAACCTTTTTTTCTTTTTTCTTTTTTCTTTTTTTTTTTTGGGGGGGGGGGGGGCAAGGGAGGGTAAAAGTTCTAAATCCTTTTCCAATTTTGACTAAAAAAACCCCCAAGTTTTCTAGCCCTCAAGTCTAACCAACCTTGCTTGGAAGCTTCCTTAATTCCTCAGAATTTGCTATATTACAAATGAAAGCTGCTAGAAGTCTACATTTCATTTAAATGGTATCAATGTGGGACAACATTAGCTGAGGATCCTTTCTGCTACCAGTTCTATAATGTCTTCATAATTTAACAGAACGAAATGTAAAATGTTTCTCTTTGCTGGCATTGTGGTGAAAAATGCTGCTCTCATTTCTGAGACAGCTGGGATCTACCTTTGTTAGAAATGCTTGTTCTCAAATTTGTAACTAGGGACTGATCTTTCACATTGACCTACATTTCAGAAGTATTTTTCTCAGAACTCTAAAGGTATCACATTCTGCATTAAAATCTGTATGTCTTCATTATCCCATTTTCATGTAAGTGATACTGATCCAAATAAATGTTTTCATCTACTCTCTTTGCCATCTATATTAGTATATACTGAACCCGTCAGTATTTGTGCCAGTTGTATTAGTTACTCAACCATATTTCTGTTAAAAAAACAATACCTGGTTTCAAAGTCTAAAGTAACTCTAAATTTTTCACATTTAGGCATAAGCCCTTTACCTGTGATTAGTGGAGCACAGTCAGTTCCAGGCCACGCTAATTACGGTCCTTTCATTATCTATACAATTTTCCTGGAAAGTCACATAAATATTTGTTTTCCTTACATTTGCTACTTCATTCTGTCAAAATGACAGCCCTTTTTCATCTGTCACCTTTCTACTTCATAAAAATGGGATACAAGACTACATAATTCTTTCCTTCACTTCGTTTTAAAGTAACTATTCATGCCAAAGACAGAATTCTGGTCTATCCACAGTGAAGGGACCCATTTCCGTGAATGCAGTCTAGGCTGGTATAATTTTTAATTCTGCACATACCACACTCATTACATAAACAAATCTCAACTGACAATACCTAGACATTCTCATATGAGCTACATCAGATAAAATCTATTCCTCTGATGCTGCATCTTACTCAGATGAAGAAAACAAAATAGCAAGCTTTAGCAACTAATACTCATGCTCTACCATGAGTACAGTTCTATATTTTATCAACAATTTCCCTCCCAGTGCCTATTTCCACAAACAAAAGCAAAACACTCCTTTCCATCAAGTCATTAAATAAAATAAACCTTAGTGTAGAAAAATTTTACAAACAAGGTAATTGTAAATGCTTTGTTAGATGATGGTGTGACTCAAACCTCTTTTAAATGTATTTATTGTTTGCAACATGGAAAAAGAGTTACACTGGAGACAAGTATGGACTCCTTTAATTCTGACAGGGTAAGAGGGAAAACATTCCTTCTAAAGGAAATACCAGTTAAATATAACATGAAAGTGAACTTAATTCCATATGCTTGCTTTAATGTGGTACATCAAAAGTGTTAATGGAGAGTGAGTTGACTGTATGTAAAATTTGTATTTACTGGCTACTCCTCTGAGGACAGGTTTTGAGCTGTGTTTTTGGTTTTTTCTGACGTTGCTTTTATATTCCAGAGGATTTCAAAATAAAACTCCGAGTGACTGTTTCACCCCCCTGAGACAGGAAGACTATGTGGGTTGGAAATTGACATGTTTCTGGTTTCTCCCTCTAATCTCTGTTTTAAACTGTTTACATTTCATGGTTGTGCATCTCTTGGCTAACAATGTTTTGGGATGAACTCTGTTTTGCATTTGAGTGAAGAAGAACGCAACCAAACCTTCTGGTAAAAGCATATTCAAACCAACTCTCCCATTTTAGAATAATGCCACATAAATGAATCACATGTTAGAAAGCAGCGATGTGCCGCACACTTTTCTAAGGACCTTTTGTCTTCTATTTAGCTTAAAGTGTTAGAACTCAACCCAAAGAACAAGAGGTAAGACCTTCCCTAAGAAGCAATTGCTTGAAGTTGTACTGCAGAAACTTAAAGAAATATTTGGTTTAGGATGTGCTTTGTAACCTGACCTGAATACTGGTTTGCCTTATGATATTTACTTCAATTCCACGTTCATGGAACAGTGCTTAATTTTCTTGTAGGCTCAGGTTAGAATCTCTTCAAGTGCAGTAACTCTGACTGTGTGGCCTGAAATGAACTGCTGAGTATTGAGTGCAGCTTTTTCATAGTTTACTTGTTCTGCTCCAATTACACACCAATCACTTTAAAGCTATTATTCTTTATATTACGTTTTTCATAATTCTCCTTCCATCTCATGCTTCATCCAGAATGTACATCTAGAGCTTTAAAAGCTTAAACTAACAGAGCCACACATAGCTTATCTTTAAGGGACTTAGTCTTTCATTAGCTTCCTATTTGGAATTTAAAAAAAATAATAACTGAGTTCACTTAGACAAATCTCAAGGGCAGAGGTTTTTCCCCCCTTCTTTTGCAGTTAGTGGGGTGTAAAATTCCTTCAGTTCATCAGCCAACACACTGACACTAGGAAACTGAGGAGAAAAACCCAACATTTGCCTTTCTGAACTGGAGGCTGAAATTCCCCAGGGAAGACATATTTTGGAAAGATTTAAAAGAATTAATTCCTAGCTGCCATGAGGACTTTGACAGCTTGCACAGAGCATCTCTTGAAGAGAAACAGCAGTTGGAGAAACAATACCTGAAGGGACAGCCTTGAGAGTTGATGTAATTTTCATGTATTTCTGCTTGAAATTTCTGCTGCATCATGTCAAGCTACAAGCTTTGCTATAAACTCCAGGCTTCCTTTTCACTACCCATCAGACTTGAAAAAGCTCATCTTTCTATCTTTGAGCTTGTATGCAATTCATGTATGAACTCCAAAATCCTATTTAGAACTCAAATCTTATTAAAGAGAACAGCTTATACTGGAAAATAGACAAAAGACAAAATTAAGCCTGTTAATAGTAACAAATGAAAATAAGCAAAAAAACTTAGTAGAAGCAACTAAAGATCTCGTTTACATTGCGTTAAATACCGATGGAGTCCAGCAGACTGAGAAAGCTGGAACTTTAATTTTTCCAAAATGAAAGCTCTAATTAGGTAGCAGCCTAATTTCAAAACTAGGTTCAACTACTATTGCACGTAAGAAATTATTCCTGTTTGTCATTTTAAGTCAAGAAGGCAGCATGTGGTCATTCCGTATGCATGAGACTGGGACACAGAACAAGGGTAGCAAGACTTTCCCAGTACCAACAGAGGACTGTGAAGTGAAGGGCAGTGTACAAGACTCAGCATATTTCTATTTGGGAAAAGGTTATTGCAAATTAATGCATGTAGAAGAGAGAATGAATTATGGCAGGGACTAAAGGGCACAGAAATCACAAGGACTTGGCAAGGCACTTTAACTCACTTTTAGACTCAGTAAATCAAACCCCACTTTTTATCAGCAGCTACACATAGAAAGTGAGAATTCTTTTCAGAGTGTTTATACCTAACTTCAAAAAGCTTTCACCCCACATCTTCAATTTTTCTGTAACACAGGCACATTTCTCCCACCTCAACAACTTTGTGCATGTTTCTCAACTGGGTTGGTTTGGATATTTTTTTGATAGCTTACTTTTTTGATCGATACTTTTTTGATAGATTTTATTTCCTACGTTGTTTTTCACTGCCTGGCCAAAATGCATAACTATTTTAGAGCAACAATCAATCTGTTAGAATGATGCACGACATAGAAACACTGCTTAAAACTTGACCAGACTTCAATCTAAAACCATTGCACGCTGCTAAAGTGGCTGGCTGAGAATTGTGGGCTACTTCCTTTGATACATTAACCTGTGCAAGGATGCCCCTTGTACTCATTTCTGTAACAGAAGGTACGTGGGGGATGAAGGCACTTTCCGATTATTTTAAAGAGTATTCGGACAACTGGCAATTCTGACAATATCCAGAAGGTGGCAGATGGCACATGCAATATAGTAGAATTGCGCAAATGCAAAAAGGCCCTCTGAGAAACACTGCTGGTAGTCACAAAAAGTTAACCTGTCCCCATACATAATTCTTAATTATATAAAGTATTGAAGTAAGAATCTCAATGTAATTAATGTGCAAGGCTGAAGCACAAACCTAAAAGCTGTTTCAAACAATGGAAACAATTTTTTAAAATTTTCTTAAAACACAACAGCTTTCAGTACAAGGCACAATTCACCATGTGTTTTCTCAGGATCAAAAAAACATTAGGTATAAAAAACGTGATATTATAATGATTTTATAAAACCTGATATCCATTTTCAGGATTTTTTAACATTTGTAAAAGGATAATGAAACACAGAAATTGTTAAGAAAACCCCCTGAAATTTCATTCGAATTATAGATTCACTTACTTTCAAGGGTCTAAAAGCATTAAGGTTATCTTTAATGTTTTTAAAGCTGGGTCTGTAAAAAGAGGTACACAATCTTATAGAACGTGTCAAAATGGGATGTCTGTCACAATTTTTTTCCATTTAAAACAGAAACATAACTATTCTTTAATAGCTGGAGATGTAGACTAGGCTAACGTGGGCAGAAGTAACTGATGAAATTAAAAGGGGAAGGTCACAGACTGTAACTGAATTGTCCAACCACATCTCATGACATTGAGTTTTTAAATGTCCTTGTTTGATCAGGCTTCATAATTCTCAAATCCCAGTTGACTCTCCATACCACCTGTCCATATTCCCAACTGGAAAGACAGGATGAAGCCCATTTTTCTATATTTTTAGAACCTTCCAAAACCACTCTTCAATCCTGAATTTATGGCTGCATCTGTAAGTACAAGACTCGGTAATAAATGAAGTGTTTTGCCAGTGTTTCTTAGCATTTATTAATTTAAGCAAAATTATTATTGAGATAAAAATATCTAACTAATCAGTATTAGGAAAACAGGGTTTCTACTTTTTTTCAGCTGATGTAGTTTATGGATTGAATTTACACTAATCAAGTTATTCCAGCTTAAAATACCCTAATAAGCCTCTTGTCCTTCAGCAGAGGAAAACTGCTCTTTAATCTATGAATTTGCATAGATCAGATTATGTGTTAGGCTTCTAATACTGTCTTCATCAAGACTCTTCAAAGATCTGCTTTTATGTATCAGAATACAAAATTCATAACTCTTAATAGGGCTTGAAATCAGAAATTATGTGCTACTCTGTAGAAGCTCACCTCTAAGTCTATTTATGAAATAGAAAAATTGTTACATGTACAGGTGATGAAAATGTAAAATATATTAGAATTCCTTGAGCCTAAGGGTTTTTGAGGGGGAGGTCTAAAAATAATTGTCTGAATTTTTTTTTTTTTTTGCCTTCTTTCTGCTTCTAACTATTCTTTCAGACCTACATAAAACTATTTTTAAAGAAACAGCTTTCCCTGTTTCAAGAACAGAGCTTTTGATGTTTCCTAGCTGCTAGAGGCTAATAAGAGTAAAATTTGAATAAAGCATGTGTTTTCCTTGGTTAGAAATACAATGATACAATCTTTTGCTCAGCAAACAGAAGTCAATGATAAATCTCATTTATTTTTAATAAGCAAGACTCCTTATTTTCAACGTGACTGTAAATAATTAGCCCAGCAACGAAGTAACATAACATCTTCTGAGGTACTGACATTTCATAAGCATCTAGTGTTGCAAGCAAAAAATATTTTTTAATAAATAGAAGTACTGAAGAAATATAATCAAAATTGCTTGAGAAATTATGAAAACTAAGAAGCTCTTCACTTTTGATCAGTTCAAAGGGATCAAAAGAGAACAATGACTTAGTATTCCTCAACAGCATCCTGTAGCTTCTGTGATGAACAGAGATGACAAACCCATCATTTTATGACCAGGTCAGTTCTTT
>NW_008237919.1:14379344-14465904 GCF_000691975.1 Corvus brachyrhynchos | reverse complement strand
CCTATGTTTTCTTCTCTCTGAAAGTCCAAACTATATCGACAATTTATACCAACTGGCATCATTATATATATGTGTCATGAGGATACCTGGCACTGAAAACTGAAGCACAATTGCTAAGTTATTTTATACACAATAAAGAGTTGGCAAGATAATAATTAATTTTCAGTTGCTAACAGCTTGGAGTTCCTCCCAACAGGAAGGGAAGAGGTGACAATCACAATTAAATTACAGTTCTCTGACCCTTACATCTCTTCTCTCTGAACTCTTGTGAGCCAGGAAAGAAATGACATGTAACATTTTTTCAGTAAATGTCTACAATGAGAGTTTTTCCTTTGGAAATGTAGCACACAGCTCATTACCTCTAAGTAACATCAATCTCAGACACCATATGTGAGAATATACTTTCCCAAGGTCAGACTCTTTGTAACATTTTCCACCAAACTGCATCTCAGGCTGATAGCTGCATATGCTCCTTCTAAAAGAAAGAAACTAATTGAAATACCGCAAGCTTCTGCTCTTGCTACAGTAATCCTCAAGCAATCTGACTGAAAAGGGGAAGCACAGGCTACCCAAAACACGTGCTAGATGATAGAAACGCAAGATAAAAATGTTAAAGGCATGTTCTTATTGCCAGCATTACGTGACACAGGCACCCACCACTGAGGCCAAGAACCAAGGGGCCTGGCACCACAGACCCCATGAGGAGGAGCTCCTCCTGCGGCACTGCTCCCCAGGGAAATGTGGACTCTCCCCACACCACCAGGAGCTCGAAGATGAAGGGAGCATGACTCAAGGCATCAGTGTACAGAAAGACTCTCATTAAGCTCAATTTCAAAAAACAAGTACAGGCAGAAATGCTCTGGTGATGTGCCATCTGTACAGTTAGACATCTTTTTTTAACATCCGATAGTGGTGATCAAATTATGTCCTAGGAGTAGGAATCAAATAGAAGGGATATGCAAAACGCTTGCTTCTCATCATCCCAGCTTGTTAACCAGATACTTCATTACAGCCAGTGTGGTTCCTGCGCTGCATGGAGGCAAGTGGAAGTCATGCCACATTGTGTAGACCAAGTACAGCACCTGCACTCTAGGTTTTACTACACAATATGCAGGCTGTAGCACCACTATCCTCTTCTCACAAGACACAACATAACAGTTTGAACTGAAAATTTATGAGCAGTTTAAGGTACTGGTAACTTCTGCTATTATGGACAATGAATGATAAAGTGTGCAAATTATGAGTGGACATGCAAGGAAGTGTGAGAGAGAAAAATTAGCAGTTGCATTCAATTCCACATCACTTGTAATCATTCCAAATAAATGAAACAGAATTTATATCCTGATAATGTAACACATGTAATTTTTTACTGTGAAATAGATGCAGGGGGAAAAAAACTAATCTTAGGACTTTGAAAAAAATAAATGCTGAATTATTTAAAAATATTTCCAAAATATCAACAAGTAGTACAGAAATATCACAGACTAATTACCTGCAAAAATGTCATTTGAAAAAGCAGCTCTTTCATTGTAGATGAAACATTTTCGATAAAAAATAACCGAAAGCCCCTGCATCTGTTCTGAAAATTAATGTGGTTGTAAAATACCCCAAATTCTCATTTATCTTTCATGCTTTTCACGCCTGCTTCAGCATATTTGAAACATTGAAAAGGTTGTGTATGTATAGGCTCTCACTTGGCATTTCTGATTAGTTTTATATACAGTAATCAAAACTAATTGCAACTGTTCCTTAAACAACATTATTAAGGTATTTTTGCAGGCTGTGGTGCCCCAAATGTTTTCAGTGGCCTAGAAGAACATAGAAAGACATTTTTCTTGGCCTTAAAATCTCCATTCTGCTAGCAGTAAGGACACAATGACAGAGCTGGAAACAGTTTATTGGCTGAGAATAGGTCTAAATAAAAATGCTTTTTTTGACATGGCCAAATTACTCACAATTTCAAGCCAGATTTGGCAAAGAATTCTAGTGGAATGAAAATCCTGGGATAGATTTTTGACTTTTTAGAAGTCATTTTCTAAACAAATTCTTTCAACCTCTTGTTCTGGAAAAGGATTTTCATTTCAGGACTGACCTACTTTAAAAAAGCTGCAGGAAATATCGTTGAACTGAGATCCATTTTTTTCAACTAAAACAGAAATCGTTTTTGTCATTGCAGCCTCCGTACCTTAACACTCATATTTTGTACTCTGCTATAGAGAAACTCCCATGCAATGGCTGACAAAATAGGAAAAGAAAACAAAAGATCTGCTAGCACATTCTTTTGTGCCTATATACTGTCATAAACTTTGTTAATATTATGATTTTATTTTTTTCCTCCAAAAGTACCAAACTTTGCACTCCAGTACAGTTCTCTGTTCCAACCCAATCCTTACTGAAGTCTTTGATTTACTACTAGGTCAACAATATGGATACATATTGTGTTATTAAAAAAGAGCGATGACTCCTTATGATCAGAGATAAATGTTGTTGCTGCTTACATTAACCTTTATTATGCCTATATAAATCAAGGGTTTCCAACATAAGCTTTCCAAAGAAGAAGTTAAACATAATCCTGTTTATATAGCTACATGATGAATTTTACTTGAGGAGCATGCTATTTTTATTAAAACTGGAATTATGATAGAAACTAAAAAAATTTTTTAAAAATCCTGAAAAAAGATTAAAAATAGCACCTCTTCTCAAGCTAAATACAATGGATCTCTTTTAGAAAAGGGCAGACTTTTTTGAATGTCAGCTGACACATCATTCATTTAACTCAAATTGCTATTTACATCTCAAAATCAAGTCCAATTTTGACTCCTGTAGTTTACTTTGAGCTCCTGTTCATGAGGAAAATTCACACCTGACATGTACAAATGCCTTCTAACAGCTCCAAACACATTCAAAGATGACTTTTTCTGGTTTGACCAAATGTTAAACTAGCAAAAAAATTGCAGTTGCAAAGTCAAACACTAAAAATTCTAGGAAATGTCAAAATTATGCCTATTCGTCCCACCTTACTTCACCCTGATAATGTGTACTCCTAGGAATTAATGAATTGCCATGCATTAGAGTCACATCTTCCAAACCATAAGTCGTAGGCACAGTACTCATAATCAGGACATAGTCTCACTAACAAACCCCAAAACACAGACATTATCACAAGGACAAAACCAGCACTTTTATTCAAGCATAAGTTAATTCCGACTCGTGTAACAGGACAACCACAAAACTGTGAAGTCTCTACCCACAGAACAACTTTCCAGAGTAAGAAGGAAGGAATCCCACTTCTCAACATATATGCGTGTCCTGCCTGTTCTTTCTCAGGATTTTTAGGAGAACTGCTTGCCAGATTTTCTTCCCTCTTTCTGTTTGTACAGGCTGATGTATACCAGAGGTGTGCATGTGTCAGAATCCCTTATGCACCTATTTCTGCATAGTTTGCATCGCATTCTGGGATGCTATGAAATTAAAAGAGCTATAAAAATGCAAAACAGGACTGTTCTGAATGATGGATATTTATGAGACTGCAAAAATAACTATATATCTTGATGCTCTGTAGAACAGTAGAGAGATTCAATGTGCCCTGTCTCAGTCTTTTAATCCTGCTCACTGTAGACCACAGCAGCTCCACTACTGAGCTCTGTCTTCAGGTTTGAGATCTTTGTCCTCCCATCTCACACTTCAAAGATAAGTGTGCTTGGATTTTTTACTTAATTTATATTGCAATTATTCTGAGCAAAAACTGTTCAAAAGATACATAAGTAGTTTTACTGACACTCCTAAGCTTTACATTTATAAATATCCACTCTGTATTCTTGCAGCTTTATGGCTCACGTATTTAGTCAATAATAGTGTTAAAATCACACCTGGAACAGTTCACTGAAAACATCCAAATATTAGATGATGATAAAACACAGAGATTCCTTCGTAGTGGCATGTATCTTCCCTAAATAAAAACAACTCTTCAAAGTTTCTTGTATTAGATTTTCTATAAACTCAAAATAGAAGTGAAGATATTAAGTATAATTAATAGATTATAACTGTGAGTATGGAGTTTAATGAAGCTTTTGAATGTAAAGTTATTTATTCTTTCTGGGTTTTTTATTAATGGGGCTGAATTTAAATAAGTATTACCATCTTTCAAGAAACAATGGCATTCTTCATTCATAATTTAAATATTCAAGGGAACAATAATTAAGAAAAATCACTCCTCTTTCTTACTGCTGAATTAAGAACTACTTCAAAGTCATTGGAACATAAAGTTTATGAAACATCCACTTCCCTTAATACATATTACTTCCACATGTTATTTTTATTCCTCCAATTGCTAATAGCATTATTTGTCTTCCCAGAAATCAGAAGCAGCATATGTGATAAGTGAGTACAATGTAAGAAAGGCTTCAAATGGAAGACAGAGCTACATTTATATCACTTTTAGAGTTGGTCCATGGAGTGTGGCACTCTGTGTGAGCTGGCAAGCACAATGCCATGGTGGTTGTGCTGGTGTACTGTTTGTATCAGCTGCAGAGTTAAAAAAAAAAAAAAATTAAAAAATCAAGTACTCTTTTTTACAAGCACAATAAATCTAAGGTACAACATACAACTCTATATATGAAACCTACACAACAGATATTGGAATCAACAGTACTCAAGAAATACAATTTTATGAAAAATGTGCTTAGCATTTACTAGTGATGTTTACTAATGTGATCTCTTTCAATGATTCAGAAGAAATTACTAAGGTAGCTATTAAGATCTACTGAATCATTCATGGAACATGCTAAGCACAATTCCCTGGTAATGCAAGCTGATTTGAACAGATTAAATTTTAAATTCAAAGTGCATGTGAGCTGTAAAAGAAATTACTCAGTGTCAGCGAAGCTTAACTGTCTATAGAAAACACCAGAAGCTCATCCTTTATTTATTTTTACGATCTGGGGGAGGAGGGATGAGGAGGAGGAAAACAAACCAAGACAGCGAGAGAAAATTGAGACACCAGTAAGCTGGTGAACATGTTTTCATAATTAATTGTTGATTAGTTGTTAATTACAGAATAAAATCCAGCTGCATAATGAAAAATATATAAAAATGTATTGTCTTTCATTTAAATACAGAGATATACTTAGGTAGAAACTAAGCTTCTCAAATTTGTGTGAGGGGGAAATATAAATGCTATGTTAATAGAGACCATGATACAGTGCATGTATATACTACCAACTGTTTAGATTTTTTTTTTAAATCCTACTATGTAACAAAGTATTGAATATTATAGGCATATTTAATACACAAGGAAGGCACCGTTATTTAATAGAGATGTGTCTGAAAGAAAAAATATCAGCTTAGTTTCTGAGCTGTTCATATCTACCTGGTTAAGCCATCTTAAAGGAGAATAAGAAGAAAGGAAGTTATCTGCTACTGAATTTCTTATCCTGAACATTCTATTCCTCTTTGTAGATCTGAGGTTACTCTTGACATGTTGAATTCATTTGGAGCCTTGCAGTGCTGTACTTCAAAGATGTAAGACATTGAGTCCATCTATGCAATACCTTCATTATGCAGAATTCTTGCCCTACAATAACATTATTTCATAATTCCAGATAATACTCAACAGTAAACACAAAGGTTTATACATTGATGAGTTAATACCTCCACAATCTAAGAATTCCTTTGCAAGAGCATATTATCAAAGTCTATAATCCAAGTCTTCCTGTGGGGCATCCTCATCAGTAATATGTCTGACACTTAAATTTATAATCATCAGGTCAAACTATAGCATTTGCAGCTATAACTGAAGTAATAAGCTCCCCCAAATCAATCAATCAATCAGTATTACTGGATAGCAACTGGTACACAGTAAATTATCTGTTTCTAGTACTGCCAAATATCTTAGAGTAAAAATTTGTATCACTTTGTATCTTACAGTATTCAAAGAGCAGGAA
Organism: Corvus brachyrhynchos; assembly: GCF_000691975.1. Taxonomy (NCBI): domain Eukaryota; kingdom Metazoa; phylum Chordata; class Aves; order Passeriformes; family Corvidae; genus Corvus; species Corvus brachyrhynchos. The sequence continues at coordinate 14,459,962 of NW_008237919.1, read as the reverse complement.
TGAAATATGAAGAACAATGGGCCAGAAAAAAATGGAAAACAGGAATAACATACATAAAAGACAGAAGCAATTTTTTTGTTAGCTCACAACTTGTTCTTGCAGGATGCACCTTGAAGATATATACTCATAAATTCCATTAAAAAAAAAAAAAAAGAAAAAACATCACTGAACACAATGAGTTAAAATCCATAATTAGCCTTGCAAATTTCAATCTGTATTTTTACTTCTGATGCCCTTCAGAAGGGGCAGGTAGTTATTCAACAAGATCATGAAACAAGAGTCCAGACACACAAAAGAGGAAGTGCAAAAGCGGTAACAAGCATGGGACAGTGATGTGCCAGCTAACTCGGAGGCTGGAAGAAAAGCCTGGTGATTTCTGTTTAATCTTGATCAGTCGGACGGTACTGATTGGATGAAGGAGGCACCTTGGGACGGTCCATTAGTTTTATCTGCTTTTTGGTGCTAGTGCTCCCTCTGAGTCCTTCTGCCATTTAGAAGCACTGTACAGTATCTATAGGGTAGAATGCCAGTCCTGCTCTCGGCTCTGCTTGTCTTGAGCTTGCCACCAGTTTCTTTTTGAGCATAGATCTTCCAAGGTCACTGGCAATGCTCTCATTTTCAGATTCAATTTCTATCTTCTCTCTGGAGTCTCCTGCAAATCCTAATTTGACCTTGACTTGGAATGCAAATTTTGGGATCACTGTACCAAAAGATGTTATCACCACATTGTCTAGGTTAATATATATATATATATATATGCACATATGTATCTACTTTGATTGAGGGTATGACTATATATTTTTTAGAATTAAAAAGAACTCACAGAACCTGGGCATTTATTTAGTCTCAGACAAGAAAATCAGTGGGTGTGCTAAGTGGTATTTATTCAACAAATGCCTGCTCATTAAGACTATCCTTTTCAGTATCAGTTAACTTTCTTCTGTTATTTATTTACAGTTTTCCAGGCCTTGTGTGCTTCTGCAATTATCTAAGCACTGTTCTGCATATTATACTGAAAACTGCAGATAACAAAACCTCACTTTTGCTGACTGTACGTGTATATCAAAAATCCATTCTTTGAAAATGCTGAGTAATCTCCTTCAGGCCTACTGAACTGTTAGGATAATGAGATTCATTAGTCTCACCAGGTTTAATTAAGAAAAAAAAGTTCTGGCCTACAAAGTTCTTTTTTTTCATCTCTGCTTTATCATCATTTGAATACATGGCCACCTACTTGTGTTCTAGAGTGAGCACCTGCACAGGACCTTTGGAGTATGTGGAAAGGTCATAAAGTAACTACATTTCAGGCATCTGCAATGTCTGAAAAGACACATGTTACTTTTTTCTCCTCGTTCTTTGCACTCATATTGGTTGGCACTGACAAGATAAGATGTCAAAAATATTTTATGCCAGGTAAACATTAATTATGTGTTAGGAAATGCAGAGTGGGGAGCTTGTCTGAGCTCTCACTGTAGGACACAAAAATGCAGACATTGGCAAAACAAAGCAGAGCACCTGTCTGCCCAGAGGTTTGTATTTGAATGCTACATCACGTTGTAAATGAGTTTAATTCAATAAACATGTCTCAATCTCTTAAAGTATAAATTGTCACTCGATGAGAAAAGAAGAAAAGCAAGGGGGACATATACAGCTGACATCCCAAAAATTAAGTTATATATTTATGGATTAATCAATGCACTCTTCATAAAGGGAAAGACATTACGGAAGCACTGACTCAGTGATATTTTTTATGTTAAAATAATGGGCTTGGAAGTGGAGAGAATGATAGCCAATTATCCATGTTTTGGAGGCATAGTATCCCCACAGCCACGTCTATAATCAAAAATCCACAGCTGAAAAGAGCTCTCCACTATTTCATTACAACAACAACAACAACAAGAAGGCTTACTAACCTGATTTTTCAATGTTTTCTGCTATTTCTGCTAACATTCAGCACTGTTGGCTCTCAGCCTGAAATAAGACTCCACCACAGTATTGATAAACATAGCAGACAGGTTCTCACGTGTGGCACTAGGCAATAGCAACAGACTGCCCATATTTTTGCAGTGGGAGAAAGGGAACATGGTGACCACTGACCATGAGTCACTGCTGCAGGGGAAAAGGACCCATCTTGATGGTAAACTATGTCAGGCATTAGGATGGGATGTAAGAAGAAAAAAGGAAAAAGAAAAGACTACCAAATTAAGATTTCTAACATGTATTAATGGATGGAGAAGTGAGCTAATAATGAGCCAGTTCCCAGGAGTTCTGTCACATTTTAAGCATTCAAGTATGGTGCCTGCATTTTTGCTCTGACTTGCTGGAATTGTTTTCTTCTTTAAATATAAGGGGACAGAATGGGCAAGAAGGGAAAATAAAGGCCAAGAAAATACAAATACAGACTCACCAATATACAGCAGGGGTAAAAAAAGGAGCAGCTGTGGAAGTAAAATACAGTGTGTACACATTTTAAAAAGCAAATTCTTTCAAGAAAGCAAACATTTAAAATTAACCGTAAGTTGAACAGATCTAATGGATGTAAGCATTATTGACATGTCTGTCAAGCATATTCCAGCACTGAAGTTCTTTAATGACCGAGGCACATGACACTACAATGCTGCACTATGTAGCGTAGTGAAATACAAACAATTCTCAATTAGGTAAGGTAAAACATGGGCTAAGAAACAAAAAGTATGAGGACATCTCACATGTCACACCCATTCCAACTTGAACAAATGCAACCCATTTGTATTGGGGTCCTTACATCTACGGACTACACCTTGATAAATAAATTGGAGCCAAGAAGAGAAAGACTAACCCCAAAGAAGGGTCTGAGGACTGAAAGGGGCCCAGGGGCACAACACCTCCACACATCTTTCTTTAAGGACTCTGCTGCCAGTCCTGAAAGGAGCATGAGAAGGCATATCCCTAGAAGAGGAAGGTAGCATAAACACACTGCAGAGGAAATGTCAGGAGACTCTCTGTGTCCATTTTCCATGCAAGAGAGATTATATGCCATAGAGGATGTCAGAAGAAAGTTTATGCAAATCTCCATGTTTTTAAAATATGTCACATATAAAGCTGAAGAATTTTATCCTAAATTCCACACAGTGACTTTTCCAGAGGGCACAATAAACACTGCACAAAACTTATGCCTGGCAATCCCGCTATTTAGTGGTTTAAGTCTAAAAAACAGTCCTTTCATTAGCCTGCACTGCCAACTAAATCTTCAAATGCTGAAGTTATGATCTCCATTATCAGATGTAAGACTTTTAAGCTCCCTTGCTGTTTTTGTGACCTCAGCTTTCCAGTATTCCCTTCTCTTTTAAGTAAAGCCAGCTACTATAACGATACTGAGAGCTTACTTACCACAAGGACTACAGTACTTTTCACATCACTTGTATTTCATTTTTAAATTTGAAGGCCATGAAAACAACACTCATCTTCTGTGGCTCAGGAACACATTCTAGCTGGGTCAAATGATATCTTTTTATCATACAAAGCAGACACTGTAGATGAATCAAGTCCTCCCTGTCTGTTTAAGATGCAGCTCACATTGACAGCTAAGCACTGATCTGGAGATCTAAAGATTTAGAAACCAGGCTTATTTTTTAGTCTCTCCCTCTCTAACAAAGTGAATTAGATAATAAGGTTTTAATCAGGTGTTTATTCAGTGCAACTGGATTGTTTGGCTTGCTGGAATGGAGCAGGCGTCTTCATGTTTGAAAAATTAAGAAGAAGCCAAAAGGAAACAAGTTTTATGTATGATTTATGATTTTTGATTAATATTTCTTGAAGAATGCTACTTTCAATCACCAGATGCTGCTTTTGTACAACTATGTATTGTCAAAACAGTTTCCAGAGCGAAAGAATAAACTCTTTTTGAAGCACTATAAAATTTTTGTAAAAAAAAAATTAACGGACTCCAAGCACTACTGGTGGCATGAATGACTATCAAGACAAAAAATCCAAAATTCAAACACTCAAGATTTTATTTAAATGGTCTTTGACATTAATTGCAATTTCGTGAGCATTCACTGAGTGGATTATCTTGGTCAGATTAAATAATTACAGCAAACCATATTAAACAGGCAGATTTTTAAAGGTTGTTTCTTTTGTTGCTTGAACTATTCATTTAGCCTACTCATCACAGTTAGCATTCTGAAATATTCTTTGCTATTTCATGCATGTCTTTCACCTTATTATAGTTTCAGCTTTCTCTTTCATGCTTTAACTCACTTAACTAGTAAAAACTGGATTGTTCCATGCTCCCTTTGTAGCGCTTCACTGGCTTTTGTTTTTCAGTCATGCCTGTTTTCATGGGCATCTATGCAGTGCTCCAGAGGAAATCTGGTATGTGTACACAGGAGTTGGGCTAATCCTAATATGCTTCTGAGAATGTCTGCAAAACAACTAGAAATCTTATTACTGTGTTCTTTCCTCACTGCATTTTTCCTTTTCAACTATTTTTTTTGTTCTATCATGAGGTTCAGTATTTAGATTTTTCACTTCCCCATGCTGTTTGATTATCAGCTTATTATACAATTTGCTTCATATTTCACAAGTTTAAAAAGAAGAAATGAAGGTATGCATTCCTAATATGACAATTGGAGGAGGATAGCTGAATATAATACAACCAGAGAGGAAACTTGTAAATCTTTCAGACTGCACACAAGGATGTGCTGTCTTCATTTCCAATGGCAGTTGTTGTCAAGTGCGTTGCAGAAAGCCCGCTACCCTTCCAAAGTTGAGACTTTTTATTTTTGCCAAATCTCATATAAGCAGAGACACCTGGGCTAATTATCCATTTTCATCAGCCATCATTCACTTGCTACATTCCTTCAGAACATCTTCTTAAAAAAAGACAGACAAAAAACCAAAAACAAAGCAGATCCTTGATCTTATCTAGGGCTTGTGATCAACACTATAAGTATTAAAAAGAGGTATCCCTTGGGAAATGGATATGCATGAAAATGAGCTTTTGCAAAGGCAAAACGTGCAAGTTTTTTTCCACACTTCTGAGATATTACATTGCAACCCGTTCACACTGAAAACAAAATTTAAAACATCTTAGAAATTAGAAAAAAATTTAAATCCTTCATTTTTAATTGAGTAGAGGGGGAAAACTACTTGTATGCTGATTGGGGCTGCAATGGTATACCTTGAAATACTGATGGAGAACCCCTCCATCACAGACTTCATTTGCAGGTTGGAAGAGCCCTAGACTGAGAGCACAAGGTATCACTGGGGAGTTTGGTTTGTGAAAGTAAAATCTATAGGATCTTCCATCTATACTCTGTAGGCTCCATCAAAACCAAACAGTATTCTGTTACTTACTGAGCTTGTGGTCACACTATGATTTTCAAGATCCTATGTACTTGTACTAATCCATAAAAAAATCCAACACAAACACTCAATACTTGTGAGGGCTCAAGCACCTAATCAGAGTCAAACACACCTGGAGGTGTTTAATAGCTGCACAAAGCATTTCTTTAATCTTTTTTTTCTGATCTAGGATTTCAAGATTTGAGGGACTCCAACTTCCACTTTCCAACTGATTGCTTAAAACTCCACTACACTGACTGTCTAGTCGTTTGACGTTTGTGAATTATGCAGCAGGCGATCACAGTGCACGCTGAGTGGCTAATCTACCAAAAACTTCACTCTCAGAATCCGTGAGAGGAAAGAAGTGTGAAACAGCAATTGGCATGAGAATACAACTATAAATTAAGTAACATTAAGTTGCTTATAGCAAGTAAGGTAGACAAGGACACTGCTTACTGCAGATCGTACTGCTTTCTTGCAAGAAATTTCTGTAGACTAGGAAAGCAGTGGTATACAGCACAGGGTTTGGCACTGGTTTTTTTGTGAGGGGAGGACTGGAAATTGATCTTCTCCACTAGTGATTCTCACCTTTCTCCTGTGAGAATAATTCTGCACTGGCATATCGCTATTTCATCATATGGATGAATTCTATATAGTTAGTTTTTAGTAAGTCTTCATGAAATCTAAATCTTTAATCATCATTGGTGGCTTTCTTTGAATTCCTTCCAACTTTCTGGTGGCAGCTTGTCCAGGATTAAAACCTACTCCTTGCAGCACTTGCAAAGGACAGCTTGCTCCTGAGATCTGTGCACATTAATAGAGGATGATCCAGCAGGAAAGCTGTTAGACTGGGCATCGTTTCTGAATAATTGGCCAACAAAATGTGGACTGTAACTTACATTTGAATTCTGATGCATAAACTCTCTAATTAGAGAGTATGAGGCTTTCCCAGGCTTCAATCGAATTGATAACAATAAAAGGCATTTATAGGTCAGAGAGGCTAACATTATGGCTTAGTAAGAATACACCTCATGCACTCAAATGTTCCACTTACACCAATGATAGATAAATAGAAGAAAATAAGTTAACAGCAATAAATTATAGTATATAATGTTGTATCACAAAGATTTCTGTCAATTGAATGTTAATTCTCTTTCACAGACCTTTTAACATGAACAGCACAAATCCTTAAAGGAATCAGCTAAAAGCCTCTGTCTATCATAAAAAATGACCATATGCTTCCATCCCAATTGTTAGCTGTGCTGCATCCCTTACACTTCATCTACTTTTAAAGCCTTTAATGAAATATATTGTCAGAAATCTATATGGCTATGGTCTCCCATGCTCTGCAGGGAGCTGACTGTATTAGTACTTCAGGTGAATCCCAAGGGGATATGTGGCATCTGAGCTGGAGCTGCATTGGACTGTAAGCCAATACAGTTTGGCTGTTGTTAATTTGAATTTTGTGTTAATAATTGAAGCAGTAAGCTCCATCCTACAAACGTCAAGCCCAGAAATGGACAGGCACTGAGTGAGCATCTGTGAAGCTGTGATGCTGGGAAGAAGAGTCCGTACATTGTTGAGAATGTACAGTGTTGAGACTTGACATTTTCTGAGATAATAACAAAAATAATGTAATTTGTACAGCAGGTCACTACAGCCTTCCTTCCATGCTTGTTTTTGGCAGCATCAGGGGCGTGAGGCAATATGGGAAAGATAACATCTCAATGCCAGTCACTCTATGGTGGAAACAAGTAGAGAAAGAAAGGCAATTCTACAGCACCCTCAATTGTCCTGATGAACATGCAGGATGTGGAATGACAAGTGATGATTTTAGAGAAAGGCAAGAGCTGTTTTCTTTCCTCTGCTATGAACATCATTGGAAAGGAAGCAATCCAGTTTTGATCTGAGTGCTTCTGAGCTGGAAAAAGATCTCTTTGATGTTGGTGTAGATGCAGGCATCCATGGATACCTACCTTACCAGAACAATCTCTTTCCTTCCTGTAATCTCAGTTAAGCAAACCGAGCAAGCAAGTGTTGAAGTTAAATACGTGTATGATGTCTTGCTGAATTTAATGTTAAGCACACAATTAAATGCCTTGCTGACACTAGATGTAAGCATTCCTGAGGCCACAGCAAGGGGTGCAGAAGCTCCTGGAGCATAATAGCAACTACAGAGCAGATTTCCTCACTGCAAACAGCTTTGGGGAGTACTCTTTTCCCTTTATCCTCAAAGCAAATCCATGCTGTTTATGCAGCTTTTCAAAGAGAGAAGATTAGCTCTCGTATTTGCAATATAGCTAATTATTATTTTAAGCAGTGGGCACGAGATTATATTTGAGGTAACATGCAGGAGCTAGATTATACTGAGATGTTTGGGCAGAAAAGTAATTCTTCCATTTGGTAAACAAAATGAATAGCTATAACCACAGATCAATCTCTTCTAAGACAGGGGCAAGAAAATAGAATTCTGCAAAGATCTCCCACAAATACAATTAAGTGAAGCCAACTTGCTATTCTACACATAAACATAACACATCTCAAGCTACAGACTGGATGTCTTGTAGTATTTAAGTCACATAAATGTGACTAAATATCTCCATCAATGTAAAAACCTTTTAAATATCACCACTCCACCACTCTTGCTGCAAATGAGAGTAATCATGATGCCTTTAATTCTTTAAGAGAATGAATAAAACATGCTGTTTATTGAAGTGACACAGGGACAGACTGTCTTGGGCACTCAAGTGAAAAGATGACCAGCATAAGAGAAATGAACATCACATTAATGGTTTATTAACTCCCTTGAGAGTGCTTTGCAAGCTACCAGTCAAAACTCCTCATTATTAATTCAGAATTTTTCTTGCAGTTGCCTGAAAATATACAAGTCCCAAAATACAGAACAAACACTTACCTTTTTCATATTCCATTGTTAGCACTTACTCTTTCTTTAAAACAGATCTAAGATCTCTTGTTTCAGATATATATTCTGATTGTATCACACTATACCAGCTACAAGGTTGTATCTCACTTTCTTTACAAGCATGCAATTAGGCATAATCAAGCCATGGAATAGATTGCAAAAGATTTGTGCAGGATGTTTTTATACTACTCATATTGTATTATTTATTTTTGTATAACACAAATACATATATATATGATTTAGCTAAATATAGAATCCATGCCTATACTCCTTTAAATAAGATGAGGCAATTTCTAAGGATAATTTACATACAGTGTATGAAAAACATTTTATGAAAGGAAATAATTTATGTTCTTTTAGCCAGAGTAGTTGAAGAGAATGCTTTACTAAGCAAAGATGTGTTTTCCCCAGTTTTTAGAGGCAATTAGTATCTTTAATTAGATATCTGCCCTTTAAAATTTTATTTCTTTTCCTCAGCTGCATCAGGTGCACACCTCCCCCATAATTACTTTGCCCTGCAGACATGTCATTTTTTTGTCCTTGATCATTCACAGCTACAACTAACAACGAGAACAGTGCAAGTAACTAGTGGTGAAAAAATACATATGCAAAATTTAGAGTAATTATGCTAGTGAAATTAATTTGATTTTTAAATGTCTTCAACATGGAGTTGAAGTGGTGCGCCCCTTTATATTCTAGTCATACATGTGAGGGCTTTTGGCAGGGGGAGAAGGAGGTGCTAATCCTTACTTTTCCCCATACCTTCTTAATAACAGGGAAGTATTAGATGTACACTTAGCTATTGGAGTAGTTTGATAAGACATAATTCAGAGTCTAATAAAAAATATATAATCTTGGAATCTTGATGTTCCAGTTTGTATTTTCTTTCTTTATACTCTACGGGATGGGCACAGAAATATATCACCCAAAGTATATATGGGACAATTCACCACAAAAAGAAACCTTTTTTTTTCCTCTGGTGAAACCTTTTAGAAAGCAGAACCATACTAATCTCTGCCTATTCACATAGCATTTGCTGAAATGTCAACTAATACAAACTGAAGACAAATAAGCTAAGAATGTGTTTAAGAAGAAAAAATGCAAAGTATGTTTTTTAATTGTAAAACATGAAATTATAGAAGGTACAGGAAAATAAAACTTCTTAAATTACAGAGCTACTGGAAGTGAAACAGCTTTTAGAAGTCCTTTCAAGTCATCAACTGAGGACCAATTCCTAAAGGCACCACAAAGCATCCAGAAGAAACCAATTACTGTTAGAGCAAGAAAACCTCATTGCAATGAGTCATTGCTTAACTCTCTGGGAGACGGGATACTGTGCTTTAGGAACATCAGGGTTTGGGTTTCCCTACCGTAACGTGACAAGCAGCTCTCCAGCATCAGAAAACGGTTTTCTCTGCAGAACTTCCTCCTTGTGCTTTTACAGAGCTAGAGCCCAAGGTGGCAGTGTTACCTTCTGGGATTGCTCTCTGCATCCTCGGCAATTCCTCGGAGTTGACTTGTCCCTCCGATAAAGGCAGAGGCATATTTTCTCAGAAAGTCTGGTCTCACTAATAATTTTTCAGAAGACATGCTCATTAGAAAACTTCTCAAGCTCATTATTAGGCTCGGTACCGTTTTGAAACAAGAATGGGGAGGGGGAGGATGGAGTGGGGGAGAAAGATAAAGCCTATTTTCTTAAAAGCAAGCTTGATCCTGTATTTAAATAAAGCCATCACTTATTTTCTTAAAAATATGTGGCAATCTTGTTAACAAGCTTACACAATGGGTAAAGCAGTATAAAAACACCTTTACAATCCACTCTGGGATAACACTGTGAAGCAGCAAGTTTATGATAAACAGGTAGTTTCAAGTAAATCTGGCATTGCTTTTCCATCCAAACTTTAGTAAAGAGTTCAGGCACTAAGTTCTTGCTCTATTTGAGTCAAGAGAGTTGTTTTAAATTATTTTAATAACCTGCAGCATCTTTCTTGTTTATTTGTTTGCTTGTTTATGGTGTTCACAGTGTGGAAAGAGAGAAAAAGTCTGGTCTGTAAACCATCACAGCATATATCATCAGCTCCACTAAACAAGCCAAGGCAGACCAGGCAAAATTCAAAGGATAGCTCAGCATCACAAGAAAGCTTGAAAACAGAACTCGGGAGCTACTTTGTTTGAGTGCCCTGAAATCATCATGGCAAGTCTGTTCTGGAAAGATAAAGCAAACTGTTTTACTTCTACTCAATGTTAATTCAAGCTAGGTGGGAAATGCAGGAAATACCAATATGAAGAGCCCAGCACTAATGACAGCATCATTTTAACAAATTTCAACCACCTTTAGCAACTATACTTGAGCTTTTCTTACGAATATTGGAAAGGAGGAGGGGGAGTGACTAACCTTCTGAGGGTTCCCATTTTCTGTGTTTGCTACTCAGAGATGCTAGACAACAAATACAGACTAGAACCCTAATTTTTATACAGCTATGTTTTTATAATATTTATGCTCACCTATGTTTCTACCTAACAAAAAAAAAAAACCACCTGAAGAAACATGAGGTTTAAGAGGACAGTTCTCCAATACGCAATAAAAATTTTGTTGATGAACCCAATTTATTTATAAAAATTAATTTCATAAAAGAATCAGATATAATAAAGGAGATCAGAACTTCTATTAGTAGTAGTTCTTTCGTCACTGGCGGTTGGCAGCCAATAGCAATACTGTCAAATTAACAAGATTTTAAACTAAAATCTAGGTTTTTATTGGAGATGTATAGGGTATTTGTCTCAAAAGCATTTGTTTAAAACCAAATTAACGTATCAAGTAAAAGTATAATTCTGGAATCTCTCATTTTTAATTTTACTTTTCAGTGCCTGTTTTAAGCTACTAACAGGTTTCTACCATATGAGAAAAACCAGAGCAAATTTAGCACACCTGCATTCCTGTATCCTACAAGGGAGGAATCTCTGGAAACACTTTATTATCAAAGCTGGTCCTCCATTAGCTCAGAGAAATGAGCTTTAAAAACTAGGAAAACGGACTTCAGGAGAAGAAACTGATTTTTCCTGCTTGTAGTGAAAATACATATGACTCTTATAATTACATAAATAATTATTATAAAACAGCTTTTGGTTTATGTGTTACTTATGACACTAATAACATTTTATCTTTTCCCTCTGAAATCCTCAAATTTTGTATTTCTTTAATCCACTAAGAAGGTCTTACTATTTAATTCAATTAGGTCTGTAAACACCACTTTCTGTCACTTCAGTAAAGAACCCACTAAATAAAAAATAGAAACAAAAGAATCATATCAGTATGATCTTGACACAGAAAGGAGCTTAAAATAGCTACTAGTAGAAGAGGAATTTGTATCTTGGTTTTTTTTTTCATTTTGTAAGCATATATTCTTGCTGTGTGAATAACACTGTGCAATTTTTAAAAATAGATCTGTTATTAGAGAAATGTTAAAAGGCATATAAAACCAATTATTTTCTCCTAGTGGGTTTTTGAATTGTTTTGGTTTTGTTTTTATAGGTTATTTTGTTGTTGTTGTGAGGGGTTTTTTTAAGAAATCAGGTGCTTTAAGCAAATGCCTCCTGTTATTTTTGAAGTCAAAATTGGAAATTAATGTCAAAATATTCAATAAGCACAGCTGCAGCATGATTCTAAGACTACTTCTGCTTCAAACAAACAAACTGTAGGAGTAAGTTCACAACATTTGAATTTGATTCTCAGCGCTGCAGAAACTTTGCACATGCCTATACCTATCAACATAGGAGCAGTTGTATTGCCAGCACAGACTAGATAGTGACAATGAAGCTGTATCAGCTGCATATGAGCCAAAGGCTGACAAGCTCTATTCCTTTCAGATGTTTTCAACAGTGACAGACTAAAGAGCTAATATTCCAAAGCCCTAGACACCCACAAAATTGATGGAGAAAAGGGTAATTGCTAAGAATATGTTATCAGCAAAATATGCATTCCAGCTTGAAAAGGCACTAACATTGTCTGCATTCAGCAGGTCACACACTAATGAGATTGCCTCTCACAGTCACAGTTGATAGGGGAATGGAATAGTTCTCTAATTAGGTTTACTGACTAGGGGCCTATACCGTCTCCTCTGCATTAGCAAGCTGGGAATGCCACAACCTTCTGCATTGAAAGGAAGTGAGATATCTTCCTTACTCCCCACATAACCAAAACAAGCATACATGGGAGTATGTCCATCACTTCATCCATTCATTCATGAAGGGTAATTACTTCAGTCTGTCATTTTTACAAACCTTGAAGTTACTGAAGCAAGCCTTAGGCAAGTCAGACGTATATCACTGACAACAGTAATCTACTTGATAATATTTACTAAACTTTTCTCTTTCCTTTTTTCCAAGTTTCCTTGCTAGGGGGTCATAATGCATTTATACTTAAGCAATACTACTTCCTATTGCAACATATAGACTGATAAAATATTTCCAGAGAGCCCATAGTGTCCATGCCTAACTCAGCCTCCTCTCTACTAGAGCCTAAAAAATTAAATGGACGGTGACTAGACTACTTTATCTGCAAATCATGCTTACAGTGTCCAACCACATCAGCCCTATATCCTGTGACCACACTGACACATGCTAATACTTGAACTCAGGTGGAAATTCTGATATTCAGATGCTTCTGAATGTGCAGACAGCAGCAGCCACCAGTCAGGACCTGTTTGGGAATAAATCCTTTGGCCTCTATTTCAAAGGGAACAGCATGCCACTTATGACAATGTAATAACTGGTTAAAGCTATCCAAACTGGCTTCATCAAGTCTTTTTTTATTATGTAATCATGCTAACAGGAGCTCGTGGTTGAGACAGAACTTTATACAAACCACAGGAATGGCAGCATAGCATATTAATGTTACCTGAATTTTGTTACAAAACCTGTATTTCAGTAGTATGTACTTTTGCCAAAATTCAGCTGTTTGGTTTGAAAATTTCCTCACTAGTTTCTACACTAAGCGCAGAGAGCTGTCAAAGAGCACAGCCCCATGCATGGAAGCCTAAGCAATGAATTGCTGAGGAATGAGCACCTTCAATTTTTGTCTTTGCTAGCATGATTATTTGATAATGCTATTTTGACAATGCTCTTTTAATATGACTACATATGTGTAAACACATTATTTTATATTAAAAAAGATGGTAACTAGAATGCTACTGGTTTATATATAATACGTAGTCCTGAAAATGCAAATTTTTTTGGTCTCTCACCCGCAAGGTACCAAAAAGCAGTCATGTAGCACCACACTGGTTACTAAAACCATTCATAATGTCCAGCAATTGACATGTTTAAAAACATGTCAGGAGAAGAAGAAAGCACTGCTGCTCAAGTTTACTAAATAACTACGGGTCATTGAACTGCTTCAGGACACCAGTTCTCCTTACAGATTTTTGAAGGATCCTCTTAAGTACCCTACTCTGCCTTATGCTAGAATTGTTAAAATGCCTCTCTAGATTAAATTCTAAATATTTATTAGTGGAAAAATGTAATTCACAATGAGATTAAAACAGATTGAGAACTGTGTCAATCAGTTTCAAGAACAGTTTTGCTGGGAAAAAATAAGCAAGGGCAACAACAGTCTTTGTGAAGCTTGTGATGAACATTAAGGGCATAAAAATAAGATCCTGCTTTTATTTTATAGAAGCAAGAACATAATGTCATAATAGCTAACGAAAAAATAAGAATCCAAACCTGACATTTAAAAAGAAAAGTATTACCAATTCATTTTTTAATGAAATTGGTCATGTATGACTTCATCTAAACCAAGAGATTAATTTCACTCATAGGGATTATCTGAAATGAGTTTTTCAATTAACGGTCACTAGCTGAATAAACCCCTGAGGAGACCTTAGTCTGTGTTACACTATACTACACAAATAAACTTGGCAAAAGCTGAAAAAGCAGAAAGACAGAGGTTGTCCTTGGTTTATCAAAGGAAACCTATTGTCTGTGAAAGCCTTTTATTTACTAATTGTAATTTAAAAACTTCTGTACAACCTCTTCACTAAGATAATTATATATAATGTGGCTACTTTGTAGCACATTGAATTTTTTTAAAAGTGCAGGCTCAAGTTTCATTTCAAACCTGAAAATAAAGGACTTCTGTTGCCACACAAATCTCTCATAAGTGCATCATATTAGCATCAAAGGCTTATGGAAGAGGCATTAGAAGATGTGAACACAACTGAACAGCTGTGGTTGCTCTGTACAACCCTTTAGCATCCACTGAATATGGAGATGGTCCATATATGTACGCCCTTTCAAGCACATCTTGCCTAAGCGTAACTTCAACTCAGGTTCCTTGGAGAGAAAGTATGCTCTATATTCCCAGTCTCTGCAAGCACTGAGAGTCAAGTGTTACAGTGTGACCTCCCAAGCAATCTTCCTACAACTTCTAAATGTTTTTATTTTCAACTGGGTTCAGAAATTAGTTTGTTTATAAATCAGGTATTCCTCTTAAGTAGGCAGCTCTAAACCCAGATGCAACTGGGCAAGGTAGCCACAAAAAAACTGTGAGAGCATGTTGCTGGAAGAAGAGTTCACACATTTTCACAACTTCAGTGCTAACAATCACTTGCCACTTTCCTCCTTTGCAGCCTCAGGTTCACCAAGTCTTAGACTTCAGATTTAACATTCCTCAGAAGATGTGTTGTTTGGGGTGTCATTATAGCTACCTCATTTAAAAATTTTCAGGATTAGTCCTTAAATATAAATTTGAGTATGTAATTTACTGGATTGCGTGAACAGTCCTTTTTGAATCTTCCACAAAGAGCAAACCTGTAGTTCCTTGCTGTTTTATCCCACCTCCCCATCTCATTCTCTGAATTTTCCTGTATTGTTTCCATTCACCTATCTCCTCATTCCACTGCTTACCAGCAAGTGGACTACTTAAAAAAGATCGTTCTGAGATGCTTAGAATTACTTGTAGGGTGTCTTCAGTCATCTTCGTGGATAATAGAAAGTACCTTGTGTAAGAGCAGGAGAAAAATAACGTATTGAAAAAATTACAGAGAAACATTCCATTTAAAATTGCTGAAAGTTACAAATGTTCTTGAAAGACATCAAGATAATTTGTAATAACTTTCCTTAAAAAAAACTCCCTTTTTGAAAGGTAGTGTTACTGATTCCTGAAGATGACCTAAATCCACTGAATACATTGACTGTTCAGAACAGTCCTCAAATGCAGTCATGGTCTTTACTGTGCTTGTTCATGGAAGAATCTTGTTTAGCTCCTCCTTAAAATAAACTTCTATGTTGTGAAGAAGAATGAGTAAGAAAATAATCCTCATAAAAATTATGTAAGTGTAAAGGATTTCTTAGATTTTGTTATGAAAACTTTATAGGAAGATAGTGATACGTGTCATTCTACCATTAAGAGCATTGGAAACAAAATACATCCACATTTACTTTCTCTTATGTATTTTTTAATAAGATACAGAGATAAATTTTGATTTCTTGATTTTAATTCACAACATTAAATAAAAACACTTATAAATACTCATCATTTCAAAAAGCGTGTGCAGCAGAGGAAACGATATTTTTCTGCTAAAGATATGATGAAAAGGATACAAATCAAGTATAAACCCCAGTTCAGGCTATGAATTTGTAACTGGCAGCACCCTTATTAGTTAATATGCTATTACAAGCAGTTGTAAACACAGATGTGATTTTCCACATAAAAAAAATAAAACTTGTTTTTTCCTTTAATGTGTGTGTCTCTAAGATAAATTTGGTAACAATTAGTGAAAATTATTACAATCTTGACAAGCAGAATACTTAGGTACTCAGACAGTATTTACTATGTCTTTAAGTTTTAAAATATTTTTAAGTTACACTAAGCAATTGAGGCTTAAGTATACTTCAATTATATTACTAATTCTGGGCCCCAAAAATCAAGCTTCAAATTCTTCATCATGCAAGTCATGTAGAAAACCTCCTGTCAAGTTTTCAATATGCTATAAATAATTTTCCAAATATTTGTTAGTCAACTGCAATACCTTTCATGAGTTTTCACATTGCATATACATATACAGCATTTAGTAGAAAATGTGCTCTTTAAAACTTATTAATTCATTTGCCAGTCTTTAATGGTCAAAACTTTTTTCCCTGATGTCAATTCCAATAATAAAAAATAAATAAAAGCCATGTCAATGCATATCCTTAGCAGACATTCTTGTTAACCAACTCTACAAAATTTCCATTAACTGAAATGCAGGAAATTCTCTGACATTTCTTACAAAGCACCCTACTTCCTTCCCCTCCCAGCTTTTCGACTCCAATATACTTTCAACAACTCCTTGAGATGCTGATTGTGAACTGTCTGAGGTCAACACATTGCAGAAGGCCACCCAGTTAGCAGCAAAGGGTGACATTTTCTTCGTATGAATAGCGGGCTTCCCTTTAATTCCATGTTAAACATTGAAGCATCTTGCATGTCCATCTGTGATCTAGGACTAAACTTTAACATTTTAAACTCCTAAGAAGCCAATAAATTTACATAAATTCCTTGTTTTTTTCTTTGTTAAAAATGATGAACATAGATCATTTATATCAGCAATCATGTACCTATGTGAAACTACATTTTTATGTGTACATTTATGGCTTAAACATGCCATATGTGTTTGTGTTCCAGTAATACCATGGGGTTTGTGCAGCAAGTTACCAAAGATACAAATATCTCTTCTTGTCTTCAAGATGACCCTGCTAGGCTAGAGAGGTTGGACCAGATGACCCACAGAGATCCCTTCCAACATGCCCCATCCTGTGATTCTGCCAACTGGTAATCTGAACAGTTGCCTAAAACTGCGAGGCTTTTTAATCCTTTAAACACTGACATGCTTTCACTGCATATCCTGACAGCAAGGGGTTTCAAAGCACCTGCTGCAAGTTCTAGTTCATGAGTTAAAGAAAACAAAATCTCTCTTACATCATTGAAAGTTTGTGTTTAAGGATTTATAAGCAAAATTGGCCTCTCTGTCTGGAAAACTAGTAATATTGGGGAGATTGTCCTCGCTAAATGGTGTTGCCAGTAGTGGTTGGAAGAGATGAGTAGATGCACACAGGAACAGAGGTACCATAATGGTACCATGAAAAACAGCAATAAGTTGTGTTTGGCCAAATGTATTAGAGATACAACAGCAGCAATAATGTATCCTTTGCTTCCATACAGAACAACCCTGAAAGGTAAATTTATCAACTACAAATAAAGCACAAATCTTACTGTGCAACTGAATGATTCAGTGTAATGTAATAATATACAGAAAAGCAAAGCATGAAAATGTATGCTATTCAAAAAAGATTGAGTGTATAGTCCGATAGTATGAATCTAATTCCAAAAGATAGCTATTGTAAAAGGAAGTATATTTCTTTTATCCCAAGTAAACTTAGACACTTATTATTATCCCAATGAACAGACAAACATGCTTCTTAGAGAAAGACATACAGCACTTCTGTAACTCCAAACAACCTGCTAAAAATAGTTTATAATAATGTAATAAAGGACTGTACCACCATGCAGATGCACAAATGAAAAATAAAATTGCAGAAGCTACCTTAATTCCACCTCTACATTATTAGCTTCTTATTCATGATATCATTTTTTTAACACAGTTTTACTGCATTTGATACTGTCCATTTCACAGCAGCCCTCGGGACTGAACAAAACTAGTGAATGATATGGGCACAGCACATTGAGACTGAGTAGGCAGACTGTAAGTAGAGACATATTTTCTATTTCAGATAGAGGACTATTCCTATAAATGCTGATGCATTTACTAAAACTTGTCACAAGTGTGAAAACTGCAAACAGGCACAGGAGTGGAGACTAAATAGCTATGACATGGTGTAAGGACACAGTGTAGTGGCGGACTTGGCAGTGCTGGGTTAACAGCTGGATTCAATGAACTTCGAGGTCCTTTTCAACCGTAACGATTCTATGACAGAGGAGAAAAAGTAAAGAGGGGATTTTTTTTTCGTTTGGTTGGGGTTTTTTTTGTTTTTGGGTTTTTTTGGTATTTTTTTTCCTACTTCACAGGAGAAATGCATGCACAGATCTAAACATGTACCACTGAATCAGGGAAGTCTATAGGGAAGGCATGACTTGAACCCAGGTATCATTCCAGTTCCTTAGTCACAGGTTTGTTTTCTTGAGGTGTAAACTTCTAATTAATGCTTGGGATAAATCCATTATGACACTGTATCCAGGAGCACATTCAGCATTAGCAAGCTAACTTGAAATGGGTACACCTTAGAAATATCTCAAATCTCAAAAAAATCATTGTGAAAGAGTCATTTTCTTTCCCAGTATCATTCCAGAAAAACAAATTTTATTTTTTTTAGTGTTGTGATGCAGTATAGAACATTTCAAAAATTAAAAGAGGTATTCAACTATCATTTTAAATCTCACTAAATATCAAATCTTTAATCTTTAATTGGATACCTGCACCACAGCATAGCATTTTAACACTGAAAACCAAATCAGACAGCCCTGACTTAGCCTGCAACTCAGCTGTCTGTGCTGTACATGATGAATCACTCCCTATTTTGAGCAGCTTTCCACACATTGAGACTTGCATTCATAAATTCACATTAGGCAGTTAATGGGACAGAATCGGGGTTGCTATGACAACAGTGTGATGTGCCCTATCACTTAAGTGAGAAAATGAACACTAGTAATTATCACCAAGCAAATGGTATTTTAGTCTTTTGTATACTATATCTTTTCAATGTTTTACTTTAGCTAATGAATGGATTTGTGATTTTCTACAAAGGTAGACTAAAAACCAGCCAATGTATTGCATGATCTCATACGAAAAGTGAGTCAGAGTATGTCACCAAGCAAAGCTTATAGGACTTACGTATTTGCAAACAACACTGACAAGATACAACGACATTAGGAAACTGCAGTTCTGAGTTCAACAGTAGGGTGCATCAGATAAAATTCACAGCATGAACAAGCATTGTCTCAATGATGTTTTCAATCTGAAATCAATATTACCTTCATGTCATGAAACCCAATAGTCATAAAGAACATACAACACTGACATTTCTCATTAGGGTTGCAACAGATATCCTGTATTGTAGCAAAATACTGTTAAAACCCTTTGTGCACTTGCTTTCTCTTCTGAGAAGGTCAGACTCCCCTAATAACATCTCTTGTACTTAAAAGGACAGATGCAAGCAGAATACTTCTGGACTGACATTCAAAAAATAAATACTGCTAAAGCCATAGTTTTATGATCTGTGTTATGGTTTTTTTTGTTTATTCCACACAATTTAGAAACGGCAGTACTTAATATGCTTAGAAAAAAGATTATATATATATATATATATATATATGTTCACATTTAAAATCTCTACCTCCTACCATTGATCTAACTCCCCTTTAACCTACAGGAGTCTGAAGACATGTTCTTTTACCCACTTTCAAGGTATCAGTAGATAATTTGAAACTGTCCCTATTTTCATGGCTCTCGAGTACAGCAGCTCCCCTTTTTACCTTAAATAGCCTGAAAGAACAGACTGTCATTCTCTGAAATTGCCAGTGATCAGTATGTCTTACATAAGTAAGCACTGTGGTTTAACCTGCCTTCTGTCTGGCAGAAAATTCAGGTATGATTATTCAAAGAATTATTGAAGGGCCTATCATCAAAATACTCAAACCCAAAATATACAGCATATCTTTAAAGTTCTGAATCTGCATGATTATATGATAAGCTTCCTTATTCCCATGAGTTTAGGGTTAGTAATGAGGCACAAAGCCAAAGACAGACAGTTAAACTTGAGACTTGATGCAGTCCTGGCCTAACTTCACAGTCACTGCTACACCAAGAGGTAGATCTGCCTCTGACAGGTGTCAAAGACCACAAAGTGTACATAGAGTTGTTTTTCTACCTTTACAGCCTCCCAGACCCTTAAAACAGTCCCAAAAGACTGAATTAAGAATTCCTGTCCCACAGTAACATCAGCATTTCATAAAATGTAGATAAAGCTCAGAAGAGCCTGAAGAAACAAGGAAAATGCTTGAGTGATACACAATATAAAAAGGAATAAGAGAGCATGGTGGTACCACAGAATGAGTCTGCTATGTCCAACACTGTAAAATAACTGTTAGAAAGTTGTTCATCAGTGATTTTAGTGCACTATCATATTATTTATATATCTCCATAAAATAGTAAGTTTCTAGAGAGCATAAGGTGTGTATGTTGATAAGTGTGGGGTAAGGGAAAATGAGAAATTAATTCTATTGTCTGTATCTTGAGAGTCTGGAGAAAAGCAAAAAAAAAAAAAAAAAAACACCAGACCAACAACAACAAAACCAAAACCACATTTCCCAACTTTTCACAATATCCAGTTTACTGAACATTCCTATCAAGCTGAATTCTGTACATATACATCCGTATACTCAAAGACAATTTTTCATTTAACCAGGACTTGTTGGGTTTATTAAGTAGCACTTAGCTGCAGCTGTCCTTTTTTTCTCACCCGAAATTTTTATCTTCAGGCTTGCAGGAAATATTTTTCTTCAGATTTTTAAGCAAAATAATGTAACTTGCAGTTCCAAACCTGGCTGGGGAGTTAAGGAGATTTAGGGACTACATTTCAGATCAGTAATCTCTATTATGTGACCTTGTGATCAGTGGCATTTTCTAGCCTAGACTGCAATTCCCATGACGCCAGTAGAGGCACAGTTTTGACTCTAAACACCCTTCATTGTGGACTTCTTCCTCAGGCAAATTGTAATAGTTGGCTGCTATTCTTCTGTGTATTTAATGATAAAACCACAGCCACTCAGACAGGCAGATAATATGAGCTGAATTTTAATGTAGAACATAAGCAACATTTTGTAGATGAGAAAGAAATAAATTTAAATAAAGTTGTGGAGTCCCCTGTTTCTACCTCACTGTAATAATCTCTCAATGTATAGCTATATACTATACTTATTCCTATTCATAAAACTGAAGATAGCTTTGTCTCAGTACATTTATGAAAAATGGCAAAACTATTTTATTCTGATCTTTCAGAGAGGTAACATTCCCATTTACTGCTCTGAAACCAATGGTCTTAATTAGCTACTGATTTATATAGTCTTCATGCTGTCCTCAATCCAACACATGACCAGTGGTAAAGCACAGAACTGAAGGGGGTTTTTTTCTCTAATTGTACAAATACATGTGTTTCTCACATAAATGGTTTTCCTAAATCACAGAACAAGTCCAAATATTTACCCAAGCTTCATCAAAAGCACAATTACTCACACATGATTTATAAAATCCCTCTTCATAGCGACCTCCCAAAACTTATTCCCAAACCAAACAGCCCAGCTGGGAGATACCTTCTATTACACTTTTGAGAAATTACTATACAGCTGTTATCTATCAGACCCTGACAACCTGCACAAAATAAATTATCTAAACACTTAATTTAAGAGAAAAATCACTGATAGCAATCTTACCATTAAACACAGGGACATGCATTTATTTACACAGGGAAAGGTTTTTATACCTCATTTTCTGCTGCTCATCAATTGTGAGCCAACAATTTAAGAACTTACTTTCTTCATAAATCCTCACTAAAGATTTTATTTTAAAAAAGGAAAAACCTCCATTTAAAGAGCACAGTTGGCTAGGAAATGATGGTATAGTTATAAATAAAAATTATTAATCAACTGTCACTTGAGAGTATTCTGACCAAATTTACTGTCAGCGTCACAGATAAACTTTTGTGCATTTTATTTCTTTGAACAGGAATTATACTGTGAAAGAAAAAAGAATCATGCACAATGGTCCAGACTTCATTTACAGTAGGAAGGGAGAGAAAGAGGGTCTCTGAAAACAGATTAGTATCTGTGTAATCTGAAAATTCCCTTTTTCATATAGCCACTGATACTGGCAAAAATTCAGTGTGAACTTACAGCTTTGTTCTAGCAGGGTTTACATCAAACCAGATATGATCTGCCCTTCCATAACTAGCATAAATCAAATGGACTCCACACTGTCTTCTCATGCTCATTTAAAACAAAAACAATGCATGCCCATGTCTAAAGTGCCATCTTTAGATGATCTCAGACTATACAGGTGAATATAGATTCATAAATGATATTTTCTTTAATTTCTTCATATCTGGATCAAATATTTTAAACTGATTAGCCATTCCGATGTTCTAAAAACCTCCTTTTTCTTTTTTGCATTTCACCTCAACTGGTCTTGAATCAGGGCTTACTTAAGCCATCTGTCTGAAAACAAGGCATTTGTAATCAAAACCAAAGAACATTAAGTCCTTACTTTCTCAGCAGTTCTAAAACTAGGACACACTGACAAGTGTCCAGATCCTCCCCATAATTTCTTCTAGGCTAACAGAAGCATTCACCTCTAAAGATGATGTAAGTGCCTATTTAAAAACCAAAAGCACAGAGGGTTGTAGAGGAACTACCACCATTCAGGGACAACTGGGTTTTGATCTTTAGGGTAGTGTAGAGGGAAACGTATT
This sequence comes from Corvus brachyrhynchos, assembly GCF_000691975.1. NCBI lineage: Eukaryota > Metazoa > Chordata > Aves > Passeriformes > Corvidae > Corvus > Corvus brachyrhynchos. The sequence goes on along the minus strand of NW_008237919.1, from coordinate 14,437,194 downwards.
TGTGTTAACAAGTTTTCATTGTACTCAAATGGGCTTAAAAGTTAGCAGAAATATACCCTACCTTCTACCAAATTGTCTCTCTCAGCAGAAACTGGATAGTATTAGTACAGGGAGCAGGCATCTATTCTTTTCTAATGCAGATTTTGTTGAATTTACCCTTCTGTATCTTTTTTTTTTCTTTTTTTCTGAGTTTAAACCATTAGGCAATATTGAGCAATATAGACAATTTTTAAATCCATCGCTAGGATTTTGACAGGAACAAAGTTTACACCAACGCAAACACTTTAGAAAATCCCATATGATATTATGTCTTAAGTCTTGAGAAAAGCCAATGAAATCACTAAGTGAGCAACACTAAAAGCACTTACTCTCGTGTTTTACATAAACATCATGTACAGTTCTGTGCCAAATACATGTTATCTTGCCACAACACTAGATGTGTGCAACAGACACAGCTGACACCTTTACAGACCCACGTGTACTTTCACTTACAAAACAAACAAAAACTCAGTTTATGTAAGAGTATTTATCATAGCTACAAATAGAGAAATGTCCATAAATCAAGCATATGCCCACAGCACACCTGTGTTCCAGCAAGTGCATATTATGAAAATTAAATGTCTTTAAATACTAAGAAAAAGTTAACTACTATCAGTAGAGGGACTGAAAGGCAAAAAGTGCAAAAAGAAATCTCTACTGATATGTGAGAGTCAATGAAACTACAGAAGAGAAGGAAAGAATTTGTTATTCTGTCTCCTTGATATCATTATCATAACATGCAAATCAAGATGCAACAAGAGTTGAAGCTGACACATGCACACAACTTCAAAAAATTCTACTAAATACCATATTTCATATAGCACAAACAATATGATGAATAAAAACAAAAGCAAAATGATAGCTTCTCTAATGTAGAAGCAAATACTTGCACTGATGCTCTGCATCCCAGAGGCTCCCTAAAAATTTTGAGACTGTCCTACCATACCTGCATTTCACTTTCATAATCAAAGATAAGTATGGGGGGGAAGGGGGGAGGAGAAGCCTCATGAGATCAAGAGGTTGGCTGAAAAGTTATTTAAGCTCTTAGAGAGTTCCTCAGTTGTACACCACAAATAGAAAAAGATAAATGAAGTAACAAGTTGAAGAGAGTTACATTTTCAGCCTTTCCTTGTATTCAGTGAAGGAGGTTATTTGTTTGAGGGACGTGGTCCTCCTCTGTAAGAATACATAAAACCCACCCAATGCTAGGCATTTGGTTCTTGTCAAGGAGACTGTTGTATGAAAACAATGGGGTCATTTCAAAATGAGACTAACTGCATTTAAGCAGAAAAGTAAACACTAGCTACAAATAGCACAGTCTCTCACTCTTCAAAAAGAGTAAGATGTTACTTGCCTTAAAACGCTGCCTTTGAAACAGTAAGCGCACAAATATTGACAAAACATCTGAACAAAAGAATGGAAACAGCAAGTGTTACAAAACAAAGCTCCTATAAAAGTAAAAGTCATGGCCTTGAAGAATAAGAGGCCTTTAAGAGGGACAGTTGATTCATCAAAGGTGCAAGTGCTCAGATAAAACTAACATTTGGAGAGCTTTTATTAGGCAAAAAAAGTCCCCTATTATTCACCCCCCCACATTGGGATTAAACAATTCCTTACTTTGAGAAAGTTGTCCCTGAATGTATACAGAACAGAGGACTTTGCAGCTCTGTTTCAAGGATGTTTAGGAGCAAAAGGTTGAGCAGGGGGCAATAAAGGGGTGGGGGCAGAGGGGACAGAGAAACAGAACTGAGTACATGGGCTGGTAGCCCTGGAGCCTTGACTCCAAATGTAGTGAAAAATCAATGCCTTCCTCTGAAACCAACTGCTGTAACAGGAGAGGCAGAAGGAAAGTGCACTTTAGATTTCCTGCCTTCAGCTAGGATAGAGAGGATCTGTCCTGAAGCTCTGACTCAGCACTATCTGCCTTGCTGCTGGAGTAGACATGGGGGAGCAGCACTACCATATCTGCCTGAAATGGAACTTTTGCACTAAAAATCTTCCCTGCCCCTTACACAGAATTCCCTGATTAATAATGCTGGAAATGCTGCATTTCTGCACTGTCCATGTCTGACTCAGCACAGTGGAACTGCAGCCCAATCTAGGAAGCCTTCCCAAGGCATTTTTGCAATTGCCTCTACCTCAGTGTTGCTTCTGAAATATGAAAAGGTGAGACACTCAGAGGTGTTAGAGTAGACTGGGAAGGAAGAAACTAGAGAGAATTTAGGCAGTCCTGGACTGCCCTACTTTGGGCAAAATCTAGAGTGCCCCAGAACTGACATGGGCAACTTCGCAGGTCATAGCCTTGACTGCAAATCCAGAATGAGCCACTCTACCCCAGTGCTATTACAGAGCACTGTATCAATGTATGCAGTTTCCACAGTAAGCCTTACAATAAGGCCTTAGTTATTTGTGTTCATTAAAGAACAGTAATTCTGACAGAGGAAGGACCTGTACTGTTACTTTGATACATCTCTGTTACTTTCCTTTTAATCCAGAATTGCATTATGAATAAGGTATGCAATAAAGAGTGGGTGCAAAGCTCTTCTCTGTCCTACACAGAAAAACTTTAGTATTGGGGGTGTTGGGTGGGTTGTGAGGTGGAGAACACTGGAGAACACATCATTCCCACTTTAGGTGCTCTTCTCCGACTCCAATCATCTACCAGACATTGCCATGTTTCATTGGCTCTGAATACAGCCCCAAATATCTGTAGCTCTGTACTTGGGCTTGCCTGTCCCTGGTGCGTCATACGAGAAAGCCAAACGTGGGTTAGAGATATTGATACTGAGTAGTTATCAAATTACAGATGCACACTTGAGACAGTGTCTGATATAAGAGCTTTTAGCTCCCCTCAGAGCTAGACAGGGGTGTCAACGTGTGACTTACGTACACAAGAAGAAACAAGCTCTGTAAGTATATTCTCCATATAGCAGAACCCATTGCATTGACACAGTCTACTGTGAGGGATATCTTATTTCACAGGTAAATCACCCAGAAAAATCTGTAATACCTAAACCAGAAAATATTCAGACTATGCAAACATAAGCAAACATCTTTAATACTCTGTAGTGTCCAAAATGAAATCCGTGCTTTCTTACCCTGTAGAAATTAGGATTCTGGAGAACAATAGGGTAATTTGAGAGAATTAGATCTAACTAAAAAGACAAAGGGGAGTGCTTATATGAAAATATCCCAAAGTTACTGGAACATAAATTGGTTAAGAAATCTGATCCTTACGCATGAGCAATGAAAGCTTTCTATACAACTTTAAAATGTACTGATACCATTAGAAGCAGTTACATCAGCAGGTATAAAACATCACCCTGCAATTCAGGCACTATATGCTTCTCCATATGGCAGCAGGATACGACCAGTTGTCTCAGAAGTCTAAGGAAATTGATGCATTTAAAAAAAAAAATTCAATATCCCCACATTCCCATATCATTAAAGATATGTTCATAGTCTTTAGCCTCATACCCCTTAATGCTAACTATTACCGTTATCAATAAATTTGTTCACAAGATCATTTGTGGAAAGCTGTAATGAAAAAACCAGTCCCTATGAAACACCTGCCAAAAATTTCTTCAGAAAGCAGTTGACAGATTGGGAATCCTCACACAGTCCTACTAAAACTCTGACATCTTTTAAAAAAAAATTTAATAGAAATATTTTAATATTTTTACACACATATAATTAATTCATTTGAAGCACAGAACCATCATGAACCACGAGAAGAAATTCCAACATAGCATTCAAATAAAATCACAATTAAACCCTTTCTAGCTAAAGGTAATTGCTTTGCAACAACTGAAATTAAATCCTTTTAAGTTATTTGCATTTAAAAAAAATCAATAGAAGCCTTGGGAAATAGAGCACAAAAAGTAGTACAGGAGATAAAATGACCCTTTCATGTTCTGATTAAGGGTTTGTGGATAATAAGGTATTTGTAAGGCAAATACAATAGCAATCCATAGAAACACAAAAATATCCAGAATATTTTTTTTAAAATGTGAAAACAATAAAAAAAAAAATCTTTTGTTTGTGGTTGCTGGTGTTTCTTGTTTTGTCTTTTAATAAACCAGAGATTTTTGAGGTTTACATACAGACAGAATGGCATATTTGTATGTGAATCCCTTAAAATTCTTTCCTCAAGCTACAAACTCCAGACATAAATTATAGAGGACATATTGGTCTCCTTGAGCCTTGGGAACAGCAATCAGTCTGTCAATGGCAAATAGGAATGACTTGATGAATACAAAATATCTTTCAGTTGAAAGATTTTTTCCACTGTTTGGGAAATACTTGTCAATACTAATCCATTTCAGTCTCTCCTGCAGAAGAATACAAAACTAATTTGATTAACCAACAAACTAATTACTTGGACATCAAGTCTTAATAGTGATTTTGTTACAGAATTGGGTCATATCTGTGGGCTTTACTATTCAGAGAGGTAAATTCAGACACAATGCATCTGTTCTCTAGACCAGGCCATGGTCTAGAGAATTGTTACAGTAAGACTTGAACAGCTGTGAATTTCTCATCTGGAATAAAAAAATTAGATTCTAAATACCCAAAATGTAATAAGAAGCAGAACGGGTGTCTCCCACAACCAGCACATATGGGTCAGCTGGGGGAAATAGATAAGGTTTTCATGAATTTATGTGAGTGACTAAAAACCAGAGACCAGAACTTTTCACTTTGACACTACTAGAAAGAGGACTCATACCTAACAAAAAACAACTGCCTTGAATTTATCTGGGGAAGTGATTTTTGTCTATGGCAGGATCTACTTTATCAAATTGATGATGTAACATTGGAGCTAACCTGGGAAAAATTCCCAGCTGGATAATATCATCTGTGTCAATATAATGCTGTCACAGAGCAGTTACAATAGATGAGTACTATCACCGCATGTGTCTCTGGAATAAGGCAGGGAGAAAAATAACACAGTTTCAAAGGTTTTTCTCCATGAGACTGGAAAGCTGGAATTGAGGCAGATACTACAGAAATATCTGGCAGGTAACACTGTATTTCTTCTTTGATTATTTTAATATTGTGCTGTAAAAAACACAACCATTTTGGCTTTCACACCAAAAGCTTTCCAGGGGAATGTCAGAATTGCTTCAGTGCAAGTGAAAAAAGTAATCTCAGCGGTTAATTTCTTTTAAGATTTTGTGAAACAGTAGTCATTTTGTTTTGAATGTGTTCAGCAACAGCAGCTCTATCCAGGAATGTGAAATGCATGATTTATACACTCTGTCTTCTGTATACTGAGGATCAGTGGAAAATGTAAATATGCAGAAAAAGATATGTGGCAATAAGAGGCAACTGAAAGCAACATCATGAGAAATAATCCATTTGTACTCGCAGTTCTGATAGCTGGAGAAGGCCACAAGGTACTCTATTGTCGCACATCAAGAAATTATAAAAATTACTTATGATGAAATGAGGAAAATTCCAAGTGCAGATTCCATTACAAAACACTGAGGAAGTACTTGTGTTGACCTAACAGCTGATGAACAAAGCATTGTGGTAATGACTTTAGTTCTATCCAGGTAAGAAGTGTTTAGGTTCTTTCTTTTTCTTTTGATTGTAATTTAGACAGTTTGATCATATCCCTTCCACATTACTGGTGTTTATGTCTCTTAACAGTCATCACCAGGACAAAGACTTCTTAAAACTGACTGCTCCCACACACTGCTTTCTCTTTAACTGATGCTCTGCCTCTGCAACAGAACTTCCCCATCTCCTTTATTACCCCAACTCCACTATGCACATTTAGCCTCTCACAGACAAATTACTTTTCCTCATCATTAATAAATGGTGTTCCTGGGTTTGCATTATCAGTCCAGTCCACAAGTGCAGATGATGGGACCCTGACCTTGCCAAGAGAGGCAATGCTTTAAGCTGGACAAGGGGTAGGTGGGAGATCAGAGAGGGCTGCATGGGAACACTGGTTCTTTAAGCTGTGACTGCATATGAGATCAGCATTCCCAAGATACTTCACAAAGAGCTGGATCTTGTTTTCTATGGCATCACTTGTCTTCTCTTATGGTCATATTCATTTAACATTCTTTTGCAATGAGACTGAACATGCATCCTTAGCGCCTGTGAATGACTTCCTTAGCTCTCTGTGCTCATCTTCCCTACATTACATCCTGTTCTTTGTACCCCCCACTTGCAGAGCTCCAATCAGGAAATACATCCATATATACACATACATATTATTTTCCTTCTTCCTTCAGGATGACACTAATACATTGTCATGATTCTGGAAAAGGCCTTGGGGGATGCTCTTGTCAGATCAAATGGTGGTGATCAAAGTTACTTAAAAAAGTAAAATAAAACAGGAGTCCAAAGCAAAGAGGGAAAACCCCTTCTGTACAGAGGAAGCCCTTGAATAGTTAGGGGGGTGAAGGAGAAGCCTCTGTTCAGAGCCTCATCTTCAGCTATCACATACAGAACTCCCCTGTGTTTGTTTCTCATTTTGAATGTCTGGCAACAGGATGGAAAAGGACCCTTGACGGGGAATGGGCACTTCATTCTGTTCTGAGGATATACGCATCTACTGCTGCCCCTGTCTTTACACAGGAAATAGTTGAGGAGGGGGGGTGTTGTGGGTTTTTTGATGAGGGTGGTTTTGATGGTTTTTCTGTGGGGTTTGTTTGGGTTTTTTCCCCCCTTCAATTGTGAGACCAGGATGTAGCTGTTCCATTTGTTCCATAAAGTGCCCCCTCTGGATAATAACAGAATAATACTGGCTGGAAGAGACCTCAAGAGAGCTCTACTCCAATCTCTTCCAAGTAAAGTCTGCTCAGGTCAGCTTGCTCAGGGCTATTCCCAGATGGAAAATCTGCAAGGACTATCTGCACAGCCTGTGCACTTGCCACCTCCGCCAGTACTTGTACTGTCCTCACAGTGAAAAGCCTTTTCAGTACAGCTCCTCTTTTTTCCATTTTCAACTCCTGTTGAACATGGTGGGCGAACAAGAGACAAAGAGCCTGGTACCACGTTATTGATGACCTCCTGGTAGGAGGTGACGGACTGCTGTCAAGTCATCCCTTCTCCAGACTTCAGCCAAGGAACCCCAGCTCCTTGGCTTCTCATCACAGGTACCACTCTGCTGAACTCCCTACAGCATTACTGACACCCTTCTTGTTCAGAGGGGCCCCAAATATATACTAAACTATAAGGAGCAGTTTAGATGGGTTATAAGAAATGCTGTGTAAAGGGGATCATCACTTCACTTGATCTCCCTCGTTCGCGCAGTTGAGGAAGCTGTTGCTGCCTTTGTGGTCAGGCAGATACTGCTGTCCCATGCTCACCTTTCTACCTACCACAGCCCCAGCATTTTTTCATGGAGCTGCTCCACAGACTGGCAGACCTCAGCTTGTAACTTTGTGAGGAATTGTTCTTTCCCAGGAGCAAGACTCTCAAGAGCAGCACTTTGTTCCCTCCTCCAAGTCATAGATTAAGATATTGAACATAACCAGAACAGAACCCTGTAGTACTTCTCTCACTACCAGCCTCCAAGCAAAGTATGACCCATTAAAATCACTCTCTGGGCCCAATGATCCAAACCACATTGTTGTTCATCAGACCACATCCCAGGCTTCAAACACCTTCACACAAGAATGTTGTGTGAGAGAGAGCATCAAAAGCCCTGCCAAAAATCTACTCTCACTCTATAATTTTTCTTAAGACACAAAATCATTCAGCTATAGTATTCCTACAAATAAGTAGCAATTTTCTCCCAAACTAAGAGGCTGGTAAAAATCACAATTCTCACTGTGAACCAGTGATGCAATCGCTGTACTGGGACAACTGAAGACAGCTGTTGACTTTGCATCCTGGATTTCTTCCAGCTGTCCCTTGCAAAATGGCATTTTCTTCTGTGATTTTTCAGCTGGCGTTATGGTCCAGTTTCCATGCTAGAATTTCTCCTTGCAAGTTCCAGGACTGTGGATAACCTTGGCTTTCTAAAAAACTGTTTCCTGCAATATTAAGAGAATTAAAATGAATTTCCCTGAGCATCTAATCTCAGTAGGCAGTGATCTCCAAAGAAAATAAACAAATAAATAGTTCCATTCTCAGCAGTCAGAGCAATTTTAGCTAGAAATAAATCAAATTTGGAGTGCTAGTGTCAGTACTGCATACAGTTGGATGAATCAAAACATATTTGCATAGATATTTGCACTGTTTTAATGTCCACTTTCCAAATGGTGTGAACTTCACAAACACTGGTGCAGTCAGCTTCAGCTTTATATCTGCGCATCAAAATTTACTGCTGACTGGAAGAAAGCCCCCTGGGGAGGGGGGTGCAAAAAGACAACTTTTTCTGCATATATAGGGTATATGGCTGAATATACACCAACTGATACAAAAGGACTTCTGCTTCTTTCCACCAGAAAGGCTTCCAACATAACCTTTACAAATGCTTTGTTTGGAAATAACTACCAGCTATATGGACACATTTTTTATATAAACAAAAAGGGTTATTTTTAAATAAAAGTGAAAAACTGTTGTCAGATTCTGAAGAATAATACTTCTTCACCTCTGGACTTGAGAGTGTATCTTTCAGAAAGGAGATCTGCATGTGGGGAAGATAGTGCCTCCAATAACATAGAAAAATAGCTGAAAAATTCAGAGATTGCCCAACTCAAAATATTCTTTTTTATAGAATCATACCATGTTTCCAATCTAAAACTAGTCAATTATTAAAATAGCACTTGCTAAATTCAGAGGTATTAAGTCGTCTAGATTTAATTCTAGAGTTTGAAAAAAGAATCTCCACAGCCTTTGCCCAAGTTCATAAGGATCAAGCAATATGTTGAAGAATAATTTCTATGGATTTCAAGCTTATATTAAAAAAGATTTTATGTCTGTAAGTGCAAAGATCAAATGCCAGAGTTGTGGTTTTCTGGTAGCCAGTGAAGAAAATTAATTGATTTCCTTAGTATTGTTTATTTGCGACAGGATTAAAACATACCGCAAAAATCACTGCTACAAAAAACTGAGCAGTCTTCCTATAATGCTTCACCTAAGCTCTACACGTAACATAACTGAGGTACATTTATAATTCCAGTGAAGTCAGTCTGAAATCAAAGTCATAATCTGGCATCAAGAGTAAAAATGAAGAACTAAAGTTCCGAGAGGCCTTTATATTATTGTTCTGAACCCTGAAGAGCTTTAATGTTAAAGCAATTTTCACATCTGGTGCATGATTGATGATTTTTGGATTCTGTAAAAACTTGAACTGTGGCACAGCTATTTATGTCTGAGAGAGTCTAATTTTTTACACACACACATGGCAAAACCTGCCTCTATCTCTATCTTGTCTTCACTGTGTACTTTTGAACAAAAGTCTGGATTATAGGAGAAGCATGGACAAACCACTTCAGAAACCACACTGGTGATGAGGGATGGCAGAATTGTATAAGGGAGGGGATGGGACTGAGCTGGGACCATACAGGAGGAGAGGCAAATGTTTTTACAATGAAAATGAGAGGGGAACAGATGCATTCCTGTGAGCACAGGACTGCACACTTCATTCACCCACAGAATCTTGTCATGTTGCAAAGGTGGTGAAGAACGAGGTCTTTAGCTCTCCTCTGTCTTGCCCTGCTGCAGATTTCAGTCTACGATACAGCCACAGTGTTCAGGCACCATTCTTTGGAAAGATGCCTCCTCTCCCTCAGGCTTAAGTGATCATGAGCCCTGCCCAGGATAGTGAAGACTTGGAGAGGAAGGTACATGCTCTGGGCATTGTGGGTCTGACTGTGTTCAGTCTGAGAGCACAAGGAATTAGGAGCAAAATAAGTCATCGCCTACCTTCTCTAAATTTTTGCTTCTAAACTAAGATTCTACTATTTTTCCTAACCTTAAAACAGTAGCAGTCCTCTACTCTTTGAACTGGATTTGGAGTACACATGCTGATTTTGCACCTTGTTTAAAGACATAGTAAGGGCAATTAGTGTCAGAACCTGCCCCCCACCTCCTTCCTCCGAATCTTTTCAGAAACATTTTATCTGTCTGATACAACAGTTGCTAAGAGATGACTAATTTAAACAGCTCCCTCACATGTCCCTGCAGAGTTAGCTTGAAATCACAGATATGCACATTTGCATGTCCATATCCCCTAGAAAGCAAAGATTGGACTATTTATAGGAAATGGTGTTCAGTAAGCAAAGTTCTACCACTTGACAGAATACCAGATAAGTATATCAAAGTTCAGAAAAGTCATGAATACAGTTAAACATTGAAGTTGATTAATACATATAACAAGACAACCTCCTCAGCAAGAAATAGTTAAGTAGGGCCATCGTTTTCAGCAGTTGGAAACCCATGATGTCATCCCCTAAGCAGTCAAGGTTTCCTTCACCTCCTCCACAGTCCTTTCTGACTAGAGCACTCACACTGCAAAATGTGGCACCACACATCTCCCTGTAGCCCAGGGAGCAGAACTGAATGTGGGGATTGCTCCTTTTCTGCAAATTCTGAAGAATGACATAAAGCATAAGTCTCTTTCTAAAACAGAACTGAAATTCACCCTAAAATATCCCCTGAAGCAATTTTTATTTTTTTAATCTAATGATTACTCAGTATATTCTGAAGAGTATCTATAAAGAACAGCTTGAATTTTGTATTACAGAAGGAGTACATCTTGTCTGAACAGCAAACAATAACACAATATATTCTGACTATGACTGGAGTATCTCAAAGCACAAATCAAATCAGATCATGTCAAGAACATGACAAAAAAATCCTAGTCTAAATCTTTCAGATAATTTGCCTTTAAGTCTTCCATTATTTGCAGTATCTAAAGAACAAGTGACAGTGAGTGATTTTAAAAGACAGGAGTAAATTAACAAAACCAATTTGCATGGTCTGCCTGATATTACAAGCTAAAGATGGTCAGATTTCCTTACCAGTATTCTCACAGTGTCTTTGTACTATAAAGATGGCCTTAATAGGAAACACAGAATTCCTTTACTACCTTATAATAGATATTAGAACTATAGCATTAAAAAAAAAAAAAGAACAGAAAGGGATCAAAGAGAGCAGCTTAAACAATCATTTGGTTACGCTGTGGGCCTTGACTAGAATCTGAAAAATATAACAAATATGGAGGTAAAGGACACCTTTGAACATGATACAAAGAACTTGTGCTCTGAGTGGAAGTAGCAGTTGACATATTTTAGTTAAGCCAAAACAGATGTGAAGTATAGTCAATTTTCAATTACTCATGGAAAAACTATCCAGATTTCAGACTAACCATAATACATGCAGAAAAGACCCTGAACTTTTTCCTTTTCATTTTCAACCTCACTTTATATCTTCATTTCATGTTTAAATATAAATTATGTACAGAATGCTCTTGCAGTTATTTTACATATGTTTTAAATTTGTGGGTTTGCTTTATCTTCCCTATCCCACCTCATTTATTACCCAGAATAGCAGACTCAATTGTAAATAAATACATACCAAGCGTACTTGTCGTTTTATTTTTTCCAGTGTTTTAGTTGCTGTTACAATGAGTATCAAAAGGCCTGATTTCCATCTCTTTTACTAAGAGATTCTAAAGGCTGTAAATGAATTATCAGCTATACTATCTACAGAGTATAGATCTATATGAGACACGATTAAGTAAGAAAGATGACTTATTTTTAACAGAATTTCTGAATGGCCTTTAGATGTTACTAAACTCAGGCTAGAATATCATGATCCAATCTGTCTGTGACAAAGATAGGGATAAAAATTGTAAAGGCTGATCTGGAAGAAAAGGTCACCCTAACAGATAAGGTACAATTAAGGACATATTTAAAACATCTATTTTAGAAAAACATATGGGGAATATTCATCAAGATTAATAAACTTCTCAGCTTATTGAAAGTGGTTAGTAAACATCTTTCAGGAGATTAAACATAACACTACAGTTGTTTACAAACACTCAGTTCACATGTCAAAAATTCTTCTACATGATTTAGACTAAAGCTGAAATAATTTTCACCTCTGCCTTAATTTCATGTAGATAGTGGAAAATCCATATTTAGTGAAGTCTGCTTTTGGCAAAAGGAACTTTGGACTCAGACAGACTCTCAGCTGTGACCCAAATCCTTCCAAGAATTGTTTCACAGATAAAATTATAGGATAGAAACATGCTTGACCTAGTATTGTCATTAGAAGAGGAGAAAAATCCTGAATTGGCATAGGTGTTCTTCTAGAACAGAAAAGTCATCAAGTTTTAACTCCTCCAAAATAAAATAATATAAAGATTTAAACATCATTCTAGTACCCCCTGTCAAAACCCAATACCAGAATTAATCAGCAAAAAAAATTAAACTAACAAAAATCACAAAACAAATTCCAAAACACTTATGTTCCCTTCATCTCTGTGAGAAAACCTGTCCTGCAATTTTCTAAAGGAAGTGAAAGTGTATGCCTAAATGTCAACTTGTAGTTAGTACTTTGATACTATCAGTGAGCTAAATTATCAAGCCATCAATAAAAAAAAAAAAAAAAATTAAAAAAAAAAAAAAAAAAAAAAAAAAAAAAAAAAAAAAAAAAAAAAAAAAAAAAAAAAAACCAAAAAAAACAAAACACCACCAACCTGTGCTCAACTCGAGGAAATGGAATGGAATGGAAACAGGAATCTCATCTAAATCACTATCTGAAAATACTAAATATTTGCACCCACATTTGCTCAGGAGCATAAAACCATCCAGATCTTGATATTATAAGTTAAAGTACAATCCATCACACTCAGTAGGACTCAAAATTCTGTCTGGAAAGTTCTGGCTATGAAGGTGGCAACATGCATTGCATAAGTCATATACTCTGACAAACCCTGCTGCACTGGACTCACTGCAATAGAAAAATCACTTCATCTATTTGCAATGGCTATTTGTCCAAGGTTTCAAGATTTTTGGCAGGCTGGTGAAGAGATATATCCAGCAAGAGTATTTGCACAAGGGAGAAAAAAAGACATGTCTAAGACCCAGACATACAACATCTTGATTGTCGAACATATAGTTTATATGTGGTTTTTATATAGTTTATATCAGTTCATCGTTTTATCTGAAGAATGAAAATGAAAATTCCCCCTTTTCCCCTCCCCCTTGATTTGCCTCTCATTATAGAGACATTTTAGGAACCCACAATAGCAAAGTGGTACAAATGAAATCTTGACACCTGCCACATAAAAAGCAGAATAACGGCAGATCCAAAAGGATGTGGTTTATAAAATAAAATATAAGCATCTACCCATGTAAAATGTGTATATCCACCGATTTATGCTTTTCCAATGACACTGATTTTCTTTGTGAGCAGTAACACAGGGATTACACATGATTAGCTGCTGCAGTCATTGTGAGAAGAGAGGCAGCAGCCCTCCAGCACAGGCTGTCTGTGAGCAGAATAGGAAAGTGCTTCCTTTCCTCTGAAGTAGACAGAACTCAAACTAAAGCTATATTCAGTTCAAAGACTTCAAAAGCACATGCCATACCTCGGGTTTTAGATTAATCTTAACATACAAGCTTCGGTAGAGAGATGAAGCTTTAGGTCTTTGGGCAGGCAGTACTTTAAAAAAATAATTAAGAATTAAATGCATAAATCCATGTAACTGCAACATTAAATTATGAATATCATTGCAGAATTGAGAAAAGCTAAAGGTTACATTTGCTGGCTAAGCAGCTCACCATGCTCTTATTTGTCCAACACGAATAAGCATTACAATCTATTTGATGTCTGCATACAAGGCACACAAAACCAGGTGAAGCAAGGTTACTATGAAACCTTTTCCATTTCATTGTCTGGATGTTCTAATATAATTTGGCCCCTTAGCATTGCCAGATGGCGTTTAGAAGCCTAGTCATACCTGCAGGATACAATCACATAGGCACTGTGCCATGTTAATCCAGAGCTGTATCTTGCCAGACTAAAGCATAAACAAAAAACCACAAAAAAATGTAGCTATGCCTTCAGAAAGCTGGCTGCAAAAAACAACACAGGGAAGCAGTGCTACTGATCACAACAGCATTCATGGCTCTAGACATCAATGAGCTGCCACTATTGATAGGTGACATTGTCCTTAACAGCTGAAGATCTTGACATCTGAATGTGAAAAGTTCTGGTTTTCTTCAGGTACACAGCACTGGCAGCAGACTCTAACTCCTTACTACAGCAACACCAATAACAAAGGGTTTGGTCCAATGTTATTTGCTCAGGCACAAGTGATGATATCAACATTAAAATACAATGTCATAGATATAGAAAGAAAGGGAAAAGAAGTAAAGAATGTGAGAACTTCTACCTAAAGAAGAAGAATATGAGAAAAATGCAATCAAAGATAACCTTTTAGGAACAACACAGAGGTCAAAAGTAATTCAAATCCAAGAATCCTGGTGTAGAAATCCCATTCTTTTAAGGTGACTGTGCTGAAAGTAATGTATATGAAATTATACATTTTCCAGATGAGGGACACATTTTAAAACACTTTATAGGCTTGCATGTATATTTGGCACTTGATAATGAAAAATTAATTATTTTTAGTAATTTAACAGTAACTGTAGGATTTAGCTTTACTGTCCAATGTGACCTCTTAATTCAGAAAAATTCTCTCTAGTCAAACACCCATTCCAAGACAAGTGTCTGACTCTCATTTAGAATAGATTTGTACGAAGATTCACACACTGATGAAAATTATTTTGGGGGAAAATAAAACTAACACAGTATTAAATAGAGCAACTAATACCAGAGAAATATTTTTCACCAGCCTAAAAAAAGATTCAGTACCCAACAGTACTACCTCAGCTCTTCTAGAAAGCACAGCACTTCCATTTGGTTTTGATTAGACCTTCCTTGAACACTGAGTGCTCAGTTAAAGAGAGTTCTGATTTTTACCTCTTGCTCCTTGATTGCCACCTTTCATTCGAGAGAAAAGCCACCATGGTCCAGAAAGCACGTTACATTGACATATTCCATTCCCTACAGTGCCTACAACTATTTGAAAAGCAAGGCTTCATATCTGCAGTTCAAAGACACATAGATTAGATACAAAGTTTCTTTTTTTTTAAAGCTCCTCAGCCCCTTTTGAATTCTCTCCCCCACCTATACTGCCAAAACCAAACACCTCTCAACAAACTAAAGTCTCTGCAGAATTTTCATTACGCAAACCTGACAGCTATCTATTCTATCCATTTACTGCATCCAATGTCTCAGATTTGATTTGCTGCCTTCAGGACAGCAAGATAGATTTCTTAATAGTAAATAGTAAATATTGTGAAGAGATGGTTCACTGAGACCAGTCACTGAATTTGTGTCTGAATGGTGTGCACATAAGCACCCAGATCTTAGAAGCCCAAAATCAAAACACGTCAGCTAAACAGTGAAAATAACAACAAAATTGTTACAACTTTCTCAGAAATATCTTAGTCAACGGTATTCTTTTTGTTCACTGTCAAAGTGGTAACAGCTGCAGGGTGTCCTCCACCTGGCCTGTCAGGCCTACTCATAGAAAAGCATGGCTGTAAGTATTTCAAAGAGACACCTCTGCTGGATGGAAGAAATTATCCAGTTTCTTCTAGTACACAGTAAGATAAATTACAGGTGTTTAGTGTTTTGGAATCAAGACAGGGATCCCCTGTCTTGACTCCTACACAGAGACAGTCAGAGGAGCACCACAGATAACGCTGAGATTCATTCCAGTGTGGCCTTTCTCCACCTGATGTGAGGCAGCAGTAGATGGTCTGACAATCTCATAATAACCAGGGACATGCGTGCTATTTACAGTGGCTCACAGATGTTAAACAGTAATGATCCTGAACATCTCTAATCCTATTTGCACGTCTATTAAAATAGAGTATACTATTTGAATGGCATAATTCTGGAGTCTTATCATATTTATAAATTTTACAAGTACATTGTGAGCAGGCCTGATGTGATACGACTGTATTAATTTTCCACTGTATCTGCTACTTGCTTAAAAATTATTTTAAAAATCCAAGATCAGAACGGTAGTAATGCATAAGCAAATGGAGTCAGCTCCTTCAGGGCCTTCCAAAGGAGTCTTTTTCCTGTCAACTCTTGTTCTTTATATGCATTTATTTGTTTTTCAGGTTTGATGATATAAATGTTTTCAAAGTGTACCTTTAAATGAAAACTTGTACTGTACTAACAATTGAAGCAGTAATGCTGAAAGACTACAACTAACTTCTGTATCTTACTGCAGTATTAAAGGAATATTACATAGATTTACATATACACGCACAAATCTAAGTGCATATATTCATAAGTTTATGTGTACACTGATAACAGAATAAGATGATAAATGGTTATCACAAGACTGTTCAATTGATAAATTTATTATAATTTTTATTAGTTATTTAACCAGTACTGTAGTAATTACAGAATTTACAAAGCATTTTAAAAGCTATAATTTTCCAGAGAGATTAAATTAATATTTATATGGTGGAAAATTTAATCTCTATTTCCATGTTTATCACATTTTTACGCTAATAGTAGAGTCTAAAATATTAGATCAGAAAGGCTATTAGCAAAAACTAGAAACTGCAGAAGACTCCTTTGATTGAACTCCAACCATACATAACTAGACTAGGACTATAACAAGGAGATTGTTAACATCGTATCTTTTTTAGAAAAAAATATTCCAGATTAATGTTCTTTGAAAATACAGATACGTTTCAAAAATAGTTTAAATCATGATAAAAGGAAAACTGATAGTTAAATTAATTTAATAAAGTACAATTCAGACTTACCTGTTAAGCCCCAGAGGAGAAAAAAACCCTGTGAGATCATAAAATTCTTCTAAATCAAAATACTGAATTTTGTGAAGAATGATGAAAAAAGCATCTCTACCTTATTAGTACCTAGTAAACTTTTATTCTGAATGTATGGAGCACACTCTTACTGCTATTTCAAAAATTTAATTACATCAGAAGCAAATCCTGTTAAAATAGCTGAGCATGTATATATTCAGTACTCCACTTCTTTTGCTCAAGGGTCATAAAAATACTATTCTAAGTACTAGGGGGCTAGAAGCATGCTTAAAGCTTATTTCCTTTGTACTATCTCATTTCTTAGGAAAAGAGTCAGGGAAACTATAAAAAGTACACATATTTTAATTCAGTAGCCATTCTGTTAAATTCTAATAATCTTTATACATACATGCCTATCTTCCTGATTAGGGAGAATTGGTGTAAGACAACGTGAAAAATACAGAACTACCCAAAAGGTTCTTCAGAAAGGCTCTCCTTTTGACCTTTTATATGGTTCAGAGGCAGGCTGTGTAGTCAACAACATTAATGCATTCACTTACAGTAGCAGTGTAAAGTGGCTGATCGTGTATGCTGGAAGGGCTAGAAATGCTAAATACTGAATGTTTCCATTGCTGCACTCAGTGATGGTGTGCTTACTAACACTTTTGAATGCAAAACGTAAAACATTTTGGACTTCTCCCATGATATACAGGTCAAATGTACTTGGAGTGGAGAGAAGCTTTCACCTCACCTTAAAACTGATAATCAAGCATTTTTTGTTTTCAGCTGGTGTAATACCAGCTGCAGAAAATAACTCCTGCTGATCAAATTTTACTCTCAGTAGCAGATGTGGGACTTAAAGGTCTTTAAATTTTGACTTCAGCTGTTCTCAGACAACAGGCTCTTATCTTCCAGTGCAAGTGCACAGATTTAGCTAAAGGCAAAGTTTTCTCAAAGCAGTACCAAAAATTCTACAGAGTCCATTGACTTTTATTTACTGTACATTGGCTGTATAATAATGCTTAAGCCAAAACACTGAAGATGGTTCCGTTTGTAATTGTACAACCATAAATAATTACAAAATTTGTACAATAACAGAGATTCAGACAGCTGTAAACGGGTAATAATTGTGCCTCTGCCTTCTGTTAACAGGACAAATTCTCTTACAAGCAGCAGACCATCACAACTGTACTGTGGGCTAACCTACAGATGCTTTTTCCATTCTCATCAAATGTTGACCTCTTCCAAATTCAGCTTTACATTATTTGTTATTTGACATCATGACTTTGCCTCCCAGCCTTCAGAACACTGGGAAGAAAATGTAGTAAGAATGATGTAAGAATCACTTATTGACAGAATTTGTTATGTGGGTCCCAAGCCACAGAAATGCTTCCTTTTAAGGAAAGGAAATTGAATTAAGGCTTTTGAGACTAGACGCTCCATAAGTGAACCGCAGGAGGAATAAGAATCCTTCATTAGAAAAACCTAGAAGACAATAATGTAATCCATCTCAAGATGATTTTCTCTTGCTATCTAGAGACTCTTAGGCTAAATGAGAATACATAACAACATACAACATTTTCCTATTAATTACAAAAAATCTGTGCTTCACTTGACTTTCTCAATAAACTTCTATATGTGCTTCCAATTTGGGGTCATCTCCCTTCATACAGAAGGGCTGCATATTCATGCAAGAAAAAGTTCATCAAACCTGTTGATATGTGTTGATACTGATAAAGTGACATGGAAGATGTCACTTTAATTGTGACAAAATATCAGGAGAATGCAGCATAGCCATCACACCATATCCTGTACTCTAGTGGATAAATTACAAGGTTCCTTTCAGTAGATTCAAATATGGTGTCTATTGACAATATCCAAAAGGTTTCCTCTCCTCCTCCTCTCTCTTCTAGCTCAAGCATCCCATGGTTACAGGTTTCAAGTCAGTAATCCCTAAAGTCCTGTGCATTTTCATTTCTCAGAAGACTACAACTACAACCACCCCTTTTCCATCATGACTGAGACAATCCATTCCTTGAAAAAAAAAAAGAGCAAAGATACTGTAGAATCATAGACAATAATTATAAATTCCCAACCTGCTCACATAGATTCTGGCCTGTACACGGACCTCAATGCAGAAATAATTACTCTATATAATTCTGTGTGGTGACAAGCATAATGTGGTCTGATTTAAGGTCATGGCCGGTAGATACTACTGTAACACAAACACTGCAGGAGTAATGCAAAACCACAAAAAGGTAGTTAGGACTTTCTGCATATTACCATTTTTTAATTCCAAAAGTCTATTCCTGACTAATTGTCATTGCCACCTACTCTCACTTAAATCGGGGTAAAAGGAAGATAAAAAATATTTCTATGGCATCTCAACATTAATTAACAGCACTACTTAAACATGAAAGGCATCGTTCTAATTTAAATACCATCTAAGTGTATGTATTTCTTTGGAAAAACAACAACAGAAAAAACCTGCTCTGTGATTGAAAGGATTCATGTTGAACCCTCAGATGAAATGCTATCAAATTTGTGCAACATAAAGCAAAGAGGAGGGAAGGAGGGAATACAGGAGGGATATATTAACTGACTTTGATTAAGCTACTTGTTTTATTTTATGAATTAAAGTAGAAGAAATGCTAAAAACATTGAGGCAAGACTTTTTAATAGCCATATGAATAAGAACCAGTGTACTAAGTGAAAGTCTTGAACACACCATCTTATCTGGTCCCAAAAAAGCTACCTTTTCTATTACATTATTTTGATTATGTCTCTAAAGGAAAGTACAGGTACTCATTCATTAACGAACACCACCTAATTACGTTATTCAGTAGCACTCTACATTTCTAATAATTCTAATTGTCAAATTGTTCTACACTAAAAATATACTAGAACATACCCAGTTTATTAATAGATTCATAGCCTTGAAATACTGCATTTTATTCAGGACATTTACAGTCAGAGTACGCATAATTTCAAGTTAGAAAAAGACGTCTGATTTTGGAAACCTCCTAAAGTAGAATAGCTACTCAAAATAGGCTGCTTACCTTACTTACGTTGCTTTAGACTGACAATTTTTCAATTCAGCCTACTATTTGAATGTATACAAGGAATATCTACCACCATGGGACTTTCTGGCCCTGTATCTTAACTCAAAATCATCTTGAATATAAATTACTATGAAATAAAAATAATGCTAGTAATTACCTGATCTTCCCTGGGGCAATATCTATCAAGACCAAGCTAAAGAGGTCTTGATAGGTCAGAGGAGGCACACAAACATCCAGCAGGTGCCCACCTGCAAAATGATAGCACTAAAATAGATGGATTTCCACCCTGTGCTATGAGTCAGATCATCTTTATTCTCTTATCAGCACGTATATAAATAAATCATATTTTCTAAACATTAAGAAAAATAGCCTAAAAGTGAAAAACTAAATTGAAAACTTAGTTTAACCAAGCACTGCACAGACATACTGTAAAACAGAAAAGTCGCTGTCCCAAAGAGCCTGCACCTTCAGTTTAGGATAAAGTACCACAGGAGTAGGGGTTAAGAGAAAAAAGAAAATTAATGAAAAAACAGGCAAACAGAACTGCATGTAGTAACAAAAAAAATACTAATACTATTAAGATGAGCAATAGTCAGCTAGTTAAGGAGATCAACAATTTAAGTCCCAGTTGTTACCATAACTTCAGCAATTTCAATGAATTTGTGCTGTGGTGGAAGCATACAGGCATTGCTGTGTTTCCTCAGTTTGTCAGCGTCCTCCATCACACAAGGTACTCTGTTGCACAAACACAGAGGTGCTACTTTTACCCCTGGTATTCTAATTTTTCATTCATTCCTTGCTTGATTCTATGAGTAGACAGTCTCTCCCTCCCTGTTATATCTTTTCCCATTACCTATGAAGACCAAAACTTTTATTTGTCAAATTATCGGTCAAAATACTGTACAATGGAGAAACTGGATACCACATAAATAATGTAAGACAATATCAACATTACTGATTAAAAGTAGTACATTTATAGGCATCTGTGATTCAAAAAAGTAGTAAACTGCAAGGAAAGGCAAGTCTCCATTACCTCTTAATAGAACAAATTCTCTTTTCACAACCCACTCAAAGTTTACACAAACCAGACAATCAGATGCTTCTTTATTTCTATCAAGAATAAAAAATAAACTTAAAAAAAAAAAGTTTATTTGAAAATTCCAGGCTGTAGATAAAGACATGAAATGCATGTTTAATGACAGTTTCTTTTGATTTTCATTTAAGGAATAGAATATGTCCTTTTTCCATTATAATTTACTGCTTAATTTTCTTTTCAGTGGCCTTTAGAGCCACACTATCTGAAGAGTCAGCTTCATGAAACTGTAGAACAGATATTCTCATCTTCGGCATTTATTTCCATATGAAAGGAAACCCAGAGACACTTACAACTTATCAAAAACCCCAATTCCAAACTCTGTGAAAGTAGAAAAAATTAACCTGACATTTGCATGTATCTGAAATTGCCAGAAACGTTAATATGCCAGTGCATTTTCATGAGGAGAATAATTTTTAGCATCAAAGCTCTGGGCTTTACTGCAGTTGGGTTTTCAAAACTAGCATGCAATGCATGTGTATTTGAAAAATAAAGCAGCAGCTGATTCTATATTGGTGGCATGAATTGTTCCAAGGTAATGTCAAAGTAATACTACTCAGAAACTGAGTTTCTATGGTGCTAAAAGCTCACACTTTTAATAAAATGTAATAACCACGATATAAAACAAGCCCAATAAGTATCAGAGTACAAACCAAATAAAAATACTGTACAAAAAGTTTGATTTGGTATCGAGACTATAAGCAGTTATTATAGTTGCCTCTAAGGTCATAAGTCTTATTATTCTATCCTGAACATTGTATAGGCACTTTTATAACAATCTTTCCACACAATTCTAAAAACAAATAAAAACCTCATCAGAATAAATTTCTCATCCACCTTCTTCATCCTCCACCCAATAGCTAGACTACCTTTGACAAAAAAACCAGGCAGTGTTTTTAAGAGGAGGAATGACTGGAAAAGCTGCTCCCCCTGCTGTCATCGACACTGTCTATCTTCTTGAAAAGACTTTACACACCAAGACACAGGACCAGATAGATGTGTTGTGGGGCATCCACTGATGGGACACCCCAGAAAATACAGAGCACAGGTAACTCATAAGCAGTATTCTCCCCCAGCCCACTCCATTGGAAAAGTACTGGTAACACCCAGACCCCTATGTCAACCCCTCAGGTTTAACTTACAGGTTGCTCTTTTCTAACAAGGCAGGTTGGGTGTACTGCATGTGGAAACAGTGAACTCTAAATCATAAGATGGGAAGCTCTGGAAGGATAACAGACAGTAGATCTGAGGAAATCTGATAAATTTTCAGCAGCAAAGTGACTATAGGAGAAATAATGTTTAAGTAGAATCAGAGTATCATCTTATTTTTAGGTGCCAGCACATGTTCTGCTTTCTGGACCTCCTGTTAAATCAAAAAGCAAACTACATTAATGAAGAATTTTAAGAAACATTAAAATGTTTCCTCTAAAAGATATGGTATGTGTTTGTTCCAAACAACATTAGAGGCAATTCAACCAATTCAATCCTGGTCCAAAGAGTCAGTCTCATTTAAGGGCCTCATTCAGACAAAACATGGTTTGGAAGAGTTTCAGTCTTTAAAAGCAATCTGCGTTGTTGCCTTAAAAACAAAGCCATTAAGGAAGCTAATTTTCTAACTTTTGGATTTTTTTTTTTTTTTTGGGGGGGGGGGGGTGTTGGTTTTTTTTGTTATTAGGACTTCTTTTCTTGAAATCCAGTTAATTAATGCTCTCCGAGAGGTAACACAAAAGAGTCTGGACTTCAGTGACCCTGCAGTAGCTTTGGCAGATTGACAGGCCTTTGTCTGATAAACTGAGTTTAGGTTATTCTCAACAAAGTTAAGAGTTACAAATATCTTACTTCTTTAATGTAACCCCAGGGCCCAAGTTTTGTCACAGTCTGCATGCACACACAAACTAGCAACTGATGGGGATTGAGACTCTCACATACTGTGACTAGACACATTTGGGCCAGTTGCTTTTTTGGTTTTGGGTTGTTTGGTGGGTTAAAAAAAAACAAACCCACAGAAAAAAAATAAACCAATATGCTTTCTCTTGAAAAAAAAAGAAGTTCCATCAAATACTGAAATGAAAATTTTCTACAGAAAACCTGCCAAAAATCATTGGAGAGATTCCCACTGTTACCTAGAGGTCTGAGTAAATTATACCTTTAGAGTATAACTGTGAAGTATTGTAATGTAAATCCAAGCACAGCCTTAACCATGAGATTGCCAGGAATACTACACTTCTTTTAAAAATTCATATGCAGCTACTGATTTGATTTTGAGAAGTATGATGTTAAAAACCCTCATGGCACATGCCTGGAGCACCTATAAGGATGCATTTGCAGATACAGTACCAAGATAGTCACAAAGGATCTTGCAAATATAACAAATGGTACCTGCCCCTTCAATCACCACCTATGTTATTAAATGGTAAAAATCTTACACAGCACTAAAACCACACAGAGAAATTTTCAAATCTAAAAAAGGGGGGGGGGAGGGTTACCATAAAGAACTAGCAACACTTTATTCTTTTTCTTTACTAGAACCCTCATGATTCAAGTGATGTACACCTAGGAATATGGCATCCACAGCATTCCCAAATATATGCTGCAATAAGTAAGGAAGAAGAAAAATGGGGTTCAGCCTTCTGAAAATACATTAACAACCAATATCTCACAGAATTACAGAATATGCTGAGTTGGAAGGGGCCCACAAGAATCATCGGGTCCAGCTCCTCCAGGGACACAGGACCATCCCCAAGAGTCACACCATGTGCCAAGAGCATTGTCCAAATGCTTCTTGAACTCTGTCAGGCTTGCTGCTGTGACCACTTCCCTGGGGAGCCTGCTCCAGTGCCCAACCACCCTCTGGGTGAAGAACCCTTTCCTGATATCCAGCCTAAACCTCCCCTGACACAACTTCAGGCCATTCCCTCAGGTCCTCTCAATGATCACCACAGAAAAGAGATCAGTGTCTGCCTCTCCTTTTCCCCTCACAAGGATCTCATGATAGGAAGAAACAAGTGCTTTTTGAAAATATTAAATAGCAGCAGTGGATTTATTTTCCCCCTTAATGAGACTTCAGTTGTTGCTTTATTACCAAAAATCCTCCTAAGAGAAAATAATAAAGATACAAAAGCAAAAAGCATCATATAATACACATGTGCTGACTACCACACAGGAGAGTCTTTGGTTTCCCTATGCAGCTGTCAGAGCAATCAATTTCAGTCACAGAAAACTCTTTTACAGAGGAGGAAAATAAAAATTAAGACCAGCACCCCTTAAAAATATGTTGCATGGTTTCCCTTTTATCTCCTTTGAGATTCTATTGTTACCCAGGCAAGCAGCACAGCCAGAGCTGAAAATTTAACAGTTTAAAATCTGTGACTCAACTTACCTTGGTAATAAATTAATTCCTGGAACACACAACTTGGAGTCTGTTATGCCAGCTGTTCTACATTAGCAGAATGACAACTCCTCCTTTCTTTCTAGCTGTGACATATCCAGATAACACAAGATTTTTGACAGATCAAATTTGGATTGGCCACGATTTTTAGATACATGTTATGAAGGAATGACTCGTTTTGCTTTAACCATTTCATGGAAACATACAGATAAGTAAAGGGCAAGAAAAAGACTAACTACTGGTAAAGGTATTTTGCATCTCTTTTACTGATTAATAGTTTGTTTATGGCAATGCTAACCAAAAGTGAACAAAAACTCCAGGGGAGAGGAGAGGGGAGCAAAGCAGACGTGCACTATTTCTACTTATGATGGACTAAACTGAACTCTGAGATCTCCATAATCACTCTTTGGCACTTTTGATTTACAGATCCACTTAGGAATCTGGCTCTTGGGATCATTTTTGTTTATAATGCTTACATACCATTTTAGCTCATTACTGTTGCGCATGGGATAGCAAGGAATATTGAACTCCTTTTCCGCAAGAGATGCAAATTAAATCTTGATGCAATGTTAATGCCTAACAGACAGCTATGGGTCATGAGTGTTTCTTTCACGCATAATTTTATTAATGTTTTTGTATGTGTGTCAATTCTGAAAATCAGCTTGCATTACTGGTGCATTTTTAAAAAACAGAGCTCCTCCGGATTTTGAGCCAGAAGTCTCATTTTACAGCAGGACTGGTGCTACTCCAGAGCAAATTGTAACCAGCTCCATCTGCTTTCAAAAAAGAACACAATCCCAGTTGTCTACACTCACAAAGGAAGTGATTAGGAAAATCCTGTAATTTTCTTCTATTATTTCTATCTTCCACTTCTCTGACTGATCCATTTGGTTCTCTTGAAATTACTTCTTTATGTGACCATTTGGAAATACGTAAAGAAGTGGCATTGCAAGAAGTAGCCATGTTGCAGTAGACAACGACAAGAAAGTGCCATCTACTTTAGCTATCACCTAAATGGAACTAATTAAGCAAGTATTCCCCTATATAATGCACAGCCAAACAGGTGGCTGTATTCCTGAGAGCATATTTAGGAAATTAGGATAAAAAAAGAGATACAATGCAGTAACAGCTAAGGCATGTTAAGTATCTTGGTGAGCATGACAAAGAAAAAGCCTGTGTATTCTTTCTTTTCTGTAGACAAACTTCTCCCTCCTCTCTCACATATATTTCTAAATGACATGTGTTTTTGTGTAAGAGATCACATTCTACCAAGAAAAAGACACATTCATCTCTTAGGGATTAAATACAAGAGTGAAATCAAGGGATATTACAAGCAAACTGTAAGATCTTTAAACCAGACAGTCTTTTTTTACTGTACTCCTACAGCAGCAGCAGAACTGTATCCTGATTCATGACTGAGACTCCACAATGCAAATAACCAGGAGTGCAGCAT
Source organism: Corvus brachyrhynchos (assembly GCF_000691975.1). Lineage (NCBI taxonomy): Eukaryota > Metazoa > Chordata > Aves > Passeriformes > Corvidae > Corvus > Corvus brachyrhynchos. Next base: position 14,411,384 of record NW_008237919.1, on the reverse strand, counting down.
ATTTATTTTAAACACTAGGTAAACATATTTGACCTTCAATCTGAGGATCTTATATGATAAATGATTCAGAGGATCTTTTAATTTTACAGATGAATAAAACTGAGCTTAAGCAACTTCCCTGAGGGTACAAAGAAAATTGACAAAGCTAGAAAAGAAACAGACCTTCAGTCTTTTGCCTAAACCTTAACATCCTTCCTAAAAGTGATACCACAGCAACTATCATACAGCAATAGGAATATTCATATTATTAATAATCTACTATATAACACAGATAAAAATGATGTTTCACAAAGCTGTAACTGTGCCACTCTAAATATAGAGTATGTTCAGGCAAACTAAATTACCGCCTTCCAGAACCGTGACTTAATATTGATCTGCTACCTTGTATTAGTTTTGTGTGGCCAGATTTTGGTAGAGGGGGGCAGCAGGTCTACAGGGGTAACTTCTGTGAGAAGCTTCCAGAATCTTCTCCCATGTCCAAGAGACCCCCTGGCCAAGGCCGAGCACATCAGAAAGGGAGGTAACACCTCTGGGATAACATACTTAAGAAGGGAGAAAAATGTTATTCCATAGGAGTGAGAATATGCAAGAGGAACAATTGCAGACACCAAGGTCAGTGAAGGAAGAGGGCAGGATGTGCTCCAGGTGCCTGAGCTGAGATTCCCCTACAGATCATGGGCAAACCATGGTGGAGCAGCTGTGCCCCTGCAGCCACGGAGGTTAGCAGGGGTGCAGAGATCCATCTGCAGCCTGTGGAGAAGAGGCACACTGGAGTAGGTGGATGCCTGAAAGAAGGCTGTGATCGCACAAGGAAGCCCACGGCGGAGCAGGGTACTAGCAGAGACCTGGGGGTTCTTGGAGAGAGAAGCCCACGCTGGAGCAGGTTTCTGGTAGAACTTGTGACATGGTGGTGGATCTCGCTGAAGCAGCTGTGTCTGAAGGACTGCACTCTGTAAAACGGAACCCATGTTGGAACAGTTCATGAAAAACTGTTCCCCATGGGATAGACTTACATTGGAGAAGTTCACGGAGGACTGTCTGCCGTGGGTGTGTCTTGGGGTGACTTTATGATGTGTATCCCATATCACTGCCCTATGCCCAGACATTAATTCTTGTGCCTTTCTATGCCTCTAAACTGAGCCTGAGAGGGGGAAGGAAAAACTGAGCAAAACTTTTTCAAAGCAGTTTGCAGCTTGTTCAAGGTCACACAGAGATAGAGACTTTTTTTTCCAGCTGCGGCAGGGGAGCGAGGAAGCACCCGGCTTGCAGGTTTCTTTTTTTCCAGTCAGCTTTTGGCCAGTTGTTTCATTTTCTTTTTCTCCAGAGAGAGACTGAGAGTTGAACTTTTTTCCTTCCCTGAAATTTCAGATTTTCTCCCTTTTCTACTGGACTGCTTCAGTATCACAGCACATCGGGAAGACCAAAGGGAGGACTGAAACACTTTCCCAGGTTTTTTTCTTCACAGCAAAAGATTTTATTATTTAGCATTATTTTCCTTTTCCTGTGTGTTTGCTAAATAAACAGTTTTTATCTCCTTCGCTTTCCTTCGAGGAAAATTTATTTTTCCTGAACCTGGTGGGGGAGGGGTGGTGACGTGACTTCTCTCAGAGAATATATCTCTAAATTTGACCAAACCGGAACAGGGTGGGACTCCATGCTGGAGCAGGGAAAGGACTCCTCTTCCAGAGCAGTGGGAGAAACATTTGATGAACTGACCATAACCCCCATTCCCTTCTCCCTGCGCCACTTGGGGGAAGCAGTTGAGCTGGGAAGGCAGGAGGGGTGGCAGGAAGGTGTTTTTAAGATTTATTTTACTTCTCATTATCCTACTCTGATTTTGACTGGTAATAAATTCAACTAACTTTCCCAAGCTGAGTTTGTTTTGCCTGTGACAGTAATTGATGAGTGATCTCTCCCTGTCTTTAACTCATTAGCCTTTTGCTGCATTTTTTCTCCTGTCCATTTGCAGAGGAGAGTGATAGAGCAGCTTTGGTGGGTACCTGGCATCCAACCAGGGTCAACCCACCACATACCTTCACAACATCAAAAATTACAGGAGTCTAAAGTAGTTTCTGTTCAAGAAGTCAACATATTTAAAATAAAAATAATTTTAAAAGGGTGTCGCAATCAAGAAGTCATTATATATCTCAGTCACTGCACATCAAGAAATGTCTTCAAGACAGTAGAGCATATTTTGCAATAACCATAGGTAAAAACTGGTTTTAGATGGTGCTTACCAATGGGGGCCACATTAATTACTGCTTTATGGGTACTTGTTAGTGTTCTAGAGGTTATAATGCAAAACCACTTAGTGTTTGTGCATTGTGGTTCCCTTTGTTTCTCATTTACAATGCCAACAATAAATCCAAAGTCACCTGACCTCTGCAATCAAGCCAAAAATAGCACCTGCTGAAAATTATCCCTTTCAAATTACACATTATGGACACAGTGTTTACATCAGGCAATTTAGAACAATAACAAAAAAATATTTTTGGCAGCTTCCCCCCAGTCCTCTTTTATTGGTACAGTGCCTCCACCATACTCACTAATAACTACTCCCTGTCATGGATTACCATACAGCTTACTAGTGGCATTAATTCAGGGATTCAGACAAAGGAGGAGCTTTAATGCACATCAGTCAGATGACATGGGGATCAGCAGTATTTTAAGGCTGCACCTCACACATCAAGGGCTAAGACGGCCACATTTCTGACTGAGATAGAGAACACTGATAGGCTCTATCAGAGGAAGCAAGTAAATACACAAATTTCTCACCACCACCACACAAAAAATTCCAGTTAAAAAGAAAATATTAAATCATATAATTACTACTACTATTGTTTTAAAAAACTCAAGAGACCCAGGAACAAAATTGTGATTCCTGTCCTAAGCACTGCACAGATGTGCACACAGATTCACAGTGTGGCAAAGACCTTGCACTAAGGACAGTATTTTCCAGAAAAAACAAGAAACAAATGGATTACGGAGAAAGAAAAACATTCTCACATTCAATTACACTAGAGATTTTCCTATGCATTGCTGTCCGTATTACAAGTTTATATAGAAGCACTCACTCAAAATACTTGTACACACAAATATCCATGCAGGTATGCATGCTCATGCATGCATATTCACATACACAGTTCCCTGCATGTTTTTATATGCACGTATACTGAAAAAAGTGGTAAGCTGAGGTAATTTGAGGAGAAGGAAAATGAAAACAAAACAGATAGAGGGCAACAAATATGCAGCAAGGATAAAGGGAACATGACAAGTAATGAGAATACTCCTGACAGAGAAAGGAGAAAACAACAGTAACAACAAAAGGAAAGGAAAAGCAGGCAAAAGAAATAATACCAAAAGCCCAACTAATAAAGACAGCCTGCTGATTTGTATTTCAACTACAGGTTTATTTTTCCATCAAAAATGATAAATGTTAAACTGGTACAACAGCTGTTTTGCTACAAACTTTTGCTATATCCCTGTATTCCAGGAGCTGTCCCTCAGCCTGGAACGGGCTGTTCCTCACCCATTCAGTCACTTAGGAAAAAGTGCCACTAAGAAACATTTCTGTGCCCAATACTGAGAATTCTAAAAGACATCAAGGACTTCTAATATCAAAAAAGTATAGGGATTTTGCATACACCAGTGCCTACTGAGATACAATTTTATTACAATTTAACACGTTACAAAAAGAATATTCTAAGGCTTACTTAACTAACTGTAGAGTATCCTGAAGTAAATAAAAAAAACACAATCAAAAAGCCAACAGAAAAAACTACAACAAAAAATACAAAACATAGATGTGAAATAGAGGAAATATTGGTATTAAACTCAGTAGCTCTATCAGATTTTTATTCTCTTCTAGCAGAGGAGCTTTTCTCATTTACCTGCCGGAAACACACAGCATAACTATGTTACTTTGTATGCATGCATATACTTACATCTAAACCAAAATGGATGTGTATGTGCTTGCCAGTAACCAGCTGTGAAAGAAAGGAAGAAAATGATAACCATTTCCAGAGTACTTCCCTGCCTTTGCATTCTTTTGTACTTGAGCACTGGAGAAAAGCCAACATCAGCACCTAGCCATTAAAAAAGATAAAAATGAAGCATCTTCCCAGCAGTATTCTTTTATTGGAGCACAGCATAAATGCACCCTGGCACTTTAGGTTACGGTGTAGCAAAGCATAGTCTTCCATTCTGGTACAATACCCAGACTCCAGAGATTCATATTTGAGGGCTATGTGCAGTAAAAAATTAACATGACAAACTAATGCAACCTTCACAATATACCTTGTCCCTAATTCTACAGGTTTTGAGGTTTGGGAAGGTTTTCACATGTATTTCCTTTAGCAAGGATGCAAAAATCCTAGGAAAAAACTCATTTGTAGAAGCTAGGCTTCAAATTTTCTGTGCATCATTTCTGCATTCATACAACCCTTTCTCACTTTCCCAATTCAGAGTGTGCATTTACATATCGTATCTAAAAAAACAAGAACTAGTTTAATTTGAGACTACTAATTGTTGCTGGCAATCACTCAATTTTCCACCAGATAATTTTATTCAGAAGCTAAAAGCCACAGTACCAGGCAAGGTTGTCCTGTCATATATTGCTTTAGGCTAGGCCTATCTAAAATGAGTTTAAAAGGTTATTAACTCTGCTCTACAAGCAGACACACAATGCAGTTTCACAAGAAACTTCTTGCTTTAATGTTTATAAAATGCAATCTTAAAGAGGTCTTTATATCCCTCCCACAAAGGCACACTGCAGTACAGCCCCTCACTTATTTGCTTCTGATACAGTAGCAGCAGATGCTTCTCCTTCCAATTTCAAAAATTAGCCTTCCAGGGGAATTAGAGAAGCAAATAGTAGGACTTCCTTGCGTGACATACAGATTCAACACGTATAATGCTTTACTTGTACTGCCAGACTGCAGAGATAATTAGGAAGCTGCAGAGTCCTTGACCTGAATTTAGGATCCAGTTAAATCTCAAGGTAACATTACAGAGTGATTTCAAGAAACTAGCTCAATGCAAATGTGGTAAAAATAACAACAACAGGTTTCCCCAAATACTTCCTAAACACAGCATTTCTTTTCACTTGAAGTAGAAAAATTATCAAAGTGAAAAAAAAAGCTTTATTTGCATCCATGTCAACATTGCTCTAGTGATTTTTCTGTCTTTCAGAGATTCAAATCTAGTCCAGAACTGGAATAAGCAGAAGGTTCAAGTGATTTTTACTTACTTCTTCCAACATTTTGGGAGGAAATCTGGCCATTTTTTATTAATCTTTATTGTATGAAGCCTGTTCAACATAGTGAAGAATCCCATAGGAAGTGCAAGTTCAAGAGAAGGGGAACAAGAAAATAGGCATTTCCTCTAAATGTGTGGTTTGATACACGATAATCGATAAAATTTAGGAAAATATTTTCAAAATCAGCAAGAAGGATAGCTGAATGCTAATGCACTTATTTTGGAAACTATCACGAAGATGAGATTTCAAACGGCAGAAACCTCAAAGCACCTTTTGAAGGTATGATCTTCATGAAGTTGGCTGATAAAATTCCTGAGACGATGTCACAGTGCAGGAGAAGGGATCAGCTAGAAGGCCAGGTTCAGATTCTCCACTATATAGTGTTGTATGCAACTGCTTCTCAAGCTTGTGCTCCTTCTTAAAAGATGAAAGATAGGACAAGGTTGCAGATTAGTTCAGCATTTCATCCTTGAAGTACGTAAGATTTTCCAAGATGATGATTTCAGGACAAAAGCAGATAAACAAATATTATTCAGAACACTTTGAAAGATAAAAATGCTAAGAGCAGGAAAATACTAAATAACAATGACAGTGATTTCCTTGCTTTGCAATGCCACTGTAGAGAGACGACAAAAAAAGAAAGCTTCATTTACTTGCTTAGCTATTTATTATCATTTAAAATGTTCTTTGTACTGAAGCTAATAAGAGCTTTGTTTTAAAAAAGGCAATCAAAAAACAGGATTTATAGTATAAAGTCCTTTAGTCTTTTATTTTCTTTTATACTTGACATATTTAAACTGTGCAAGTAGTTGGTAACCTTCAAGGAATTCTAGAGAACCTTGTATAATCATGAGATACTATTTCCATCAGTTTCACTGTTTTCTGCTTCTTAGCCATTGTATCTTATTCCAAAACAGAGAAGACCATTTGAGACAGGACACTTAAATCTACCTTTGCAATGTAACTGGTAGAAATTGAAAACTATGCCTTTAGCACTGAGTGAAGACCAAGACCAGTCAGTCTGTTTGTTTGTTCAGTGGGGAGAGAAGTAACCAACCCAAATGAGGCACCACCGCCTTCTGTAGTGCACATCCCAAGCCATGCTGTATACATACATATAGAATAGCACTCATTTCAGCTATCTGATTACACAAAAATCTGCCAGCAGTAACAGCTGCAAAGCAGCTGATCTCCTTCCAACCAGGCAGTGATGACACCCTGTACAATTTTTACTTAGTATTCCTGGATAAAACCAAGTTTTATTCAGTTATCAGGCACACATTGATAGCAGCAACTATAAGATAAAACTGATAGTGATTGGGAAGGAAAGCAACCATCTACAAAACAGAGGCATACTAACAAAATATAAAAAAACCAGCCAGCCAGTATCATTTTAAGAAAAGAATTAATTTAATCAGTATTTAAATTTTTAGCTGTTTTGGTGCAGTACTGGGACAAAATTCTTCCCTTTAATCAAGTCTTTCTTGCAAATAGTGGTTTGGGGAAGGCAATGAAAAAGTATAAAAGAGAAATATGTACTATCTCATTTACATTGTGATTCTCCAAAAGGAAGAAAAAGCCCTGTTAATATGCAGCAGAGGACATGACTTTATTTTATACATTATTAAATATGGGATTCATATTTCATAAAATGATATTTAACTCCATTTATTAAGACTGTGTGTTGTTTTTTTGGTTTTTTAAAATTTGAACTTCCCTAGCAGTGTGCACAGAACAATTTCAGAAAGTGAGAAGAGTCAGGTGGTGGGGCCCCAGGGAGGTTTGATAGGCAGGGAGATAACTCAAGTCTTTCTAGCAAAACTTTTGAAACAGAAAACACATGGAGTATGGAGGGAGAAAGCTTAAGGAAAGGAATGGCAGAGGTAATATATGACAAGTTGATATAAAAAAGCAACTGTAGTTTTATCCCTACAGTCCATTTCTTCTTATCAGCTGTGTTGGCTCTTCTTATCTGTGCCTAATTCTAGGGCATCGAAGAAATAAAGCAAAAAAGGAAAAAATATCTTCCCTCAGCCCTGATGACCCCTCACCATTCCCTTGCTGCACTATTTTTGATTAAAACACTTAATATATATCCTAATAAAAACCCCACAAAATCCCTGCCAGTTGTTGTGCAATACGGGATAAGAGTGAACATTGAGCTTAGTGAATCACTGATTCTTCAGCAGATCTGCAGACCTCCAGCTGTTTGCAAAGCATCTCCTGACAGACACAGAGGAGCAGATGGACAAGAGCTGCACAGAATATACATGTATATGTATATATGTGTAGGAGGGGCTGGAGTGCATGAAGGGAGAGAAAGCTCAGAGCAGCCTCGGAGAGAAATAGAAACAAAATGGGAGAAATCAACCTTCTCGTTCACATAAAAAGCAACATCATTCAGATCCCAGGTCCTCAAATGAAAATGCACTATTAAACAAGAATAGCAACAACTCTGGCCTGCACAAGATGTCATGTCATTATTTTTCAAAACACTTGTTGGATGACTACAGATTTAGTCATAAAAATTAGAACTGAAGTGTGAAAATGGGGAGCACAGACACAGCAGTAGAAGAGTGTTCAGGAGAACAAATTATGCTTCTGGACCCACTGCCTCGTGAGGACAACATCTGATTTTCCTGAAATGTTGTCTCGTGCACTGAATATTGACTAGGACAAAGGAGACGGGATGGAGGAACAGTGTGGCGTGCACATGCTGATTATTCCTGTTATATCTGTCCCTTCTATACCCTCTCTCTTGATTTGTTTTTTTTAAAGGATTGCATATCAAGACCGCCTGGTGCTTTTGACAGTAAACTATTATTTTATCCTATCAAGCAAAATCTGACTGATTCTTGGACTTTTAATTAAACTCCAAATGGCTACCAGAGAGATCAGCAAAACATCTAACACTAGACAAAGCTTGTTTGGTTATTTCTGCTAATTAATTATATTTAATTATTGCTCAGTAACAGAGCCTTGGTGATTATTTGAAAGTGCCTCCAAATAAAGTGGCTCATCTGCCTACCAAAAGAAAGACAAGAAAACAACGTCATTTGTTCTGAAAACAACAGAGATTCTTATACTTTCTCATATTTAGCTTTCTCATATATATCTTTGCAGAGGAGGTGGTGCAGTGCTAAAAACTACCCTCCATTTTCATTTGGTTTGAATCCATATCTAAACAGAAGGATCAAGGCCTTCTGTCAAAAGAGTTTAAAAGAAATGTGATGAAAAACTATCCCTGTGCCCATAGCAAGAATTCTGGGTGTGCAGAATTCCAAGACATGGATAAAATGTGTCAGCAAAGGCACAAAGTCTCCTACTGTGGAAACAAGAAATTCTGCAACAATATCATTCCTATTGTATTCTGCATAATAGATTTCAAATCCAGGCACACATCTTTTAGTATGTGTCAGGACAGGGACTCAGAGGGCTTGTCTGAAACACCCTAGACATTGTGGAACAGAAAGCAGTAAATTAGTTGGCAGACAAAGCAGATATGCCAAACCTTTAAGGCACAGAGTATTACTGTTACTGGGAAGCATTTTGTACATTCTTATAATTCTGAAACAGTTTTACAGCTTTATGCATGATCAAGTACATAAATGATCTTTGAGGATACAGCAACCTGTGTTGTTTACTTGTGTGCTGCCTCGCAGACATCCGCACGCCCACAGTGAACCACCGTCAGGCTCCCACCCCCAGCCGCCAGACTTCAGCAGGGCCACAGCTGCAGCATCATTCTAAGGCTTGGCTTTGCCTGCCTGCAGCAAGCAGGTGTTTTTTGAAGATACAATATAACCTGGATAGTCTGTCCAAGAAATGGCCACAACGGGACTTTCTTGTATAGGGAAAACATGAAAATTAAATAACTGGAGTAGTCAGGAAATTCTGAATATGCATTTCGCAGATTGGCTAGCATAAACCATGTATGTGGCAGATCACAAATTGCAATGTTGATTTTGAAAACAGAAGAACCCTTCTGAATGGTGAAATGCAGATAGAAAAGACAGCCTCTTTCAGGTTTTAAAATGGTTGTTTGCAACAAGTTGTCTAGAGAAATCTGTTATTCAAAAGGCTAGTTGGTGGCTCTCTCTGCGATGTGCTAAAATCATGAACTTGCACACCATACTGTAAACAGCAATATATAGATCTGCTACTTATTGACATTTCTGTCCTAAAGCCTTTAGCTTTATCATACTTATTTAATAAGAAATCACAGTACACTGTGGAAAGGGCAAACAGATGCTGAAGCACAGCATTTAACCTGAAATCTCTACATGGATGAAGCTGCATGGCTGGCACACCAAGCCTGGAGGAAAAAAGGCATCTTTTGGATGGAGATACCATGGACACATAGCCCTTGGGCAGATAAAAATGATGGACGTCCCAGAACTACCTGTTCCAGCTCATTCCCAGTTTCCTGAGGCTTTGCATCCAGATAGAAGAATTTGTAGAAGGAAGGCCTATGCCTGTTTTCTGTAAGAGGTCAAATTAATTACAATGGACTTTCTAAAACCTTTTTCCTTCTCTGCACTAGTAGCCTGCCTCCCTCCTTTTCCCAACACTTCAGCCACAAAAATCAGACTACTGCTTCCACATGGCTACCAAAAGCTCACACTTCATGACTAAGCTACATCTTAGACTGTGAGCATCAGCCCAGCAACACCTGCCAGTCCCACAAACATAAGCAGGCTATTGCAGAAATCAATAAAAATGTCATTGCATCCTGAAGCTACAGGAAGGATAAGGAACTTGACAGTTCTGCAGCCACAAGAGAAGTATGCACCTAGTTAAAATGCAGGTGACAGCATTTGATGGGTTTTGAGCCAAGGAGTATATTTGAGTATCATACACACTAGTAATATGAAAAATGATTTAAATATAGTTGTTCAGACACAAATCCAGACCACAGAAAAATAACCCTATGCTATTATATATATAGCATAGCTATAAAATTATTAGACAAGTTACATCCCAAAGCACAGTCTGCATTTCTAAAACTACCTGAGAAGTCTTATATGGAGCTTTTTTTCTCAATTTGACTTTTTTCCTAAATTGCTCATGCAGAAAACAGTAACAATATATTCTACAGTTACACAACAGTTGAGTCTTTCAAGAATACAATATTTTTTTATTTATTGAAAGGACATAAGGCATCCAAGAAATTCAGCTTGACTCTTGCCTAGTTTGATCCAGGTAGTGGGCAACTACAGGACCCATGGCAGCCAGTAAGTCAGATAATATTTCCTAAAGTGATCTGTTTATTTAAAATTTTGCTTTAGAGACAATGCAGCAAAAAGAGCCAAATAGCTACTACTTCTTATGTTTCACTTCTTATGTTTCACCACCACCTTTAAACCCTTTTTTTTTTTTTTTTTTTAATATTAGCCTTCAATAATGATATTAGCATACGAATGATATTCAATTGCTAGTAAAGATCCCTGAAGGAAATGAAAACTAACAAGTCTTCTGTTTATTATCATCACATTTACTTCTTCAGCATCAACCACAGCACAAAAGCAGAGTCTCTTAGCAGCTGCAGAGCCTTTGGTGGTCATTGCATAGTTCTACCGATGGATAAAATATCTACAGACTAGCTCAAAGAAAAGATTTGACCTTGAGGTACAACAGATCCTCTTTGAAACAAACCTTCTCCTCCTAAGCAATCCAAAGAGTTCGTGTCTAGGAGTGAATCTGCAGGCATTAGACATGATGGGAAAAAAATTCTTTTAAAACAAGAGGGGGATTGGAGGAAAAGGGGACTCGAGCATACTTGGTTCCAGGTCACAAAATAATGGTTCAGAAAACAGTTCACCAGACAGTGAGATTAATGTAACATTTCTCAGCTTTTCTTTTGTGCCACAGAAGGGTGGGAATTATAAAGTGGAGAAAGTCCCATGCTGTAAACTAATAATCTTTTATCATATACCTCTCCCTCTTCTCCATTACACGAAAAATGCTCAAAGGCTGAATATGTTTTCTGCAATAATTTCATCGTGTGTTAGCATAGTATATTTCCTACAAGTCTCTGCACTTTAGAGGGTTATTGGCTATGACTTAATGACTTAGATTAACACATACAAATCTCAGAGACACTAAAACCAAGTATTTGATTTTATAGGATTTAAAATTGTTTTATGTTGTCCATAAACTATACCAGTTTCTACTTTTTCCCAAATAAGATCAAAATTATTTAAAACATTAGACAGAAACATTCATACCAAAAATTAAAAAAAAAAAAAAAGGTGACTCAAGCCAAAAGCATTTATTATAAGTCTGTGTAATAATGAAGCAGATAACCTGCACTTCAATACATTATTTGGACAGTCCCACTGAACCTATGCAATAACTCTAAGAGGCCAGTAAATCTCACTTTAAGGCATTGTATGAAGCACACCACAGCCTCAGATGGTACATTGGAATACATTCTCTCTGCTGGCTCCCAATCAGTGCAGGCCTTACCTTAGAACCCAGGCAATAAGAATATTAGAGTGTTTTGAACTTTTAATAAACTAGAGATTAAGAAAACCCACAAAACTAAGCAAACAAAACGTTTTTTCAGGAAAAATCCATTAATGTAATACCAAAAGACCAATAAAACACGGGTCTTTCTATCATCCCCCAAAGAAATTAAGGCATCAAATTGAGGTTCATGAAATAGGCACTGGAAATATTTCTAGACCATAGTATGAGTAAGTAAAGGACATGAATACAGAAGGTTAAATTTTTAGGATAGTCTGTTGCAGAAGCAGGATTTCTGAAAGAACTTCCCATACCATGGAAGCATGAATTTACATGCTTAAACTGCCTTAGATACTGAAGGATAAAAATTGAACAAAAATACATTATCCAGAACTACTCATAGAACAGAATGAGAAGGGTATCTACCCACACGTGCATAGTAAAAAACAATGATCTCACACTGTCTTAGGCTGATGTCAGATTTTTGCTTCAGATCAGCAGGTCAGCAAGTACAGGTTTTGACAGACAGTTTGCTAGAAAAATTCAGAGAGTTTTCTGTACTGCAATATTGTGTCAGCGTAGAGTCTACTCTATCCTCAAAAGCATATTCATTTCCAGTTTCCTAGAAGTCATCAACAAGTTTGCAAGTCATTCAAATATAATTAAGTATAATTAAAACCAATCTTACCTTCTTTTGATCTTCTAGTTTATGACTTACTGGATTCCTTCCATGTTTGCTCATCTCTGAAGATAAATCCATCACATTCACTCCTTGCCCTTCAAAATGAAATCGGTTCAGCAATGCAAAAAACTAATCCAAAAAACAGGGGCTACAAACACAGAAACATGGTGCTTTTTTCCATCACACACCATCTCTGAACATCAATGACTTGGAGAAATGAATAAGAAATGCATTGATTGAGCTGAGGAAAACTTTGCAGTTCACTCTTGAGACTTTCCAAATCACCATAGCGTTTTAAAGAGCTGATGCTTAAGAAGAGAAATAGTCATCTACCACTTTTAAATCCAACTGCTATCTGTATCTTTCTTCACAGGTTTCCATTTTACAGGAGGTTACATCCTGACTGTAGACCTGTTGAGATAAAAAAAAAAAAAAAATCATCAAGATTGATTTACAGTTTTCTGTCACACTGTAACTGATTGATTATCTGTCTTCATTAGGGGGGTGTGAGTGTGGATTTTGCATGGTTTTTGTCTTGGTGGTTTTGTTTTGGGGTGTTTTTTTCTTTTGTTTAGTTTTGGTTTGGGTTTGTGGTTTTGTTTGTTTTTGTTGTATTTTTGTTTGTTTGTTTTTGTTAAGTGATACTGGAGTTTCATTTAGTACTTGGCAGGATGAAATAATATATGATCCCATTCGTTCCCCTCTACATCACTGTGGGGATAGAGTATTCAACTCAGAACAGCTAGTGAATTCCAGGTACCAATGTAAAGGAAAAAATATAGGAAAGAGAAAAGCAAAGACTATTTGTCTAAAATACTGAAAATACTAAATAAAAAATGGACCAAAAAAATCCTCCTTAAAATACCTCATCCCACCCCTAAGCTTTCTCATTGTGATCCAGTTACAAATAGGAGAAAGACACAAGGGCGAGATAGACACAACGAGACAAAATCAAGAGATCAATATTGATACAAAGAAGCACTGATAGCACAGTGCCCTATGAGATACAATTTCTTCCCCAGACTGAGTGTTCCAACAAGAAACAAAATTGTAGTTATTCTCAACACTACAATGTGAAGCACCTATTCTTACCTATTTTCATCTTCATATACAATTGAACATGATAGCAATACAGGACTAATCAAGCAACAGGGACAAGTCCTTTCCAAAAATAACTAAACAGAAGATGCATTCGCCTTGGAAAATCGCAGGAATATAAACAATTGTACACTAAGATGCTATATGAGAGAACACATACCCAGATAGCTTGTTACCCAAACACAACTTTAGCCTGGTACATCTTACCAGCATATAATGAATTTTGCTTGCTATTCTAATTTTTGAGAATCACCTCCTTCTGCAGCTATGCAGTGTATTATAAACATGCTCACCAAAGTAAACTCAGATGCTTAGAGAGCGTTTTTCTATTCATTATTAGGGCATCCTGGGAAAGTCAGTGAAATAAAAAACAAGACTAAGGCATTAACTGCCCATAAAATAGGAAGCAGTCATTAAAACTATGCTGTTAAAATCTTCCATAAATTTAGGATTTTATTGGATTAAGAAGCAGATCAGATTCAATAGTATGCTATAACCTTCCCAAGCACACCTAGCTTTTCTCACTCTGTTTCCACAGAATCTGATGCACAGCAGGACAGAGCCAGATATCACTCTCAGGTGCAGCCTATTCCCACCCCACTTGTGATTTCCCCCATTTGACAGTTTCCCAGATCCACAGAATGCACAAAACCATAATGCCAGGATGCAGGAAGATGAAACATGAGATACCGCTGGCAGGGATCAACATCTGGATTTATGCTTATAACAATTACATAGCCAAGATAAGTCAAAACCAAGCTGCTTAAACCCAGCAGTTCCTCTGATTTTTCTCTGGTTCATTTCGTGGTCAGACATGTGAATTTTATTACTTTCCATGCCTGGCAATTAAGCTATGCTAGGCAATTAAGCTATTCTGTGAAACTGCATGGTGTTTTCAAGCCAAAGTTGGACAGAATGCAAATAATTTTGTTTGGGCTGCCCTCATTACTTTTAACACGCAAAGCACAGGGTGGCAACTCTTGCTTGTTCCATTCAGCACACTGTTCCATGGTCTTCAGCCTTTTCAACATAAACAGGTAATTAAATGCTCTTGGCTGGTAATTTTTTTTTTTTTTTTTTTTACAGTGGCATCCAATTCATTATTTACCATTTTACACTGGTATTTAACATACACACAAATCGCAGAATAAAACATCCAGAGTCCTAGACAGCATGATGATCACACACTAAATAATAGATTTTTACTAGGTCACCTAGAAATATAAAAGTCAAGATGATTTAGAGCTTTTTTACTATTTTATTCTCTTAACAGACACAAAAAAGTCATTCAATAACAATTTCTAATAATTTACAGACACTTAGAGTAAAATAGTCTTCCAGATGCATTTAACAGTGCAAACACAGGCCTAAAGGAAGTGGAACAAGCTATCCAAGTCAGGAACATCCTTAGACTTTCTTGCTAAACAACACAATGAGGAAAATACTATGTTGAAATATTTGTGATGATGGGGGGAGGTTAGTGACTTCCTCCTCTAAAGAAACTACAGAAAGCATTCAAGATGATGAAACTTCTGGTTTAAGTACCTCAAATACTTGCCTTAAATTCAGGTGGACTTAAGTCAGGTGAAATATGCCTGAAATAACTTTTTACTTCACTGTAAGCTACAGGTTACTGAGAGACTAGTAGGGAAAACCACCAGAATATATTCTGAGAATCATCCTCTCTATACTGCCCTTATTATCAACACAGATAGTTCTTGATAAGTTTACACTGACAGAATTTTCAGAAAGCAACCAGAATCTTCAAGCTCTCTGCAGGCTTTTTCCATGTAGCAGTAGTAGTAATAATAATAATATTTTCCTGTAAGTGGCACATTCGGTAAAATTTGGTGGAAGTTAACATAAATATCTTTACAGAGTCTGGGTGTTGCAAATCAACGTGGTCGAGAAGAAGGTTCAGGGAGGGTGAGTTGTAAGCAACTACTGTTTCAGTTTTAATGGTTCTACAAAATCTACAATGAAAAGGTTGCTGTACAGCTGTAGGAAAAATTCAGATAATGAGTTTTTTTCCTAGGTTTCTTCCCATTCTCATTGACCTTCAGATGTATTAAAACTACATGAGCACATAAGGTGCATTCTAGTGGCTGCCTGGGAGGCTGCACACCAAAACACTGCTCCGTGGTTGTTATCATTGCCAAAGGTGGGAATGAGGGCTACGTTAGAGACCCAACAGATTACTTTCTTTTCCAAAATCCTATTGTGCCCACGTGGACATTCTCAGCTTTTGCCATACCAATAAAGCAACTTTGAGGCAGCTCTAGGTATAAAACTGTGACTGCAATTTGTGCTTTTCAAATTTTCTTGTTTGTGTACAGGATAAGTCTACTGAATTGCATCCTGGGTATTATAAGCAGTGCTGATAGTGTTTTATGCTTAAGATAGTTATGTTTTTATTAAAAAAATTCTGGAAATCTAAACAGAGAAATTATTTTCTGGGTATGCTGATAGGAAATGCCGTACAAATTTTAGGACAAACCAGCAATTTTCAGTACTAATAGCTCATTATTTAAATGGACCTTCTAGTTTATGTGCAGTTATAATAGATGTGGAATTTGGGGGCTGGGAGGGAGAACGAACTGAAGACAATACCCATTTACCTGTTTCAAACACAACAGTGTCTATGCCAGGACCCAAAGCAAGTGCTATCTGTAAATCTCAGTGTACAGCTAAAGCCAGCCCCAGATACAAACCAGCCTTTGTTCTGGTCCACCAATGCCAGGGACGGCAGCATTGCTGAGAGAAATGGTGGGAGAGTGTCAAGACACCCTGACTCCCTTGAGATTGGCACTGTCCTCCAGGTTGATAGTTCAGGCAATAAAAATAAGGCTCACCACTAACATTCTGCAAAATTATTCAGCTTCACGTTGAAGATAGCTAGGTCAGGAATACCAGGGATGTAACTTCCAGGCTTGATATGCTCCTATGAAACTTCTAGGTGATGTGGCACCCCAGTGTGGCTCTAATAATTTACCCTTAACAGTAGTTTCACAATGGCCTTAAAAACTAACCATGAAAGCTTATCTTTCTTTGTAGTCTTTTTCCACAGGGAGAAAGCATGAAGGGTCTCTGTATGGGTCTAACTTCAAACATTATGATCAGGCGCACAAAGAGTTATCAGAAAAGGAAGATGATGTTGACTCTTGGAGGATTTGAGAGCAATGCCAGAGAACACTGCTTTTAGCCAGCATTCAGAATAAGAAGCCAGTATCTTCTCTGCAAACATGTATGATAGAAGTGCCATAGAAAGGCTTGTCTGCACCAGATAAAAGCAGTCTGGGAAGGCAGGTGGTGAGCCAAAAAAATATCTCTAAGCACTGATGCTTGCCTACAGAATTATTTATTCTGATACAAAATTAATTCTGCTCCAAACACACGCCTGATTCATGGCAATACAAAAAGCTGCAGTGTTTCAGCTCTTTCTAATAAATGAAATGGTGTTTACTCAGATAAAAAGTGACCCCATAAGGACAAGTCTAGAGATGATATTTCCTTTATTAATAAAGTGCGTGGCTGAAACATTTTGTATTATTTCTGTAAGTGGTGTTACCCTATCCTCTGCATTTCTTCATAGGGGAGAACTCCTCTTCAGGATAGAATGCTATGTGGAGCCACCACATTATCAGTGAGGATAGAATTACAACCGTTTGCATTGTTCCTGGCTCTAGTCAACGTATATTAAAACATTTATTTTCAGATTTGTATGGATTAAAAAAAAAGATAAAGAGCAATCTAACATTTACATCCTTGCAATGTTTTTCTGCAAAGAAGGATGCCAGCTGCCTCAAAATCATCAGATTGAATGCACAAATTAACACTGGTGCACACAATGAACTAGAAAAAATGAATTAAAAATTATGTATATATACACACATATATATGAGACTGTTCTATTCTCAGAAAGCATTATTATAAATGGTACAGCAACTCAAATCTTTTTGGTTTTCTCAAATTCTTTTTATCTTACATAGCAACCTCCATCAAACAGGCTGAATTCTCCTTACAGAAATTAGAGCTGCTATTACATGACAATTTTGTTTCAGGCTTGGAACCAGTACGAGACAAGAATGCCTTTTGCATCATCCAATTCTTTTGCCACTGAGTATCAGAGATAAAGAAGCATAAGAAAGGGAACATAAAATATATTTTTAAGAGATAGTCCAGTCTAGCCTTTTACTATGATGTCTCCTAAAGATTTGTTGTGAGGGATGACAGTTGTGTTGCATGCACAGTACTCTCTACATAACTGAGCACCAGACCCAAATGACATTTGGTTATCTTACCCAGCACTGCCCTGCTACATATGCAGTCTCTTAAGAGATTCATAAAACGCCTACATTTCACTGTGCCTTACAGCACTTCTGCAGACATGCTGTAAAGGACAAATTCCACCTGAAGAGTTATATAAATTTGGTTTCAGTAGAATATTTCTCCATTTTTATTCAAACTTGTTTTGAATGTTCCTCTGTACTACTGAAATAGACTAAAACAGTATGGTGTAGCTTTTACATTTCTAATGTTTGGGAAACAATAGGAAGAATGAATATGCCTTATTTATTTACATGCTAAATACTTGGCAATATTTGTATTCTTTTTTATAACTCTGCATGTATAACAGAAGAGCTACCTTAAAAAAGAAGATACAAAAATATTCTCAAAACCTACCAAAAACATGGGTGGAATATGAGAAAGAAAGACAACACTGAGGTGGAAATCAAGGGGAATATAGAAAGCATATTCTCATATTCTAGGTATACAATGGAAAGAGCAAGCAAGAAAATACAGTTCAATCAAACAATGCGAGTACACCTACATGGATCTTAAATTGCTCTGACCCATTAACTGAAGCAACGTCTTTATGCAAGAAAACTATTTATGAGGCTCATGAGAAAGAGAAAGGCTAATCAAAAATAGCAGAGAGCTCACATACCTTTGAAATTTTGTTTCCTAGGGAGCTATTAAGCCTTCATTTTTCTTGCTTTTAAGTTTTGATTGGTATGCTGAAAAGAGATGCAGCTGACCTGTGTCTGAGCAGTGGTCGATCTTCTGGGAGTTTTAATCATTTACAGCTATTGTTCTAACCAGATTACCAAGACATAAGAAATCCCAAAAAAATTACTAAACACTTTTGGTGAACTTTACAAAATTTCCAGGAAGAAAAAGGCCCTGGGCTTTGGGAAATATGTAGATATATGGTAGCTCTATGGAGACTAATATATCTGGTATTTTGCAATACCCCATGTATGTTAAAACTTTGCTACCATCCATGAATGGAATGCAGCCCAAGGGGAGGTTTTCTCTCAGGTTCATAGGCTGTGAATGTGATAAACAGGAGTACACAAAGTTTCACATATGTTGCTATTTTGAGCAATTTATATATTCAAACACAAAAACAACATACTGAGGGTTCACCGGTTACTCTTACCTGAAACAGTTAAATCCACCTCCCCTATTTTACTGGAAATAAGAACTTATACTCCCCAGTTTGATAAAACTAAATCCTTAAAACTTAAGAATAACATTAAATTACACATCCTCTCTTGATCTATCAGGACTTTCTAAATAACTCAATTGCATAAAAGATCCAGCTGCATTTTCAGAACATTTTTAACTGAATGCCTGTTACAAGTGATAAAGCAAAAATTCTTACCTATGCTCACAGACAATTTCACAGGTGCTTCAAAAGCTGCCAATTAATTATTTCAGTATTTGTTTAGTGGCAGCCTTTTGAGGTAAACCCCAGGCTCATCACTAGAAATTACATATAGGTGCTGATCAAAGATTGCAAAGAGTGCTCTGCTACCTCAGTATTCAATCTGTGTCCAGAGCAGTCTCTTGCAATTAAATCAGTTGATTCAAACAAATATGTGACTGGAACAACAGCTCCTAGAGACTGCAGAGCAGAGACAACTGACTAAATGAGACTGCTAACTGGGGGTGGGGGAAGGGGATACAAAAGGACTGTAAATATTTTTTAGAGGAAGAGCTGAGTGACAAAAAATATTTCAAATATTTGAAGACAAAAAGCATCAGTAGGTGTATTAACCATTAACTAAAAAGATGACCTTTGATGGGAGAAGTTTGTCCTCACAATCACTGCATCACAGGCAAGTTTAAATTTGGGCTGGGAAAGACCTTCTGGGTAAATTGCTTCCTGGTCTGCCAGTGTAGAATACATTACTACATTGTATTTTCTAATGCTTTGTTCTGGTATTACCCTAAATTCCCAAGTGACACAGCTCACAGTGCTTGCCACATGAGAATATTAAACAGCCCAACATAGATGAATCCTCTAAGTTTATCAAAGGATGGGTATACCGACTTAAATTTTAAGCTGGATTTTACATTCTTCAAGCAATTTGTATCAATATTTACCAACATAGATAATTGCTCACTCCATATATTTTTACATACTGATTGTAACCTTACAATTTTAAACACATTAAAAATCTTCTTTTATTAATATGAGTATGTAAGGAAACCTTGATTTTTGACTTATCTTAGGTCTCAGTCCATTCAAGTGAAACTCAAATAGACCTTGAGAGTACCACATATACAACTGCATTTCAAGATGTCAAAGCACTATATCCATTGTTCCCAAGAATCGCAAAGACGGAAGTGTTACATTAAAAGAGCTTTAACTAACAGTAACATGGACTGGAAATACGGAATATCTAGAGAGTCTTAAGTGCTACTGAAAATGTAGAACTAAAAAGGGTTTGAGGTAACATGTAGGAAATAATTGTTACGGGAAGAATAGGTCTTTGTGTCTACCTAGAGCATGTGTCCACTCATGAATGCCTAAATTGTCTCAAGACAGTAATGTACTCAAAGAAAAACATCACACTCCACTTGAAAAGAGATTTGCATCACTATGTACACCAAATTATCCTGTGTCTATGAGACAGTCTTCAGTTGGATTCATCTGAACAAACAGTTGCGTAAGTCTAAAATCATGGCTCAGTGGTCTCTCTGTAGCTTGAGAAAATAAATAGGCATTTTTAGAATGGAATTCCTCTCATCCAAACTAGCTGAGATGAATCATGACCTAAAGGGCTTTGGAACGCACAGATTTTTGCTGTATGTATGAAATCAAGTGAGAGGAATCTTTTCCTTCAAACTACACATCTTAAGGGATGGAACATGTGAGCCTCATACATTCAAACAAATGTTAGGAAGCTGTTTAAAAAAAAAAAAAACAAAAACCAAAAACCAAAACCCAAAAAAACGACAAAGTCTAAACACACCAACACATCTGATCAAATCCTAGTGGAATAATCCCATACAAGTAATCTACCAGCCATCTCTTCATTCAAAGTGGATGTACAGGAACAACAGATCTTTTCTGGTTTGTCACAGGTGAAAATGCTGGCTGCCACAGTAACTGAGCTACTCTTGGGGAAACATATCTCCTTTCACAAAAAGTTGCTTACAACAATTGCTTCACTGAGAGCTATACCCCTTCTTTCTTAGAAGTTTAATGTTGACTTGGCAGGTAGTTTTTCAATAGTCTCACGAAAACTTACCTGATTCCTTTTAAGTACAAAAGGCACAAATACACCACAAGTACTTCAAACTCTGTCCTGTTTTTCATTGTTTATGTTAAAGAAAGTGTATTATATAGCTACTCAAGTCAACAATAAACCTTGTTGTGGTTTACCAGTGATATTCTCCAACTTAGTCCTGCTAAAACCACTCCACACTTGTTTCCTTCTCCCCCTGCAACTGCGAGGACAAAAGGCATAGATCATGGGTTGAGATAAGAACCATTTACTAGAAAGAGCAATGAGATAAGAAAATCAACAGGAATAGCAACAGTATTAATAGGAAAAGGTATAAGACAACAAAAGGATCTACACAGAAAGCCTGCAACAATAATCAAATACCAAGTAGCTCTTCCCCACCACATCATCTACCACTGGAAGGAACATCCTTCTCAGAAGCAAGAGTCCCTTTTCCCAACCCCAGGCAATGAATGTGAGATGATATAGACAAACCTCCTAGTCATACCTCCTCAACTACTGCAAAAAATTAACTCTATCCTAGCCAGAAGTAGGACACACGTGAAGGCAAAACGTAGGCCTTTTGCTATTTTCTTTTAAACCTTTGAAACAGCTTTGAGAGGTTTTTTGCCTCTTAAGGTGCAGAACATTTTTCTGACACAGTCTTGTCTTACTAGACATAGCTTGGCCTATTTCTGTAATATAACACTGACGATCTCCTCATCACATCATACAACCTACTTGCCCTGAAAACACAATAAGTGGGACAATCTTATGACTTCTACCTGTGTAAATACCACCCCTTAGATCTGAGTAACATGGATCCCTGACCCAGCTACAAGTTCCCTCCTCACCCATATCCTGCATTTATATTTAGGGGTTCTGTGATTCTTTGTCACACAGCTAGATTAAAGAAATTTAAATCAAAGGCTCGGTTTGCAACACGTTTTATAATAATATTTGTAATATCTTCTACTACTTACCGCATGAATTACATCATCTGTAGGACTTTTGATTTTTTTCTCATATCTAAGTAATTTTTAATATCTTATAGTACTGCAAAATTTCCTCAGATCTTGAAAGCTAAACTGTAACAGTGAGTTTCCACTTTTTGTTAATCCTCCTTCTTCCAAGCTAACTACAGGATCTATGTAGTGATTTTAAGACCAGCTGAAAATTAAGCATGATACAGCTGTATGCTCAAACTCTCCTTTCTCGCTCTCTCCCACCCTGATGGAATGGGGTGGAAAATCAAAGTAAAACTTTTATGTTAAGAATAATTAATAATTAAAATTGATTATAACACTGATCTACAACTGAGACGAGGTGAGCTACCAGAGGTTCTATTCCTCTTTTCAAACAAACACATGTTCCAGCCTTTCAAAAAGTGCCAAAAAACTGTTTGAAATGTGCAATAATTAAAGAAAAAAGAAATGCTAATTATCAATGCAAACAATTCTTATTTTCTCTGTTGAGACAGCTGTCTTGTAATTTGCCCTCCCAATTATTAAAATGTGATTCATGTCACAAACACACTGCTGAATTAGACCACAAATGTGCACTGCTTGTACTGCGGTATTTACATCTAAATATTGTCAGTCTCCTGGACACTATTGGTAATCAACACGCAGAATATGTATCATTTAAGATAAAGAAATGCAAAGGTCAGAGATCATCCACATTGACAAAATAAGCACAATTGCTTCTTGTGATCAAACACACACAGACTGTGAACAGTGTTTTGCTGGATAATATTTGTATCTCATCTGTATAATAATCCAAATTTACCATTTGCCTTACATAATCAGAAATCAGGTATGAAAAAACTCCAAAGGAGAGATTTAGCAGCTGGGCTGAGTATGCATTTTAAGAAAATCTGGTTTCTGAAATTAAAACCTCAAATTTAATTATTTTGTTCACCAGATGCTCAGACTGGCAAAAAGAAGACTGAAACAGTTCTGTAAAATGCATTATGTAATCTATCACAGAAATAATACCTATCTGAAGAACTTTCTGTAATTAATTGCATTATAAAATTGTGTGCACAAATATTAAAAAGTTTCACCCTAAAAAGATGTCCCAGTTCTGTTAATTTTTGATGGCTAATAACATTTCAGAGTAAAAGGGAAATCCTGAACATATTTAAAAGCATTTAAAAGCTTTTAAATATATGGCAAATGTCCATGACGTACTATTTTTATGCAGAAAAATACTCCAAACTTTTTTACACACTCAGTGTAAATTTACACACAAATTCAATGACTGGTATTAAATAGCATGCACACAGATCTCAGACAGATACAAAATCTCAATGTTATATTGTACATCAGTTACGTTCCCATAACTAAACCAATTTTTTTCTTTTAGTAATTTAGATGGAGCAGTCTAAACAGCCTCAACCAAAATAAAGATTGTTACAGCTATTACTGGATGATACTAACAAACATGTTGAAATACTGGTACAGTATTGATTTGTTTTTAAAAATTGAGCACTGCTTCCCAAATCCAGCAAATTTATACAAAGCAACATGATATGAATGATGACTCATTTTACAAAGGCTTATACATACCAGGTGATGCAGTAAGAATGCATGATTTTCATCATGTCACTGTGAGATTCTGCATGAAAACACCGAATTATTACTACTTACAAATTTCTACATTCTTGCTGTTTGTAGATTTAAAAAAAAAAAAAATAGCATCATAGAAGTAGAGGTTAGGACAGAAGAATAGGCTCAGAAAACAATGTCTTTACCCAAGGCATGGATCACATTGCAGTGATAGAAATTTAATGGTTCTTCAGGAAGCATAAGGAACAGCCTTATCTCAGGAGACCTCTGTTCTCTACACACATTGAGAGGTGACAGCTCATCCTTACCAGAAACCAATACAAGGAGGAAAGCACTTGCCTGAGAGTGTTAAATCCCCAGCATGTTAGATGCCTGCTGTCATCACAGACAAGTATTACCATGCAGCCTACCAAGCTAGCTCAGATATTGCAATTCAGACAAAGAGACCTTTCTATACTTCCCAGCACCACAAATCAAGAACATCTCTGTTTAATTTGAGCCTCTCTGCTTTTACTAGTCTGGCAGCCCACTGCCTAATTCCCCATACCACTGCATCAACAAGCCAAGTCTGGTCTTGGCAGGCAGTGGGGAGCTGCACAGGCAGCAAAAGCAGTCCCCTGGAGTGGAAGGGAACACACAGCTTTATCCTGCCAGATTAGGAGCAGTATTGATTGGCTGCAAGACTATTTTGCCCAGATGTCCTCTGATAGAAAGTGAATCTCTAATATTGAACCCTTGAGTACAGAGATAAAAGGGAAAGCTGTGAAATATTTGGGGTTACAGAAGCATTTGAATAAGCTTTCTCCAAAACAACAGCAGAAAGGAAACCAGTCTAACTCAGCAGCTAAGCATTTATGCACACAACATTCCCAGATAATAGGAAGCAGAACACAGCCTTTTGCACAAGAATCAGTGTGAAAATTCATTACCTGGTCATTCAGTGTAACCGAAGCAAACAAAAAGCTTGATAAAAGTTTGAGATAGGGATGAGTAAGTAAGATTTGTAAGCAATAAAACATACACTCAACGATATTGTAAACAATTATTAACAAAAAGCCATCCCTAACTTTCTCAGCTAGGTATTTCTATGCATAACTTCTCAGTAGGTTCAAATAGTAGTCTAGTATTTACAGTCTAGAGGAACTTCTTGCTCTAAGATCAGTAAGGTTTATTAGCACTCCATTGCAGTGCTGGACACCCACACTAAACATCAATACCTTCAACTGGAACAATTACATTCTGCTTTAAATATATCTCAACTAATACATGAAGGAAACATCACTGAGAGCAGTATCAGGCTCTCTTCTGATGAGCCATAAAAGCAACTGTTATTTGCAAATGTTAAAAAAACCCAAACCTTATGTTTAAAGCAATTTTTAAAAATCTGGTTAAATCTCTGTATTACGAACATACTTGTTTACCTTGAACATGCTACTAATTTGTAAGAGTGAAGGAACAATGTCATGCCTCCCCATCCTTACCCCTTTTTTATTCTCACCCTTTAATAAAATGAATTGAAACAAATAAACATAGCCCATTTCCATGACTGCCTCACAGAAATTGGACTAGGAACAAAGATAGCTTATCTGGGCAGTTTACAACAGATGTTAGCAGCATAACACAGTCAAAATGCAGAGACCCATATTATAATTTATGACCTGAAGTTGTTTTCATTAAGTACTTATAGTGACATTTCTCTGCATAATATTTTCAAAAATAAAACATAACCAAAACAATGCTGATGTTTTATAAGCAAACCACTTTCTGGTCCAGCCCCTATAATCAGGCTAAGAAGCATCTTAGCAGCCATTTGCGCTTACAAGAAGACAATTTTCTATCTCCACGTGAAATGAGAAAAGAATTAATGACAATGACCATGAGATTCACGTTTCTTCACCTTGTTTTGTGAGTTCTCTTTCCTTTATATAAAAATTGTTGTTGTGCTAGATAAACCATTTAACAC
This sequence comes from Corvus brachyrhynchos, assembly GCF_000691975.1. Taxonomy (NCBI): domain Eukaryota; kingdom Metazoa; phylum Chordata; class Aves; order Passeriformes; family Corvidae; genus Corvus; species Corvus brachyrhynchos. Next base: position 14,385,826 of record NW_008237919.1, on the reverse strand, counting down.
CATGTCCTTCATTAGCACAGAATAAAAAACAAAATGCAGAGAAGATAGTCTCCATCCTGTTCACAGCAGGCAACCACCCATAGTAAACAAAAAAGCTATTATCACAAAAGCAGGTATTAAACGTCAGTTTTAGCAGAACCAGGAGGCAAGCTGGTAGCTGGAGGCAGGCCATCTAGGACAGGGCAGAGGCACAGGCAGGATAACTTGCTGTACTGCTGCCCACAGTGCATATGTTCTGTGGGTACAGGATCAGGCAGCGTTGTCAATCTGGCACCTCAGAGGAGCCCTTAGATCTCTTGCACAAGTATTTAGAAATGGTTTGCTGTTTTCATGATAAAAAACTTTTTCTCATATATTCCATTTATATCATGCCCTTTGCCAGACAATTTTCAAGTGCTTAGTATTAATTAGCTCTCAAAAGGCATATTTAAAGAATAGACAATCATTACATCCACACTTCTATCATCTGTGGCACAATGTGGTGACAACAACATGACAGCTACTTAAAAAGCAAAATATAATAATGGAGAACCTAAAGCTGCTGAGGCTAAATTCTCTTAAGCTCGGATTTTCAAAGCCCATTCAAGGCCCCAGCTGAGCTCCTGTGGGCTTCTTTGAAGCTTCCAGCTCTCCTAATCAACCCAAGGATCTTTTTTCAAAGAGAAATGAAAATCTCAATATTATTAAACCCTATTAAGCACATACCTTTGCCCAATCCTGGCTTTATTTTTGTTATTTGGGTGTTTTTTGAAGTTTCTATGCAGTACTTACAGGCATTTTTTGTTCCCTATGAATATTTTGCACTCTCCTACTTTCTAGAAGGATATCCTATTACCGCATCACAGATTTAAGAGTATGTTTTCTATTTACCTTCATGTCAAATTTAAAATATGAAATTAAGATCATACACAAAACCAGGATGGAATAAGAATAGTGAAGGAAACAATTATCAGATTATATTTCAAGTGTCTGAAAAATGCATAGCTAGACAGCACCTGGCAGGTAGGCTATAATTAATATTGCACAGTTGGTTTGCATTGAAAAGACTTAATGTACTAACAGTGACAATTAATTTATAGTTATTTGCTATTGAGATATTTTTCTTGTTCATCTGCACTACTTAGGATATATTAAGTCCACTTTTTTCAACGGCAAACACTGCAGACTAGCACAAGCACTAGGAACTGCATTGGAGGAGCAAGAAAAAAGCATTTCAGTTTTGTCAGAACAGCAAAATACTATTTTAAAATATCTAGTATGGATATTGAGATGGCATAGATAAATTACCTGTAATGAAAGAAGTAGCTGATGCTAATAACCAAGCTAAATTGGTAAAATAACCAATTAAAATGTCATCTTTAATTAAAATGCCAATTAGAGCAAAGGGTTATTAAGAAACATGCCAGTCACTAAAACTGATGAATCCTAATTCATTTACAGGATGTCTTTTCTTTAGCCTTCCCCAACAGTAAGAGCCCTTACCCAAAATAAAACCAAGCTCTCATTGCCTTTTTTAACACACATTGCATTCAAACTATTCCAAAAGGCAAAAATTAATAGTGCTACAACACAAAAAAATAAATTAACCACCTTTTAAGACAAAGTGAGATCCAAAAGGGGGGGGCAAATATGCTAGCCTGAGGGTAGCTTGGTATGGCAGCTGATATGAAACGCAGATCCTTCTTCCCAGCCCCCCCATCTCTGTACGGAAGTCATCTTCAAATTTCAAAGCTTGTGTAATGAGGAGCCAATAAAACATTATAATCTGCTAATGCCTATTACCACTGATTCACAGGACTTCCTTTCCCTTCAATTAACCCACATCACACAGATCACCATGGTTTACTAGACAGTGCATGAGGATGGGGATTACACTACCATTGACATAACACACACAGTAGAAACAGAGCAATAATACCTCCAACAACCCCTGTAATTGGAGCTGAGATATTGTACTGACAGATCTATTAGCATCAGGTCAGTGGGAAAACTTCTGGATTTCAAGCTTACAACAGGCAGTTTTCTGATTCTGTGTTTTCTTCCCTGTTTAGCTCAGTGGGCTTTGGAACAAGACAGCATCTTATTTTGGTATCTCAGTATTGCTGCATTCAATCACATCAAGAAACAGTAAATCCATGCATATAAAGTAGTCCACCAACTGGATATCATGCTGTCTTCCTTCTATTTCCTCAAAACCAAAATTTAGCAAAAAGGAACACAACACAACCCAGTGAAACTTCATTCACAATCTGAAAACAGGCTTCCAAATCTAGAAAGCAGCCAAATGAACAAATATGCACACACACACATACTTATTCTGCTTCAATGTGCCGACTTCTTTGGTTTCATCGCAGCCTAGCCTTCCCCTGCTCTGCCACCAACACTCCCTTACAGTGCTTCATTTAAAGATCTCTTCAGAAAATGCATTTTATTCCATGAATATGTGAGCCAGCTAATCTGTTCCCAGCCTAATCAACCTTAGCTTCTATGATTTTACCTTCCAGGGTAAAACTTACCTGTTTCTACTGTACTATACTACAATACTAAAATGAAGGATTAGATGACTCAAACCATCTCTGTAGTTTTCTCATGAACCATGAAAACAAAACAAATGCAACAACAGTGCCTATTCATCACCTTTATTTACAGCTTCTTTCTATTCCATAAATTTCTTTCATTAACATGTAATATTTCTAATACACAATATTAGAAAATTCATAAATCTCACACTCCTAATGTGTTGGGGGTTTTGTTGTTGTTTTTGCAGGTTTAACTAAACAAATTTTAGAATGCCTATATTTTATTACAGTTCTGCCTAGGAGAACCCAACTTCATTCCAGTCTGTTAAGAACTGTTGAGAGAGACATTACCACCCTCCTTATCAAAATCTCGAGAGTCATCACTGACAGAGCTGTAACACATTTATTATGCCTTCCTCCATATTGCCCGTTGACATTCAATCTGCCCTTTGATGATGAAATACGTAAACTGTAGAGGCAGAACTATGAGGTTCATATTCCCCTTAGTTCTATCTCATGAAATTCAGCCACAGAGACAAAATCTGTGTGATCCACTCCTGCGCTCCAACCAGGCCACCAAATATCAGACTGGTTTTATAACGCAATATTTGCAGGAAAATGAGTAAGTAAAAACATCAAAAAACTTATTACTTAAACCTCAGAAAATTGTGTTTCTGAAAGATTCATAAATTGGCAACTAATCACAGAATCAACTAGTTTGGAAAAGACCTTTGAGATCATTGAGTCCAACCTATGGCATTACCTCACCTTGTCAACCAGACCATGGCACTGAGCGCCACACCCCGTCTTTTCCTAAACACCTCCAAGTACAGTGACTTCACCACCTCCCTGGGCAGCCCATCCCAATGCCCAATCACTCTTTCTGGGAAAAACTTCTTCCTAATGTCCAACCTAAACCTCCACTGGTGCAGCTTAAGGCAGTGTCCTCTTCTCTTGCTGGTTGCCTGGGAGAAGACACCAACCCTCACCCGGCTACAGCCTCCTTTCAGGGAGTTGTAGAGAGTGATAGGGTCTCCCCTGAGCCTCCTCTTCTCAACTCAATTGTTTTATCTTTACCATTTGCTTGCTTTAGCAGAGGTTTTCTAACCACCATAACAGCTGGCTTAACTTGTTGATATATTCACCCAGTAGCACCATTGTACTTGGCAATCCATGATCCATGGAGTTCTACTGAAAGTTCAAAAATTCAACCATGTTAACCAGTTCACAATACTGAAAATGGCTCTTTCAATACTATGTCGCTTCAAAACAGATGCTCAGAATTTTTGCATCCTCAAATTGTAGGCTAAATCTTCCATCCTAGCCCAGCACAAGCAGGGGAAAAGGGGTAAAATTCAAATTTACACTCAGTGCATTGGCCACAACAGGTCCTCAATGAAAATTAAAGCAGTCCAGAGACTGTTTTCATTTAAAAACAGTCTATGCAATAAAACACTATGCAATTCAAAGAAGCCTCCTTATCATCTGAGGAACTGGAAAGTAGAGGCATAGTCCAGCCAGAAGTTTTGTTCTGTGAAAATTTCTTTCCAAATCAAGACATGATGGGAGATGAGAGAGAGCTACAAAAAAACCCTCAGGGCACTCCCATCTCTGGGAAGAAGAGCAGAATTGGACTTGCAACTAACTATGCTGTGCTACACTATACCATACTACATAATGCCCTACCTCCATAACATTTATTGCCAGGTAGAAGTCTCTTGGTATTATGATGTTTTAGGTGATAAGTTATAATGGCTTAGTAATGAATAAACTGAATATTGGTGACTGAGAATATTCAAGTCATTTTTAATTACTAAAATAAGAATGAAACCTAAAAACCACCAATCTGACTTCATAAATAAGGTACTGTAAGTGTAAATATACTTCAATTGGTTTATTTTGGCATACTCTGTAGTGAAAATAGGCAAGACAAGCTGTTTAAGATCAGAAAGTTTTCAGAATCTAATAGCATGTTGAAAGAAGTGCATCAAAGCAGACTGCAATGGCTAAATAAAACTTCAGTACATCAGAAACTTCACAAGAAAAGAAAGCAAACAAGCCATACCAGCTGAAGTAGAAGATCAAGAACAGAGACATCTAGAAACAACATTAAAAAAAAAAAAAAAAAAAAAAAAAAAAACAAACACCAAAGAAAAAAACCCACCAAATCCCAGAAGTTCAAGCTCTTTACTACTGGGCATCCCTTCTTTTACTGCCTTTAGAAGTATCTTTTTAACATACCTGCCCTTGGTTTCCAATAAATCAACTGATGAATCATTTGCTGAGTTATTATACAGTTCTTCCTAGCAGAAAACCACTAGTCTGAGTTATAATTGAAGCAGAGGTTACCACAATTAGGTTTTAAAAACTTAATTAATCTACAACCAGTATCCTTGCTTTAAGTATAGATTCTATAGGTCGTCTTGAAAAAGACTATGTTAATTAATAACATCCTCTCTCTGGATTATTACACTTTCAGATCTAACAAAAGCAAAGAGAACTGGCAGAAGAGTTGGCATCTTAAATTGTCCAATAGAAACACAAAACACTGAGAGGAATATGAGATAATACAGCTTCTAACAGTGAAGTAGTGACTGCATCAAAACATATGAAATGAAGAGAACTAAAGACACAGTAAAACTGTAATTTTTTTATTAGTATCTTCTATAACAAATTCAGAGACACATGCTGCACATGAAGTCATTGAATGTATGCATTAAATATAATTTGTTTCATTCTGAAATATTGCTTCTTCAGAAGAGATGAGAAATACACTATTAGGATGATTTGTCAGTCTTGTTCATTGTTGCATGGAAACGTATCCAACCCTAACTTCATGAGTTGCAGTCCATCCCTGGGAAACAAGTTTTTCCCATTCTGTCCTCTGTTCCATATATCTGCATCATTTCATCACCAGGGCCTGTTCACCTGTACACAACAGATTACTTTTCCAGGAAAAAGACTAGAGACTTGATCCTCTAATTGTCTAATGCCATCCAACTCTCTTGTAAGCCATTTTATTTTAATCATGCAGCTATGCTTGCTGAACATCCATAAAATGTGTATTTTTAAAGGCCTAACACATGTAAAGACTTGTCACTCTATTTGCCTTTGTGAATGCACACTGCTGAGGACAGGATACCTTTCAAGAAAAGCTCAGAAGAAAAATACCAAAATCTTCACCCATCAGTTTTTAGTTTGAGTTACTGCTTGAAAAGCTTCATACGAGTCTACTACCAGGTCATACTGTGTATTATCTTAGCACAGGACTGATCATATTGAAGCACACAAATTTCTTTTCACATCACTGTACCACTACTGCCACTACTTAATTACATGGGATTTGTACACCACCCAAGCACACAGTGATACTGCCACAGTACATCTGGAGTTTGACAGTCAGTGATGTCCTGTCTATCAGTCTCCTCATGCTTCAGGAAACAGAAGAACACCACACATCTGGTGGTAGAGCTTCTTATGATCCTCATTTGTATCTGAAAACAGAGGACTAGAGCCCATCTCAGCAGAAAGATTATTCCAGAAACAAGTACCCATAGAAAAAGATGAAAGTTTCATCCAGCATCTCATATTTCCCTATTGCAGTGATATTTTTCCTTGATACAGCCAAAAATCATCTTCAGGAAAATATGTAAAATTACTTTGTTTTCAGTTGGTGATAAGCCTTATCAGAAACTCCTTCAAAGCTCAGCCTAAGCTCTGCTACACACAAGCATACACATCTGTCCTGTACCTCCCAGACTCTGAGTGAAGTGAGCTGTTCACACTGATGTGTCTTTCCATACCCTCTTCACAGCTTCTGTCCTTCAGAAGCCCATGTGCCAACCTGGACTATGGCATATTTATACCCTTCCTCCTTGGAGACTCCTAATGCTATTAATAACTCTTCTCAAAGCATTTAGTATTAGACACTACAAAAAATGGTATTTTCTCAAAGATCCTGCT
>NW_008237919.1:14368046-14379331 GCF_000691975.1 Corvus brachyrhynchos | reverse complement strand
CTAGATCAATTTGACAAAACCGTCCTGGAAAATTTAATTTGATTATAAAATGTTAAGGTCACAGGAAGAAGGAAAAACAGCCATTTAGCATGAAGTGACAAATATTTACATAGCTGAAAAATTAAGCAGCACAATGCACAACAGAGAGCCTGAAGGACTGGTATTGTTTAGTCCTGACACATGACTCATAGCCTTAAGTGCAGTTATGTGCAAAGCTGAATCAAGTTGTTTTAACATTTTTGTTCATGCAGTGGAAGAAAAACCCAAAACAAACAAAAAAACAGAAAATCAAATCCTGCCACATGACCAAAGGCAGCAAAGGCAGCAGTTCAACAGTTTACCTGACAACTCTACATTCTCTCCTCAAGGGCATCTAAGGGACTGCTCTCTGCTGCCAGCACCAGTCCTGTGACTACACTAATGAATCATGGAATCTTTTCTCATGATGTGCAAAATCTCTATTGCTCGGCCACTATCTGCTCTGAGTATGGAGTAAATCTGCTCTTTTGATAGACTAGGCAACCCCAGGCTGGAATGAGGAGGGTTTGTCCATTTGGGATCTTGATTATAGTAAACACAAAATTCAGCTCCCAAAATGTAGCTCATCCCTAACAAAAGGCCACCATTTTGTTTGCAGGTTATAAGTTCATCACTATATTCTCCTGTGTCACAACTAGGACCATTAGCAGCATTTCTCTTCCATCCTTTTTGCAATATCATTCTCTTGGGAAATTAATTAAAAGCCTACACAGAGACTTGCATTTCAATCTGGACAGTTTCCTCCCTCCTCCTCCCCCATCTCCACTGTGGACATATGATAAATTAAAGAAATTATTTTCAAGAAAAGTCAGATGGGATGCAGCATCCCAAATGTTTATACATTTCAGAATATCATCATAGAACAAATTCATTCTTCACTAGTTCCACTGATACAAAGTATAAGGAACACACTACTAGTATCAAAAGCTTATCAAATAAAAATAACAAAGAAAACAAAGAAAAAGACAGGTCTGTATTGTCACAAACATTCAGAAAATTACCAGTAACAATGCAGTCATGTTGCCAGGATAGAGTTGTGTCTTCTCATAGCATATATTCATTTAACAGGCAGAGAGCAGCCTGTGACAGCTTACTCAGGAATCAAGAAACATGCAATACACCACAAAGTTGAAAGCAATGGTAATATCCTACAGGCTAGCAAAAAGGATATTCATTTACTGCTCATAACACACTGGTTGGATGGTGCTTAGTAGGTCCAATGAAAAAGAATATCTGTTTATATTCTTACAAGATATCAATACTTAAAAATTCCTGTTAACTGTGCCATGAACTATCTGAGCACAATGCTTAGAGTTCTTCTTTTAATTTCAGATAAACACAAAACTGTGTTTATGTACTCAAAGCTGTTTTCATACCAGGGTAAACCAGCACATTTTCACATGATCTCTACTAGAGAAGAATTCAAGAACAAAAATGAAAACAAAATTCCCAACAGAAAATTATTTGTTTGCAGGAATGTCTTTACAGATCCTCAAATTTCTTAATAACACATTCCTTTTAGCTTTTACTGTATTTTCCCACCAACTAGACACATCAGCTCCATGCTACAATTGGAAAAAAAACCACTTTTCAACATTATATTTCTATATAATTTAGCATATAGAGGACTTCTTATACTTTTATAAGAAACTGTAAGCAGCAATTACTGTCAGAAGTGACTGCTGTCATTCAAGAAAAAAAGTCACTACATGTTTACACATGTATTTGTGGGAAAGAGAAATTGTAATTGGTGCTTTGGGAGGACTCCTGTCAGACTGCACATGGTATATAGGGCATGAAAACTAACACGCACGCCCAACAATCAGCTGAAAATAAGGGCGCAAACAAAATTCCACATTCTTCTGCATTTCGTGTGTCTATAATGCCCCACTGCATGACAGTTGCTTTAAAACATTCAGCTGTTCTCAAATAAGCATGAGAAAGAAGTGCTAACAACCTCATTGCTGAAGTCTCAAGGAAAAGATGCATCTCCCAGGTTCTTCTGTAAAGCCTAGAACAGCAGTGCAGTCTCCCACACCACCAAACAGGTTTACCGTTTGTGCATCAGATTTGCCAGTTTTTAATCTGCACCTGCAGAACAAAATAGTGCACTGAGATTCAGTGTGACAACTTGCTGAGAACAGTGTGACAGTAGAGTGCAAGACTGAAGCTGATGAGGAAGACAGTGCTTATGAGGTGTTCCTGCTGCCGCCAGCACAACCTGCACTAAGACCAAGGTCTTCTCTGGTCTACAGTTTGCAAGAGTCTGAAGAGACCATCCAGAAGTCAGGCTAAAGCAAGAAATACAACTCCTCTCCAGACAGATTATACATCCTACTTAATTTCTCCACCTTTATGTTGCTTTAGGGATATATCTGGCATTAATAATTTTTCTAAAACTTTGTCTTATTTTCCCCTTAGGCTTTTTTCATTTATATATTTACATTTTGGAAAAAAAAAAAAAAAGTGCTGCTAAGGAGGCAGACAGAAAAAGGTTTTTGCACAGAAAATATGTTGTTACAAAGAAATGTTCAGTCTGCATGAAATGGAAGAATACTTCTTAGGAATCCTTAAGGCAAAAATCAGGAAAGTGGGCTAAAGAGAAGGCACACACACATCTCAGCATGTATTTCTGCTGATTAAAGAATATTCTTCTTATTAGGAAATAAGTTAAAAGTTCCTGAATCTTATAATAGTATTTAGCTCTATACTTACACTAATGCATCTTTCCCCAAGCTAAACTAGAGCTCTCATTTGAGAGCACAATTAAAAAAAAAAAAAAAAAAAGATCACTTAGTTATCATGAGAATTAGTTACTCTTAACATGGCTCAGCAGTTCTTGATGTTACTTCACCAGCAGAATGTTTGAAACCAGACAATTCTAATAAGTGTTGCGCTATATGGCAGACTACATAAACGAACAAGAATTTGGAAAAAACCAATTAATGAAAGTTGAATTTTACAAAAGAGTGACAATCTTATATTAGAAATTTGAATCTGAGCAATTTAATGAGTTTTCCAGCAAAGATCTGGTAATTTTTTTGGTATGTTTCGTTTCAAGTTTTGAAAAGTTGTTTCTTTCTTGACTTAATGCCTTCTTGGCAACCTAAATTTTTGATTATATTTTATGATAAGTAATTTTTTATGATAGCATTTATTTGTAATCAATTGTATATTTTCTAGAAGCAGCAAGGATTTGTATAGAACCAAAAATATCTAGCTGCAAGAAAACTTCATATGAACGTGCTTTTATCATGAAAATAAAAGTAAACCAATCCCCAACTGGCAGACAACACAGTGAAAATTAAGAGCTGAAACACTTAAATCATCTTTTCATATAGCTATAAAATACATTATTTTCTTTTCTTCTAACTGAAAGCTATAAAATATTAAATTTCACTGCAAACTGTGTATTTGCTCTCACAGTTATTATTATATTACCTTCAGCTTCTACATCATATGCAAAAGAAGTCTTAATATGTCAAAAGTGGATCTATATATTCATGAAAGCCTCTAGAAGTGAAATATCAGACACAGTAGAAGACCAAGAACATACCTTCGTCAGATATTTTAATCATGATAAAAATTTTCTATTACAATAGAATTCCATTATGTGACTTAGAAAGCATTTAACTACATTAAGAAAATATGAAAAATTCGACAGAAAATACCTCACAAGAAGAAATGAGTAAATTCTACACGGCAAAAAATGGGAAAACCCATGACAGCAATCAGTGGCAAAACTATACTATTGTGCTACAGTAAAACTATATATATATATATATAGCAAAACTATATATTGTGCTAGCACTAAAGTGCTATACTATTGTGATTTGTCAAATCAGCTTCATTGTGTTTGTTGCATCTAAACATTTGCTAGGCTAAAAAAAAATAAAATTACAAAGCCCAATTCTCAATGAATGTGCCAGGAGAATAACCAACTTCTAACTACATGGCAGCTACACAACTAACTTTAGAGATGAGCTTACAATCCAAAACATAATTACATACTTTTTGACTCTGAGTTGAAATATTTGCTACTTATATACTTTTAGGTATATTAATAGGCTCCTTGGTTTTGAGGGACTTCCACTTTATCCCTCAGAATAATGCTATAATGGTTGAATTGCTTCCTGCCCCCTTAAGGGACTGAAGTTGTTGGCAGAAGACCAGACTTTCACCTGAAGGATGTGCAAGCTCAGTTTCCACAAAACCCCTAGCAGAGAAAAAAAACCATCTGTGGGCATAATGTCACTAACCAAAGTGCTCCCTAGCAATAATTCCTTGCAAAAATGTTTGTACCTACTGTAGCAAATCTGGCATTCATAAGCAATTCCATACTTTGTCCAGATACAAGATGTTACCTCCCACCATCTGAGGAGCAGAACAGATAGCAGTTTCCTGGTGTGTCCCGACACAAGCAGAGAGTTCAAAGTCTGCTTCTCTTCTATTATATCAAGACATTTAGTTTTCTGAAAGGCACAGCAGCTGATTATCTAACCTTTCCAAGAAGATGAATCATGACTGAAATTTAAAAAGCTCATTTAAGAGAAAGTGTCCACACTGAAAGACAGACAAGGCACATAGGGCAACCTTGGAGCTCAGACTGGTTTACCACTTGACACCAGACAAAGCTAGCTAACCCTGAAAAGCAGAATTTCAAATATGCAAAAGCAGAATTTCTTTCTGTACTTCTGTAGTCAGAGACTGGATGGGATCACAAAGTTGACAGTACTGATTCAATCGGAGTGGAAACTCCCAGGATAAACATATAGCAGATGGCTGGAGCAGTAACATACATGCTGCATTCATTCACCCCTCTATTATTAATCCTGAAGTCCCTCTTGACTAAACTGTAATTTTCAGGAAATTACAATGATAATTGTAGGTAAATGAACAAAAATTAAACCTAATGCAAATGAGCTTCATCCATAAAATATGATTACTGTTGGAGCCACGCATTTTTTAAAAAACAGAAAATGCAACTGATTTGCTTCTGCATGCAGATGTAAGCAGATACACAAATATACAAGCACCATAATTGTACAAATAAAATTTTGCATGTGATGGTGGCTCTGCACACAACAGGGTCCATCACTTGCGTCCCATTCTTCTCAAAAATAACCCTTTGGTTGATAGAACTATAATTAGGAGCTGAAGGTTTGTTACTGTGTGAGTTGAATGAACTGATCTGCAACAAAGCTTAAAAAAAATAATGTGACTTGTAGAGTGAAAAGGGCCTTAAGCAACCAATCTTCAGTGGACTTTGTAGCCAGCAAAACATCTTGCACAGGACTGAAGCATTGTGACATCTGCAAACAGAAATTTCTTTAAAATTAAGCATGTGTTAAAGTAAACGGAAAGCACAGCTAAATGTAAAAAACCCGGTTTCAATCTAGTTCAAAAATTTCCTTTTATGGAGCATGGAAGGAAAACATCTTTTGTATAAGGATATTATTAAATCACTCAACTTTAATAACATATGAATTACAACAATAGAATATATTTTGATAGTAAAGCTATGTATATATAGGGCAAACCACAGTCTAATAGAAACAGCAAAGCAAAGAGGCTGATAAATCATCAAGTTGATCACTCTGCCTGTGTGTAGAGTGACTGTTCTCTCTGACACATTTTCAAGTGCCCTATTTATTCAACGAAATGATTATGCAAGAGCCTGACATGTATCAAATAGTGTGACAGACAGGCAGACACACATTACTAAGCCCTGTTGAAAAGCCGCAATTTGTGGCAGAACCCAATGCTAATCTAACCTCTGTCATTTTACCAGGCAGAGAAATTGATCACAATTATTATTGCAGATACATTCAGGCTTGCTTATTCAGCCTTTCCACCAAAAAGTCCAATGCCTTTTGTGCTGCAGAACTGCATCTGTAAACAGTAGCTTGAATTAACACAGGGAGACTGACAAAAATACGGCTCTTACTTCAATTCAGATTTTCAACTCAAACAGGACCATGAAGCAGCACAGTCAGAAAACAACTACACTTAATTTGCTACAGAGCTATCTTTCAAATGAAATAATTAATAAAAAAAAATGAGAAAAAATCTCAGAAATATTTCTGATTCTCTTTGAGCACATTTTATAGATTTCCTGTATACAGAGTATCATATGGAACACCAAACTAACTCTACTTTTTAAAAAAATTACAGAATTACCTTCTGTTTCTACCAAACATTACTCTTGTTCTTATTTAGGCTATCTGTATGAAAGAAAAGCAAACAAAATCTATAGCCAGTCTAACTAGAAGAAGGCAGGTGCCAACAAAAGCTGTATCACTGCAATACCAGCAAAACCAAACCTAGAATTCTCTCTCAAATTATCATTATTTACATAGGCTGGATTGTTAATAATGGACAAGATACAAGAGAGACTTAATAAGCACTGAAGACTTACCTGGACACAACCAAGGTCTAGTGACACCACAAAAATATGCACCAGCAGTTGTGAATTCATGTCATCAGATACTTGTAACACATGTTCAAAAGTGCTTGAAATATGAACCTACATAGTGTACTTTTTCATGGCACAAGCTTCCAGTGATCCCCTTAAGAAGAAGTTATATGGTATTTGGGAAGAACGATTGTATTTTAGAATTCAGGATCTGAATTACGTATCACTTTACTTCTTAAGGACAACTCCAGATGGGAAAACCAAACCCAGGAGCAGATTAAGATAGTATTCAAATTTGTGAATGGCTTGAGATATGAAGGATGTTTCACAGATATGAATGTTAGTTCTCTATTTGTTTGGGCCCTTCAAAACTTATTCCTGTAGCTCACAGGTTTAAGACTAATGAATACCCTGTAAGCTTAAGTGGCTATCCATTTTATTTTCTACAATAAGAACTAAAAAATAATTTGCTGTTCAATAGCTTTACAGGCGCTTGGGTGCAAACATTTCCAATAAATGCAAGTTAAAACTGTATTGACACAGCCTGATTCAGAGAAGCTGTAAGTCTGCAATTCTCAGTGGCATTGGGAAGATCATCAGCATTCTACTGAAATCACCAGAATTTCTCTACTTCATTCTGGGATATCATTTTCTCCAGTGGTCTGGAAAGCATCTACTACAGTGCTTTTTTGGTTAAGAGTTATTATTCTATATTTGTTCTGTGGTCCTGCCATGACATTCTAGTCAAGACCATAATTTCCTGGGCTAAGTGCTACGTAATAAAGTGCTAAGTCTTCTTTCTGAGAATTTTAGCAGTATTCAGTAAATCATGGACAAATCCACTCTGTGCATGGAAATCTTATCCATGCTCCTATTCATCACCACAGGCTACTTACGACATTCATTTACAGGGAGAACCAGATTTGCAGATACTTACAAGTATCTAATCACTCTAAACACTTTGTCCACATTGCAGTGCCCTGTTACTCCTCAAGTGTCTGGGGCATTTGGGGCATTTCAGTTTTTCCCTGTCAAAGTTTGCAAGTCCTTCTACATATCAAAAATTTCTAGCCCTCTCAGGATCCAAAAATCCTAAAACAACTCTCTCAGGTAGCCTCAGTTCTAAGGGAAGTGCACAGCAGACAAGTAAGTCCCCACAATCCTCTGACTCTGAAACAGGTTATATTCATCCAGCACAGATATCCAAAAGTAGCTAGGGGAAATAAGAAAAGCATATGTCCGTGTCCTGCTGAGCCCAACTTTCAGCTTGGATGTAGCAGGCAAAGGTACAATTCCCCGTTATGCCTGACTTGGAACATAGCACTAGAAATGCTACAGAATTTATGATTCTGCATAGAAATGAGGATTCTGCTTGTTGCATCTCCCACAGAGCAGGAAGAAAACTAAAAATAGAGCAACTGAGTAAATCATACAGATTGATTTTGGCAAAGATAGACTTAACCCCAGCAAGGCTTTTTAGGAGAACTACAAGACAGGAAAAAAAACTGCTTTCATATTAACCAAAGCAGACTAAGAGACCCAGGAAGAAAGGATCAGGCAAGGAAAAAAGTTAAACTGCCAGTAAAATTTAAATCTGAAAAAGAGCTTGTACATAAGGAAGCAAAGAGTATCATAAAAATATTCTCTCAAATTCTTACTTTTTTTTATTCTCTTCCTATTAAGTAGTCCAATATTGAATAGTTCTGTGTCTGAGATAGCAGCCATCCATCTACACTGCAACCTGACAATCCTCAGTACAAGCCACTGCACCCCTCAAAATGCAAATACAGGATATTTAGATGTTCCAATGCCCTTTCACAAGTCATTTCTTGCATGACTCTAGTACTAGACTACTATGTGACTCTTTCATAACCATCATTTGCTGTTGTCAGACTGGATTCAACAAGTAACTACTAATACTGCTAACAGAGACAGAGAATAAAGAACATGGGAAAACAATTTAACCACTTCTGGTAAGATTCCTCTTTATGGAAAACAAGAACTAAAGCCATACACTTTTTAAGCTCTCAATACCAAAAATCCCCAAATCTTAGAAGTATCGATACCTGATTACTGGCAGCTGATATCTCCTTACCAAGCAGTGCTCCAAGACAGCAGAATGAAAGGCACGCTGATCTCCACATTTGGTGTGGGTGCCACTTCTGTGCCAAAATCCACTCCCAACACTGCCTACATGAATGCTGCTTCACCCTATGCTTTTTCCATCAATGGCCTATTTCATAAAACTCTTATGACCTCATAGCTTCTTTTTTAAAATATGGCTATAGTCCCCAGAATAAACTAGACACAAACAGATTAATTACTCTGAAATACTGCATTTTACCCAAATGTAAGAAAAATCCAAATTTAGAACACAAGATCGCTTAAAAAATTACTTCCTAAAGCTAGAGCCTAACAATAGAGCTCTCATATTTAGTAATATGGGAGGAGAAAAAAAAGGAGGAGAAAAATGTTTGATTTTCAAACACCTTTTTATGTAGTCATGTAATTTTCACAAAGCAAGCCACTAAATACGTTTTCTTTTAACCACAGTGCATTACTAGGAAGAGCTACATTTCCTTTCTTCATACCTCTGAACTGCAACTAATTTCCTTTCATTATAGTGTTGCTGTTCACATGCAAGATGAATAAATACCAAAGTTCACTGGATTCTCCCTCTTTCAGATACAGATCCATTGTGAACCGAGTAGAAATAGTTTCCCTAATTAGAATACTTTCTGAGCCATTTGCAACAGTTCAGAAATGGCACAGTGAAAATCTAAATAATAAAAATACATTTCATTGGGCAGAATAACTCAAATTTTCCTGCATTCATAGCCAGGCAAGAGCAGGTATAAGAGCACTTGGCTGTGACCAACAGCACCTGAGGCAACAACAATAATGATTTATGTGTCAACATCAAAAATTATCTAAATACTCAAAAACAAACAAACAAACCTGGTTTGAATAAATAAGGCAAATAAGATACAAAAGCTAGCTTATTAACAGGCCACAAGGAGGATTCATGATCTGCATTTTAAAGAGGTTGCAGCTAACCTTTTTAGAACTGTAGAATCACTAAGGTTGAAAAAGACCTCTAAGATCATGGAGACCAACCATTTAACCCAGCACTACCAAGCCTACCACTAATCTGTCTCTCTGAGCACCACATCCACATCTCTTTTGAACACTTCCAGGTATGGTGATTCAACCACTTCCCTGGACAGCCTGTTCCAATGTTTAACCAGCCTTTGGGTGAAGAAATTTATCCTAATATCCAGTATAAATCTCCCCTGTTGCAACTTGAGGACATTTCCTTTTGTCCTATTGCTCGTTAAGTGGGAGAAGAGACTGACCCCCACCTGGCTACAGCCTCTTGAGGTAGGTGTTGAGAGCCGCCCTCAGGCTCCTTTTTGCCTGGTTAAACAGCCCCACCTCCCTCAGCTGTTCCTCATAAGACTTGTACTCCAGACCATTCAATAGCTTTGTTGTCCTTCTCTGGACACACTCCAGATTTTTAACTTCAAATTGCAGTGCCTAGTTCCAAGATGAGGCAAAGAGAAAAGAGGAAGAGGAAAGTAGTTCCATGCAGCAGGGCCACCTCCACTGATAGCAGTCCTACTGGCACCTGCTTCCAAGGAAGCCACAGAGCTGAGCAGTGGGACTGCTGCAGCAGTCCGGAAACACTCTGTAATCACCGAGGGCAGGAACTGCACAGACATACACAGCAGACACTGGCATTAGTGATGGCAGTATAAGTGTGTGAGCTGTCACATTCATACCAATGCCCAGCAAGACACAGGCTGAGCATGCTCTGGGACGGGGAGGCTGAGCCATGTGCAGGCTGTCGCCAGCCTGGGCCAACCAGACCTGAGGCTTTGCTGAATCCCAAGGATGGCTGGGGGTGAAGAAGGAAGCCAGCAGGGACAGAGCCTGCTGGGAAACAACTGTCCAGGCCCTGGATCCTATCCTGCCCTGGGCTCCCAAGCCTGCTTCACCTTGCACTCCATGTCTGCCGTGTCGGCTTGCGAAGTCCTAGTCTTTGGTACTGCTTTGGAAGGCACAGCTTTTGAGGAACAGCTGGGTGGCGAAGGTGCATGCGGTGGAGGAGATGCTTGACTAACAACCAGCTGCTGCACAGTATGGGGAGAATGAGCAATGGAACACTGCACATCACTGACATAATTGTTTCTTCCACTCCACACCACCACCAGCCACCTGAGGGCCTTCTGCAGCAAAATATAAAAGGTCATCACTGCTATGCCTGACAAGAGGAGAAGAGAACAAGAGGTGATGTCTGCCCTGAAAGCCCTTCTGCAAGCCATGGGTGCAATGGCAGCAGGGGATCGCCTCTGTTTCTCTTTCCTTCAGTAGCCCACAGAATGCTCCACCATGAATGCTCCAATTTCATCTCTACTTTCTGCCCAACACTCCTTGTTTGTTTGTCTGACAGAATTACAAACTCCAGATTTCATTTTCCAACTTTAACAGCAACTTTCCTCCCTATTGTGCAGCATCCTAGTGGGGTCTCCTGCTGGAACTGGATTTTCCACCTCTTTTGAGCTATGAGGGGGCACGTAATCACCCTGCTTCCCTGTAGCCCCAAGGAACAGCAACAGGAATTAATCACATTCACTCTGTCAGTTCCTGATTTCTATTCTATTAATGAGATCACAGTAAAGTCACATCTTACTGTGGTGGTTGGGCAATCGTAACAGTAATGAAAATCCCTGCTTTTGAAATGATGCAGAACACTAAACCAACAACTGAAATGACAAAAGTTCAAAATTATTTTTCTTAAAGGAACCTATCCTGGTGATAGTCTGAATCA
>NW_008237919.1:14337475-14367936 GCF_000691975.1 Corvus brachyrhynchos | reverse complement strand
GAGGGGGAAGAATGAGAACAAAGGGGAAAATAGCATTCATTCCTAATAGAAGTATCTCCCCAGATGGAAGTGTTTCAGATAATTAGTTAGCATATGAAATTATACCCAAATTAAGTCCAAACTAGAATAAATCTTACTTTCATGTGACTTTTGTTCATTTTTTTTCTGTTCTTTTGGCTTTTTGTTGTTTTATGTTGGGTATGTTTCCTGGGTTTTTTAATCATAAACAATCCTTGCTTCTAATTTTATTTACTTTTCTAGTGGCTAGGCATTCAACCCAACTACAGGTTACAAAGCTAACTGAGGCATACCCACTGCCAGTGGAACTTTATCATTTCCTTACTGGGAGGAACTAGAGAACAATACAATCTTTACAGTAATAGACATTCAGGGATAGTAGTTTGGCCTCTTTACAGTAATAGACATTCAGGGATAGTAGTTTGGCCTGGCAAATGCCACAAAAAAGTAGCTAAGACTATTGTTCACTTTGACCATATTTCATTCAAAAGCAAAAATGCAGACAAATGTTTTAGTTGCATGAGTTTAGCTTACAGTATGTGGACCAAATGTTTGCTACATAAACATTTGAAATTCCATGTAAATCAAGTTAATCACATGTTGACAGGAATAACTGTTAATTTCCTCTTTTTGTTTGGTTAGATTTTTTTTTCTTAGTTTTTAAAACTGCTGTCTTAAGAAGCCTGACATGTAGTTACAGGAAACAAAAGCAACATAATTGGAGAAATGAATCATAAATAAACTCACTAGACCTCCATCTCCAAAAGGCTGAAAACAGGTGAGGATTTCGAATATGAATTACAGGGCACACACACAAAAGATTGATTTCTGCCAATGTATTTCATCTTGGTAACTTCAATTGTTATTAGAAGAAAAATGTGCAATAACAGATGTTCTTCTAGATACATATTTCACCTGGAGACATTTGTGTGCTTCAGTGCTTAAAACAGATGCACTGGATGGGCAAATTCATGCTTTGTGACCTGTGCCAACTCACCTATTCATACTTCTGCAAGGACACTGAAAAGTCTGGACAAATCATCTGCCAACCAAATCCAGACCCTCAGTAGATTTATCTACATTAAGAAGGAAAATAACTAATGAAAGGAAATTCCACTACCCAATAAGGAAAATAAGGTGTTTTATAACTTTCCTTCAGCAAGTTATGCAGTTAGTTATGGAGACTCTCAAACAGTGAGGTAAGTAATGGAGAACTTACCCTGTAAAACTATCCTGTAAGTACTCACTGAAATTCCCCAAAGGCAAATATTGGTGGAGAATTGTCAGCTGTCAGAGTGTTAAGCATGACTTTAGGCCCAAAGTACAGCCACAAGTGCTTTAAACTCAAGTAATTACAAAAAAACTTCTCATAAAAATTTGCCTTGAACAGAGTGACCTTTATTGTATGCTAACAACATATAAACAATTCTAGGTATTTTCAGAACACAAAAACATGGGTGGAAATTTAACTTCAATAATCTTTTGAATAGATAAATAATCTTTTACTGTCCCTTTACCCTCTCATCATAGGTTACAATAAGTCATGAAGTTAATTCTTTTTGCACTTTTTAAAGGCAAGGCTGTATTCTCAACTAAAGCACATAACAATTGTACTAATGTATTATGAAGTAGTTTTGAGGGAAAAAGAAGAGGGTCTGAGATTACATCTTTATGACTTTCTACTTCTTCAAAAGTAGTGACTAGAATTCTGATTTAGTATATAAGACAGCCTTGATGAACCTGTGGTTCTAAGTAGAAATGGTGTTGTTGGTGGGGTTTTGTTTTAAATAACACCAGAATACCAGGGAGAAGGAGAGAAGCCAAACAAATTTTAAATCCTTGAGGGTGTGGAATACATGTACATTTAATAATTTAATTTAATATTAAAAGATGAGCCATAGTTCAATACACCATGCTATAGAGAGATAAAAGGCAGTGGCTGCAGAATCCCTTATTTTCCCCCCTCTTTAGCTTCAAACCTTGATATAATAGATTATTAGTCATTTGAATTAAAATGTTTGGGATATTTCTATGATAAATAATCCCTTCTGTAGTATTTCAACAGTGAGCATCTGTGCTGTGATAGACCTATGCACATTATCTATCTTGCAATATTAAACTGAAAGAATATTTAAAAATATACTAAGTCTCCATTCATTTTAATTTAAATTAAAAGTTTAAATTGAAAACACAAACACAGGTGAATTGGTTGGTATCACAGTCACCTGGGCCAACTGCTATCCCTACTGCCCAAGATGAAGTGCTCTGTGTTGTAATTCTCTGTTAAGAGCTCTCTCACAAATTTTAAATATATTTTACTATCAAGCGTTTTTAGCAGGAATATCTGGCATTTGAAAGAGAATTTTCAAAAAGCATAATTTTTTCATTCAAGAAAATTTTCTGCTGATTGATCTTCTCTAGTTTCTATGAAATTTAAGAAATGGAATCTTGTGGCCCCAAAACGTCTTGATTGCTTTAAAGTTTGAAGTTGGTATGCAGTCCAGTGAGTCATTAAACCACAAATTAATCAGTATATATATCATAGCATCCAGGTGATACTTGTTCTGTCCATTCACATTCATTTTCAATTAATTCT
The DNA here is from genome assembly GCF_000691975.1 of Corvus brachyrhynchos. Lineage (NCBI taxonomy): Eukaryota > Metazoa > Chordata > Aves > Passeriformes > Corvidae > Corvus > Corvus brachyrhynchos. The sequence continues at coordinate 14,365,322 of NW_008237919.1, read as the reverse complement.
CAAAACAGACATTTAATCAAGGGTTGAGGAACTTGCCTTTACCCCACATCAGAAATCAAAATTCTTCCTGACATAGGTAAATAGATAATGTCATTTCTCACTGATCACAGTCGATAGGTTAGTGACTGCCTTGAGAATTTTTCTGAAATTTTTGCTATGTCCTCTGTCTGGTGAGATAGTCAGATAAGGATGTTGCCACAGCCAAAATGCATAACAATGCCAAGGGGAAAAATATAATGTTCGACAACTGAAGTCATGGTAACTTCTAAAGACACTGTGCAAGATACCTTCTGCAGTGAAGACAAACATCCACTCACATCTCTTGCTGAGCTCTGCAGCACACTTGTGTTCTGGAGCTGAGATGGGCAAAGGCAGCATCACATTGAAGAATCTCATCTCCAGCCCAGAGGAGTGCAGGAGTTTCCATAAGAAGAAGATAAAACATTAAGTACAATTCAAAGTAAACTAACTTGTTTGTGGGTAATTTTTCTAACCTCAATTCCACTCACTACAGAACTTCGGCAAAGAAAAAAATTAGTCCAAAGTGCATGTGACTATAGAAATGTTACAGTTCTGCTGATGAAAACATTAGCTGTGCTCTTTCACACATGCTTGAAGTTTCACACCTAGTTTTCATAAAGACAAAACTTGTCTGCCTTCTCATTTCAATTAACCCTTAATACATCTTTCACCTTTCTAAAAGGTGAAAGCATCATACTTATTTCTGAATAAGCATACTCAACAAGAATATTAAAGAGCTGTTATGTCCTATTCAGGAAGCAGAAATCAATCCAAAGTAAGTGATCCTTCAGGAAAAAAAAAGACAAGAAAAAGAACTACTTTGCAATGTAAATCCCCATTTTAAAAAAGCAAGGAGGTTGGTTACAAATGCGACACACCAATGATCCTGAAGAGTTATTTAAAATACTTTTTTAGTCTAGCACTCAGACTTAAAATGTCAAAGCTGAACATGATTTTCCACACCAGGAAGCTTTTCTTACGCTGGCTCATTATTTGATGAATTAGTATCTGATGTGGGTAAGCACTGAAAGGTGACTTAGAGGCATTTATTAAATCACCATAGTTTTACAAAATTCCTAGATAAGGCAGTGATCTCATAAGAAGTAGTCTCCTGGGAAATAAAAAACACTTTAGGCATCCTTTTCTTTGGGCACCTTTAACAATTGATCAGGTTTGATCAGATGGCAGCGGGAAAAGTCTAAATTGCAGCAGGAAGTTACATGAAGAACACCAAGAACATTACATATATTGTTTCTTCTACCTTCATGTGAAACAGTGTTATGATCTGGAGTGGCACAGTACACCATGATCTGCTGTTAGTACTTTTACTGCTGTAATAGTAGTAGCCAAAAATTTAAAATGTTAGCAATTACTGTTAAATCCCTCTAACTAATACAGTCTTCCTGTTAAAAGATGAAAGCCACCTTTCTTTTACTGAGTTATATACATAATTTGAAACTAGAGTCTACCCTTTATGCTTCTGTTTCATGTTGAACAGATAAATTATCCAAGATCAATACAATTCAAGACTGAGAAAGGCCAGACTGGGTCCTCTAGTCTGGCTTAGAGTATAATGGCCCATATAACGTGGACCATCATAGTTGATCTGGGACTGAAACCAAGAACCTGCGACAGGCTTGTGACTTAGAAACATGCATCCAATCTTGAACTAACCAAGGCACGTATACACAGATGTTCATTTCACTTCCATGGTTTCCTTTATTGACAAGAACAAAATTTAAACAAAATGCAGAAGTCGTAAGAATTGAGTCCACAGGCAGTGAAAATAAATTTTAGAAATTGTTTGTGAAGTAAAATGGAAGAGAATATTTGCTACTTGAAGCTTTGGACTACCTTATCCTTATGCTCAGAGCACACAAAGAAGCACATGAATGCAGCCAACAGTGTCAACTGGACCCTAAAGTGAAAATGCTATAGAACATTTCTGAAGGGACTCAGTGGTTTCTTTCCCTTGGAAGAGCTTGGCTCTGCCGCATAAACATTTTTCATTTCAGATCACTATATCCGACTTACTCCTTTTCATATCTTAGTTATTGTAGAAAGTAAAAAACATCATGAACAATGCCTACCATTGCTGAAATTATTAATTGCATTCCTATTTTAATTTTCCAATATTGCTTCAAATAAAATCTGAATACATTTTGCTTTAATCTGTGTGTGAAAAACAGCTTCTGAATAATTCATTCAATGATAACTCCTCTAATCAGAGAATTATTTAAATACTTTTACTAGTGTTAGACTAACTCTGTTCATTATTGCTTCACTAAATTCCATGAAGAAAAATGCCAAAATTTCTCCAAACTATTATTAGCAAGTAAAATTATTCTTCCACCACAATTTCCTGCTCAAGGGAAGAAAAGAAAATTCACTCTGGTTTCACAGAATTTTCATACTGCTATCCAAATATAGACATATAAATAAATGAATACGTAACTCTGGGGAAGAATGGGAGGTCTCTTGACAAATTTAAGGATTGAAACTCAATGGAAGAGATGCATCCCAAATCCATTTTTTGTCCAAACAAACCCCAAGCTTTTGTACACACATCTTCCAAATCTGGTTTTGAAAGTTTACACCTTGCAGCATACCTGGCAGCAGCTGAAAATGATAAGTGCTCCAAATCAATTTCCTGTAATCACAACTGTGACCTCCCTGCTTCTATCCTCCAGGAAAGATTGTGAGGCACACACCATGTGAGAAAAACTGAAACCAAATTTATTATTCATTTGTATTATCATCACCCCCTCCTGGAATAAATGAGAGGCTTCCATTATATAGTAGACTTCTGTTTCACACAATCCTGGGTTTTCTACTTTGCTTTTTCAGATTAATTTTTATCCCTTTTTTTTTCCCATCTTGTGCAAGCCTTATTGTCTTCCTTTTCAACTGCAATTATCACTTTTCAATACTAATCCTTTCCTAAGAAGCCTAGATTTTCACCCCTTTGTACTGATCCAGATTCCTCAACATTTGATCCAGTAACTGGCTTATTTTACTCTCTAATCCCTCATTTGCCACCTCTGCATACAACCTGGATCTTTCCTCTATGCTCATTACCTTTTCCTTTGTAGTTCTTACCTCAGCCTCTTTAGTTCATAGGATTACCAATTCCTTTTCTGTCCAATAAACCTTGTTTTTTTCTTGTTTTATCTAATCTTATTTTCTCAAAATATATTTTAAGCTTTTTTCTTCTCTTATTTAATTCATATTTAATGCTCAGGCTTTAGCTGAATACTTTGAGTTATTGCTTTATATGGTGTAATAAAGAAAATCAATGATAATCAAAAAGCATACCAAAATACACAAATGAGAAGTACAAAAGATTTGTTCCAGTGGGATGAATGCACTTATATAACATTGCTAAACTATACTTGTCTCCCTACTGAGTTCTGATGAACCTCTGACTGTAGTGGTAAGCAAAAGAGGAAAAAGAAAAAGCTTCCTTCCTACTGGGCTGTATAAGCAAAGAGAGGAGGAGTGGAGTTTCAAATGCCGATCATCAAGTTAAAATTACCAACAATTTGCAAGGGTTGCGAAACAAAAATATTTCAATCAACCACAACATCTGGCCAGATGCTCAAAATCTGGCCAGCATCACCAGACACAGATAGTCTGAGTCCTGCCACAGCCAAGATTTTTAAGTTCCAAAGACAACTTGATGCATTCCTTCAGACTTCACTGATATTTCTCCTTAAATACAGCTTCTGTTTGAATGGGGGGAAAAAAAAAAAAAAACACAGAAAAAAAGATGCAAAGAGAGAACACAGAACAGTTCAATCAGACAAAGAAGCATTTCTTTCTTTAATTCTAATACATATTTTATACATAGATATCTTCTATAGACACAGAAGAGCTTTGTCCACTTTCCTGGCACCAATGGCTTTAGTAAGACAGCGAAGACTCTCCACCTTTAGGCAGAGGGGCAGGGACTGGTGATGCAGGGACATTCACATGCCAGATCCCACATCTGGGCAACAGCTCCCAGGGTACGATTTTTGCCTACAGGAACTGGAGGCAAAAGCTGCAGGAAGCTGCACACTCCCGACATGACCCTGGCCAAGACAGAGCTGGCGCGCGGAGCAAGGCTCCCACACCCCGGGAGCTGGTGTGAGAGCCTGCTGTTCCACTGCGGCTCCTTCACAGACAGCTCCTTTGTGAGCAATAGAGCTAACACAGCCTCAGCTCCCTCAAGAATACTGACAGTGTTTCCCTGTGTGTTTATACCCCAAATATTTCCAGTTTACACAAGATACAAATAGGCATTGCCGTAGAAGAACCCTGGTTAGGTTTTAGGTTTGTGACATCTGGGTCAACTAGAAGTTTATACCACTGAACAGATATTTCTTCAAAGACGAGTCTTTAAAAGTGAACAATCCAATATACACTGTACTTGGATTACATTCTTTCGGAACATCTGCAGTGATACAAACATCCAGAAAGCAGAACAGATTTCAAGGATTTAAACCTACTTTACTGTTAGTTTTACGCTTTTACAGTGTCATGCAAAAAGCTCTGAATAGCCAAACCAATGGGGTAACAGAGGTTAATAGGATTGATTTGTCAAACTACATGAATTTCTATAATGTTGAAGCAACTGATTTTTTTCCTCAGAAATGTAAGGATTACTATCAGATACCTAGAGGGCAAGTTCCAGGACAAAGGAGTATGTAAACCCTTATCAGACTATCTTTAATGTGCAGTATTGTTAAAAATAATGTAATTAAGGATAGTAATAGGGATTTTTTCAAATAAATTATGCTAATTATATTATCATTTTAAAATTATAATTAAATATTCAATTATAAGAAACACAAAGGAGATTCAACAATTACATGGCATGTCTCTGTCATGGTGAATATGTTTTAAATTAACATAGCAGCTCATTATAACCAGCTGATTTTATCCAACTACATATGACAGTTTTACTAGGTACTTCCACTAACATTTAAATCAAACTCAATGTACAGTACTATGAAGGGAGACACTTCCATCCCATTTGCTAATGATCTTTGTCCGAAGAACTCATGTAACTGTGTTAGAATATATGAAAATGGGGAAATCCTCTTTCTTTTGCACTACTTTTTACTCAGCTTTTTCCCATAGAGCTCATTTACAGTGCAGCTCCCCCCCAGTGTCTATAGGACTCCTAGTCCTATAGACTGTTTGCCAGTGAACGAAGGGCAAACTCCTCCTCAAGAGTGGCACAAGGCAAGCAGGGACTTCTTAGAAAGGCTTAATCACCAAAAGTGGAGACAGTCCTGTACTACCTAGCCTGCCTACCTCACTGTTCAGGGAAATTCCTAAAATCTGCTCTGAAAGATGCTTATCTGAATATTGTTTGATGGTTAAGAACTACTGGGGACTTAAGTGGTTCCAGAATAAACATGCATTATGCAAAGAGTTCAGTTTAGAACTTTGCCTTCCCTTTCTCAAATAAAAGGAGTTCAAGAAAGCTCCAAGTGGTTGAAAGTTTATCCAATTAATTTCCTTCCTCATCCATCCCTAAATACATTATGTTACTACATGTTTTTGGAAACATATTAAGTAGAATGGAAGAAAAGCTTATTTTAAATTTAAAAGAAAAAAATTAAAATAATTTATAATAAAAAACCCACCCACCTGCATTATCACTTACTAAAACCCTCTCTTACATGGTAGGAGCAATTTGATACACAAAGTAGGAGTAAATATAAGCTTTTAACTTTTGGGCAGTTCCTCAGAAGTTAAACTAACTTTTTGAAAGTCATCTGAAGTACCGTATGCAGGAAATCCCTAAAGCCTCAGTTCAAACACTACTTGAATCACAAGTCAACTCAGAAAGTAAAGAGAAATTGAAGTTGATAATAAAATGTCTTACGTTGGGTAAGGTAATCTAAAAACTACAGATTTCCTTCAAATGTCATCTTTTCTTCATGCAAATTCTAAATGTTTCTATTTAATGTTTTAAACAGAGGTTACATTCCACTTAAATACAGATGAATTCTATGTACAAGATAAAGGAAAACATGAAGATGATTTAACTTATATAGCCTAGTTTAATGAAAAAGCCTCTAAAAAACCCCACCAATTTAGATGCTTAGTGATAGGTAAGAAATCAGACATTTTAAGTAGACTCCTGTATTGCCACTATATGATCTTAAATAAAGATCAAGTCCTCCTCATACCTGTTGTTACCATTCTCAAGAGAAGAACCACAGTTAGTAACATTACAATCAAATTAACCTTAAAGTGTATGCAAAGATAATACCAGAAACTTATTAGGGAAGAAATAAAGCCACACACTTGGTACCTATGAGAACAGCATAAGCTCTTCATGACTCTCAGCTTACAGAACTTGCAGTTGCATCTGGCTATATTGTCCAACATCTGTACCCTCTTAGAGTACTCCTTTGAAAACAGAGGCTCTCAGCTTAAGAGACTACAAATGGTACTACCTATAATTTCAGTTATACATGTAGGTACTACCTATATATACATACACAGGTACTACCTATAATAACAGTTCAAGCTGTTGCTTCTCTCATGGTACCTTATTTAATTGGGTACCAAATATATTCTTTCACCTCATCTTAAGTGACTGAAGCAAATGGTCAAAGCTCTCCCCAAAGCAGACAAATTTGAATACTGTGCAAAGAGCCGACAAGCATTTTCACACCGTAGGTAATACTGGCCTGTGCCTTTCAGCAGCTAGGGTGCCACGCCCTCAGACATCACATCCCATAGCTAGGCTGCTCTCATATCTTCACATTTTTAATGTTGCTTCATTTACCAGAACAGGTATCCTGCAGTGTTCACACACATCACAACCCTGGGTTTCCAACCCACCCGACCCAGTTGTATCAGCTATTAGCAGAACCTGTCAGATACTTTGAGGTTAACAGGAAGTTAAGCATAGTGGAGAACAAGTGACTTTACCTGTCTTAATACTATGAAGTAGGTGCTTTTGTCCTTTAATCTATGGTACAATCAAACACCTAAGCAACAGCTCCAGGGCTAACTCACCAAGCCTCGAAGAACATCCAAATCTGCTGTGAAATAGCTCTGAGAATCTAGGCAAGACCTTGACAAAACCCTTGTAAGAAGCAGGCCACCAACCAGAAAAAGGGAAATCCAGTTGGTGGAGCAACCCTGGAAGGTGAAAGCAAAAGGGCTCTCCCTTTTGAGAGTCACAGGAAATGTGTATTAGTGATTCCTCCAAAACCGTCTTTTCCATACAGCTTTTGTTGTCCTTCCTTACATTCTCATGTGAGTGAGATACTTCAAGAGAAAGTAAGAGGAATTTCCCTTTTCCCAAGTTCACCACTGTGTTTTATCTATACACATGGAAATTACATCACATAAACAAAAACAAAACCTTTACAGGGAAGGTATTTAACAAATCTGTTGTCAGGCCCTATCAGGTCACTTTGTTCTGTCATTTTATCATTTGTTACCAATGAACCCCTGTCTCCAGGTGATAGGAACATTTGCTAGTCATAAATGAAAGTAAGTTAATTATGATGAAGATGTAAAGACTGACCTTTTCACAGCTGCTCTCTCACTCCCTAACATCCCTGATACGCTTGGAAATCAAATATGAAGCGGCGTTACTAGCAACTCAATGAGCTAACAACTGATAATATTATGTGTTCTGGATTGTACCTTTTCCCTAAAGTAAAAAGAAATACCCAGGCCTTACAGATAAAAATAAATAAATAAGGGAAAACTTCACTAAACATTCTTGTGTCGGAAACAAGAACTTCCATGCACTGCCTTCTTTACAGAGTTGCCCAGCAATACTCCCTAAAGCATTTAGTAAAATTTGGTATTAAACCCTTCACATTAAATTACAGCACTGGGGCAGGGGGAATGAGGAATTAGGAGAGGTTAGGAAGGGTGGTACTTCACCTGGTAGAGATAATTGTCCCTACTTCCAGCTCTTTCAAAGTATGATATCTGCACATAACAGTCTTGCAGATGAATGAGATCACACACATGACCTGTGAAGCCATTTAGTTTTGTGTGTGCCAAGAGAAGTCTGCTGTGTTTCAGGTTCATAACGAGCATTAACAAGGATGTTGCCCAGGGGATAAGTGCTCTCAGTCTTGGGCCAGTTGGGAATCTGATGAACTAGATGGTCTCACAGAAATATGCCTATTCTTTGCCTAACAAATAGATACCCACACTAACAGTGCCAGTCATTTCTTATTCTAAGGCTGAGACTTTTCACATCCACCTGCCTGGTACTAGCCTACTAGTAGTAAGGAGAGAGCACACCTTGTACCCTTCCTTTCATCCCCTCTGCTCTCTCCAGGAATGTACTAGTCACAGCAAGAGAATGCAAGGTCAAGGAGGACAGCTACACTCTGCTGACTTCTGTACTCCCTTCCTGCCTCTTCAGATAATGATAGGTAGGAACAGTTCAAGAGCTTGTTGACAAACTAGATCAAGAGGGGTCAGTCCATGTACATGCAACTATTCAACCTGCATAACCCTCAAGCTTCATCTCCACATTTTCACAGAACCACAGAATCAACTAGGTTGGAAAAGACCTTTGAGATCATAAAGCAACACAAGCAACCATGCATTTGAAAGAGATAGCCAGCCAGCAGCCACACTGTTTTCAGGCCTGCCTCACTCAACTAGGAAGATAATATGGGGGTATGTATCCGCTGTGTGAAGTGGCATATTCTAGCCAATGGATGCTTTTATTTGGTCCTGCTTTGTTAGAAACAAGCACAGTTTGCATTTTCAGACAGTAAGCACCATCTTCAGCCATCTCTTAGCTGTACTTGTGTTATCCCATGGAAAGAACAGTTAGACGGTTTTTCAACAGAGAACTGACAGTTCCCAACCTAGTCTTAAGCCACTGGAATAAGGTATCTCAAGAAAAATACAGTTTATGCTAATATTTTCTCCTGTTTAATGACTTGAATGAGGCCTTTTCATCTGAACAGAGCACACAGTCATGCTACAAGTAAGGCAGGTATATGCTGTATCATCACACTTGCATTAAAAAAAAACAACTGAACAAGACACCAGCAAAACCAGATTTTCTGTAGGCAGAAGAGGGAAGGAGGGTGACAAAAGTTATTGCTCTCTGAAGAAAACTGGAGCACAAAAATGCTTAATATGTCTCAGCTAAATTTGAAAAGGAAAATGCAATAGCTTTGCATCCCATGGACTGTATTTTTCATCCACTTTGTATTTCCCAGGAAAGTCAGTTGGACTCTTTCCACAGACTTCACAGAGAGCTGGATCAAAGTTGTTCAGCCAAAACAATAGCTTTCCCATTTGTCCCAGTTCACTAAAACATTTAGGCATGCCAATGCCACGAGGGAAAGAAAAGGACTATTTGACAGAGATGAGTGCTTTCCCCCACACGAATACAATTTCTGAAGACTAAGGCAACCATGCTTCAGCCATTACTGGTACATTTGCTGCATCTTTCCTTAAGATCGAAATCCTCCTGCTTTACTCCTAAAAAGGTGCTAAAAGGCGATGAAGTACCTTAATCAAGTTTTCAGAATTTTGCATTGCAGTTGGCAAACAAAGGAAATAACACAGTGGAATAGCCAGTGACACAGAAGATAAAGTATTACATTACTTTGCTTATTATATTAACATAGCTATTCCTATGAAGACTGCAGGAACATTGGGGAATTACAGCTTCACATCCCTACTTATCTCTTACCCCCTCTCATAAAGAGATGGTCATTTCTTGGATTATAAAATGGCAGCCTAAATAACTTCCATATGTTTCAGGGCAGCTTACTGAAATACAAATCTACAGAACACAAAAGAATAAGAAAACAGCATAGCGAAAGGATAAAGTAATGGATTTTATTCTCTTTTCCAAACTCCAGAAATATATATGTGGGACAGAAATCTCAGTCCACATGCTGACAAAAGCCCTGATGGGGCTGTCACTGTCAGCATCAACTAGAACGGCCTTCAGCCACCACATGCTGACTGAGAGCTAACAAATCCCTCTTAGCCCTGTGTATAGGGGTGAGATACCTTCCCAAACCACTCACATTTAGTACATTTCACGTCTGCCTGAAAACGTGACCCAGATACTTGCATTTCCATTCTATCTCTTAATAAAATTAAAAAGGAAAAACTATGAATATTTAAGCCTTGCCTCGTCTTTATACAGCTGAATGAAGTCCTAGACTGGGGGGGGGGTTTCTCCATCGTGTGACTACACATACCATAATTTTAAGCAATAGAATTACATACAGATAGCATGGTTCTTCTTCACAGCTGAATTTGATCCCCGTTGTGATATTTTAATAACAAGGTAAAACCAGCATGCACATAATAGCAGGCTGATCAGAGTTTAAAAATAAGTCTTCTCTTCAAAAGTAATAGCAGCAGCACATTCTCTTCTCTGCTGTTGCTTTCGGAAATGACTTTATTTGGGTACCAACTGTCAGATTCATGGAAACATTTTGAAGCATGAGAATGTTGAAATACTTTCTATAACAGCGATCATAGCTGCCATGCAGATGACAGCAAATAACTTTTCAAGAGAAGTAAAAGACAGAAAAAGACACTTTATAAATCTTTGTCACATATTACCTACATATCTCATTCCTCCTAGGTAAGGTAAAATATAGTTGATATGAGGTTTTATACATACATTTTCTCCTTTTATCTAAAGTACACATAAAATATTAAAATACTCTCTGACACTGAACTATAGCTATAACAATCGAAGTATCATCTATGTACAATGGTAACTATGTTAATCATATATTTTACAACACTAAGAAACAGTAAGAAAGCTCAATAGTTTTCTAAAACTGCTCAAAATGATTACTAAGAAAAATCTAAAGTTTGAGAAATATTATATTAGAAGAATACCACTGCCATTAAAAAAAACCCCCACAATTATATTTTAAGAAATTCAGCATGACTTTTAAAAGTAAGAGAGCATTTCCACTTTTAAGATACATTCTGTTAGGAAACACATTGGAACAAGTTGGTAAAATTATTTCTGGACATATGGCTGGTTTTATTTAGAGAATTCAGAAAGATTTTTACCACTTCTTCACAGATACTTACACACCCCTCCTCCTTCTCTCCTTTCCCCAGATCACAGCGATCACTGAAAGGCTTTGCATTAGAGCTTCCCAGGAAGTCACAGGAAGTCTTTCATGTCTCCTTCACAATTGAAGTTGCTCATTCCTTTAACATAATTCCCCACTAATCTCATTGTGGCTTCTTATACATAAGAGGCGGCAACAGACTTTGTCCAGCATCCACTAAAGCCTATCTAAACTCACACACAGTAAGGACACTTTAATACTTATTACATATTAAACACACTTATTAGCAAGTTTGATGCCTTCCATTTACAAACACTTTTAGAGCTATTTACATCCTGATTCATAGATTTCACTTGCACAGTGAGGCTCATGCTCAAGTGGCACAAAAGAAACAATCCGAGCTCAGTGTCATGAGGGATGAGTGATGTTTACAACATGATGTAATATCCCCATGATGCACAGCAATATCCAATCTCTGCTAGTCTATGGCATCACCTCAACAAGGAAAGAAATGCATCAAAGAATCACATCCACAAAACCTTGAAAAAATAGTAATTTTCAAATACTCAAATTTGGAAATATAAGCACAAGTAAAAAAGTGCAATGTCTTGGTAAAAAGCACTTTACCCTCTAACAACTATTAGATGACAAAAAATCATAATGAACTAGACAGACAATTTACTAGGAAAGCCAGCTAGAACTGATTCTTCAGACACAAAAACAAAGCCGTTATGCAAAAATCCTAGAAGCATGAAAATTGTGCTTCAACAATATGGAAGTGTAGAGGGTCTGATATTAAAAGAGAGTTCTCTTTCCAGAGTGACTAATTTACCCCCATGCTTATGATTGGCAACAGCAGCCTTTCCCTTACAACAAACACATAGAAGTGAGATGTCAAATGACCATGACCAGCAAGAAAAACCTAAGGATTGTCAAGGTCTTACTAAAACTTCCCTCGTAAAAGTAAGGGAAGGTAGCTGTGTCTCATTTTAAAATATCCTTCACAGGCTCTCACCAGGTTCTTTGGACTCCAGTCCTGGCCTCATCTACAATTACATTAGAGCACTTGTTAACAGACACCACCTTTTCTACTGTGACCCTGTCCATCTTTCATAAAATTCTCTTAAGACTTTTCCTATCCCAGCTGTGTGTAAATGAATTAATATTTGAATAATTTAGAGGAAAACTAAAATAATGCTCAACAAATATGAAGATCTCCATCCCAATTTGTTGGTGATTCAAAAACAATTTCATCTTTACAATGAGGTTTCACTTACAATTCTTTCAATTCTTTTTCCCTGGATTTGTTAATTTTTATGTTTAAACACATACTATTAATTACAAATCCCCCCCTTCCCCCACTGCAAAAGCAGATTTTTGGTTTGGAGGTTTGAGTTGCGAGTTGTTGGGGGGTTTTTTTTGGCTACTACTTGCTAACATTTTTCTCTTCCTTTAAAATGTCACCATTAAAAAAGGAACCAGATTTTTATAAAGACAAAAGAGGCAAAGCTTTTAATTTCCTATCAGATGCATCTAGTTTGAATAAGCACATTCCTTTATAGAACATCAACCCGAATGAATAATTATTCCCCTCTCATTCGACAAAACTAAAAGGGTTGGCTGGCTTATATATATATATATATATATGAATTTTTTTAGTGCAGGGACATAAATCTCCCACATATCCTTTACATCCAAGTGACAAATCTTTGCTTTTTTACTTCACTGTGTCTGGGAGCTCTGAATTCTATTTATACACAGGAATAAAACTGTTCTTCATTTCCTACCCTAAGGCCTCCTCTTGACAGATCTCCATTATAGCTTTTCTTCTGAAAAACTGGATGCCTTTTATCATTTATCCTTGTCCATGTTCCCAAGTATCAGTCTTTATATAACATCATGTATTTTCACTCAGCTGCATTCCATTAGCCACTACAAACCTCTCTGTATATGTGCCCACAATGCTGAGACAGCATTCACAGCAAAGCTAATTGAGACAAGGGAGAGTTACACTTTTAGTTCCAGTCTAGTGGTTCTGATCTGGATACTTTTCTTAGCCAAAGAAATACGATAAGAAATACATAGGAAGGCAGAAGAGGGCAGGGAAGAGTGGGGGAAAGCATGCTCCAGGCCAAGTCACAGGATTAGAAAAGTACTCAGACTGGAAAGGAGCTCTGGAGGCCATCTGGTCTGAACTCCTGCACAAAGCAAAGCTAACTTCAAAGCCAGGCCACACTGCTCAGGTCCTGCCAGGCTGTGTCCCAAGCCTCCAAGGGCACCCCAACCTCCCCTGACCACCCCCTTCTCCAAGCTCAGACACACCGGTGCTGTGTGGCACCCTCCAGTTGCAAGGAACTGAAGAGTATCTGAAGAAGGCACCTGAAGAGTCTTCTGACATCATGGCACTCTACATGTTACATTTTTGTGATTAATGGCTGTGGAAATTACAGGTAGCAAGTACAATGGCTACAGGACTGCTTAACATTCATCTGAAGCAGAAGCAGAGGAGGATTTCTAGACACCCAAAGAAGCAATTCCCCATGACCTTTGATTAAAATACTGAAATGTACAAATATTCTGCACTATTCCTCTGCTGTAGATATTCCTTGGAGGCTGTCAAAGATTTAAAAGCATCAACCAACCCACCCCATCTTTTCTAGTAGGAAAATATCTTAATTTCTAAATCCAGAGTGAGTAAAATTGGACAGAGAGCTGACAGGACACTACTGATGCGGTCTTAGAAGCTGTAAGAGTTTCCACATATCCATAGCATTCACTACTCTTTTTTTAATAGTATGGAAAGGAACAGAAGGATGAAGTTCACCAAAATGTGTTTATGGTAAGGCCTATGGATCCTGCAGTGGCTTTACTGGAGCAGTCACCCTCAGAGAGAGCATTTTCAAAGGCTCCCTTTAAAATTTCTGACTATTAGCATCACTTCTAATAAAACTGCACAGATTTGCCATCAGTGTGACCTGCAAATATCTAGATTGATAGAACTGACTGCCATCTCATATGATAATAGTTGGGTCCTCAATCATTTCCCCAGTGTTTATTCATACAAAGAAAATTTATTCCTGTGACCTTTGCTTCCTAAAATTAAGCAGAATAAATGGAGGAATTATTCTGTAATTGAAACCCACAGCATGACTATTGTCAGTTCAACTCCAGAGATTTTTACCTTTAATCCACACCTCATAAAACCTGTAACGAACATTAGAATTAAATACACCAGGCAATAATAATAATAGGGTGCTGCTTAAAAAGGCCAGTGATGTTATCTATTCTGTCAGTGCCATAAACAATGCACAAGAGAATAATCTGACAATAATGAATTCATGACCAGTGTTCATGTTTTTCAACTTCCTTTGAATGAAAATTTTGTGGTAAAAAAAAAGACTGAATTACTAATTCTTATTTGAACACCAGCAGGCAAAAAGGACAAGTGAGACATGTAAAGCATTTATAATGTGACTGCCACTACTGTATTAGAAATTAATCTGACACTTCTGAGGAAAAAAATATTTTAAGAAAAAGATGCTCGTGGAATATTTTTTCAGTTTTCTTTCCCTTGTGGACTGTAGACAAGAAAACAGGAGTCTTCAGGTAAACATATCAACCCTTTATAGTCTCCCACCACCACCTCCTGAAGTGTAATTAACTGCTGTGTTTTTTCAAACACCAGCTTATCTCCCACTACACACACAGCTTTCTAATATGTATTATCAAGCACCTTTTATTTTTTTTCCCCGTTTAGCCAAGCCTCAGTTATGAAAGAAGAAAATCAGAAAATCCATTCTAGGGCAAGATTAAGAAAATGTTGCTTCCTGATCTGAATTTTAAGTATGTTTCTAGATAAATAACTGATGCAGCAATAAACATAATTCAAATCAACTGTTCATTAATAATGTATGGCACCTATAGATAATTATGTCACCACCATTTGCAATGCTTTGGAGTCATTTGAATTTTGAGACTCAGGTCTCAAAAACAAGGAGTCTTTGCCCAATGGGTCCCTGACTGAGTCATGACCTTTCAGATGACCTAGACTACACCTTTTCTTACACTCAGCATCCCAAAGGAGACAAAAAGGGCTTTGAGTCTCCCATGCTGGGTTTTACTAGAATAAAAGGTAGGGCCTTTTGAAATAGAACTCCTCTATGCTGTGTAAAATAAAATAACAGTAAGAGAGACTTTCAAATCCCTCTCCTCCTCTGCCCAGCCTGCCTTTTCCAGAAGGACCCTTTTGTCCATGCTTACACTTTCTCTGAGGTTTCTTGCCCCCCTCGGTCTCCCCCACCAGGAGACCCAAAGGCACCACATACAAAGTCACCCCAGCTGCTTCCCATGTGTTTCCTCCTTGCTGTTCCCAGGAATTACTATCCTCCTGCACATTTATTTCTCCCCTTGGGAACAAGTCATCATCCTCCTTCCAGAGCCTTCATCGAAGCTGGCACACAGCAGGCAGGACAAGACAAACGGGCAGCTGTCTTCTTCCCTGCAGCCCCACCACAAGCAAGAGAGCCAACAAAGGAATTAAATAGCAATATAGCCCACAACACTTTAATAGAGACTTATTCTAGCAGTGAATGATCTAACTAAGACTACAGGACTTTAGATTTAATATGTTGTTCTAACATTCATTGCCAGTTTTTAAAAGCCCATCCTCATTCCTACGACTGCAACTCCCCCCACCCCCGCCACACATCCAGCCTCTCAGGCAGCCCACAAAGCCTGAGTGAAGCAGGCATCCAGGCCAATCATTTAAGTACTTAACAAACCTCCATATTTCAAGATATATTTAACATGCCCACTCTGATACTTGTTTTGCTGGATTCTCTTCTCTATTTTCACTTTTTTCCCCCTCTCTTTTTCTTCAAAGTGTTTTCTTGCACATCTGGGTCTGGTACCTGGCAAATTCACAGGGTGGACCTTCATACTGATTTATTCCTTGTAAAAGCAAGAGTGGTGTATTATAAAGTTTTCTACAAAAGCCACAAGAATCTCAATAGCCTATAATCTTGCCCAGGATCTCCAAAGCTTCCTGTCTAAAATTTAAATTTGCAGGAAGTAAGGACGTGGATGGTAGCCAGTTGATGTATACAGATACGCGCTAAAACGTAGATTCAACTTGCATATCTGATACCAGTTTCCCCCATGATTTTTCACAAGCTTCCATTTTTATCTTCAAGTCTGTACACTTAAGATATTGGTATTCCCCTGCATCCTGCTTTCTGAAGGACTATGCTAAAGCACAGACAGGAAAAATATCCATGAAAAAACCTCCAAAACAAGGAGTTGGGTTTGTGGTTTTGTTGGTTTTTTGGTTTTGGTTTGTTTTTTTTTTTTTTTTTTTTTTTTTACTCATAAACAGAATAAGTTTCTCAATGTTATTGATATGATACAAAAGCTGTAGAAGAGGTCTGCATGAAGAAAAACAAAATAACAAAAATCAGTATTTGAACCATAATATCTGAAGTGGTCAGAAAACAGTTGACAACATCCTCATTTCCAGACCGCAGGATTCTACTCTTCATACACAATATTGAACATGGTACAATCTGGACAGCAGCAAACTCTTAAAGAAATCTACTGTGCCGCAGTAAACTTTACATTTGAAGATTCATAAATAATTGATTTTAAAAGATTGTCTCCAAGCCCAAATTTTAACAGTAGCACATACACAAGTTAGGGAGTTCAAAGTCATTTTCAAGTGCAAAGTTACCTTAAAGCGCAACTATAAATCAAAATTAGAGACATACAGATAAAATCCTGACCCCAGACCTCTACAAAGTACAATACATTCCTATTTGCTAATAAAACAGAAAAATACTTGCATGCCAATGACAGCCAAGCTGTGTAAATGCTCTGTTTTCTTTAACATGGAGGGTATTACCATTTTTACACAACTAGAAGCAGAAAGACTAACAATACATAATGGCCAAGTCCTGCATTTAACTGGTGCTAAATATTCACTGTTTTTCTGATACCCTGCAATCTAAATTAATTCTTTAGAAAATCACTTTCGCCATCTGCATAGGATAAAACTAATCTTACTCAACAATTATTTTTAAATCTTAAAATATGAAACTAAATTCAAAACCAAACAAAATAGAAAAGTGTGAAACTACTAAATTGAGGTTTAAATTCATTACAGAAATAAGCATCATAAAAGTCCAGTGCATGTACTTCACATTTTTCTTCCAGCTTAATTTTAAGTAACTCCATAATATTAAACTCTTTTTTCCTTCAACACCAGAACTATTAATCTTGCCAATGGTTTTGGCACTGTTATCACTATCAGTTCATTTGAAGTCAGACTTGCACCTGGCTTCTGATTGCTGGCACCCATTTACAAGTTTAAATCAATTAAGCCTATTAGCATGTTCTCTGTGATGCACTTTAATTTTTATAGTTATGCATTATTAATGTAATCATCTCAGCAAGTCCTATATCATATAAAGAGAAAAAAATTGGAAAGATTCAAGCTATAGGAATTTAAGTAGCTCAGAAGTTATTGTGCCATATATTACTTTAATATTAAAACAAATTTGGTGAGTATACACTGTAACTTTTATATAATTGACTCACTCTAGGAGAAACATGAATAAAGCTAACAGAAAATTAGCAGACAACACAACTGCAAGGGGGGCAATCTAAGTAAATAAATTATTGTACATGAATAGATCATCAGATTTTTATTGTTACCAGATTTCTGTACTAAAACAAAAGTAGTCCTTCTCCAAAACCAAGCATGAACAGTGCATATAACAGAGGCTCAAGTTGTAATATGATATCTGTATTTGACAACTGATAAGTACATCACCCAGAAAAAGGTGAGGATGATTGCTGCTGAAATCCCCTTAATGGACTCATTCCCTAAGCAAAAAAAAGGGAGTAGCTTTTAATTTAAAAGAAAATTTTCAAAATAAAACAAGTACTGAGTGTCATTCAAATGATGGTGTTGGAATCCCAAAAACAGTGTTTGAAAGTTTGCTCAGTGCTAAGGATTTTGTCCAAGAGTTTGTGCTTTGAAAAGAAAGCTACACAATAAATTGTTGGCAAGGACAAAACCTCCTATTTCTCTAATATATGCTTCTGTTAAAATCAGCCAACTGAAACAACATTTCTTTCCTTTTTCTCCTTATTTACTTACGGGTACATCTTTTAACTATTACAGAACCTCAGTTCTTCCCATCATACTGAAGAGATTTTTTTTTAGCTATCTCCCTTATATAACCTCTCCAACTAATGATCACCTGTAAGTAATCCCATTTTAAATAAAGGTCAAAATTTGATGTCTGCTGGGGTAAGCATAGCTGCAGAAAATGAAACTAAAACATGGGATATAATAATACTCCAGACATCAAATCATTCTTAAGATGGGTTTTCACTATTAGAATTAATTAGCTTTAGAGTTTTATATGTCATTGCTGGTTAAACTTTGTGTTAATGGGCTTCAGTTCAACAAGCAAGACCTCTTTGGAAATGCCAGTTCATGAAATACAGTTGTTTATCATACCTCTGGAGCATTAAGAAGGGCACACCATCTGATAGCTGTAGCACAGAAAGCAAATGCTATTTCATGCTTCACAGCATCAACTAATCATAGCAGAGGCTGTGACAGACCTGCTTATGGCTGCATCACCTCCCTGGACTGGCATATTCTGGGACTAGCCTCAGCTGAAGCCTGTGCTAAGAGCTCTGTAATAGGACCCAAATGGGATTGTTGAGGACCCAGGACAGCAATCCTGATGGCTCCCTTCCTACAGACCCACAGCACAGCTGAAGAGCTACAGTTAGGCACATTTGGGCTAATAGGAAGAAATCCACTGCTCCAGAGAGGCCAAGGACCCTCACCTTCCTCTAGAGGCACTGGGAAACAAGCGTGATCAACATCAGGCAATACAATGCTTACAGAGCACACACTGTTTTCTGTCAGCTTGAAAGGCAGGCTGAGGCACACGAGACACTGTCCTGTATGACCTCTAGCTCCTGTAATTCATCACCACTATGGAACAGGAAAAACAGTGCTTTTAGAAAAAAAATGAATGCTCGTAATTCTTGAAAGTCAGACTCATCACATTTTACCCAGTGCTGCCAACCCTGCATTTTTATTTTAATCCCAGGATCTGTGATGGGTTTTAGCAAGTCTCATAGACAGACAAACTACAGGTATGGAAGTGAAAGCTCCTACATCATCCTGTAAGGACAAGTTTGTCAACGTGTTCTAATTACCAGATGTCACACGCAACTATTGAAGAAGAGTTCATCAAAATTCACAGTATGAATTGTTTTAGGGGCAAAATCCAACAGCAGATGTTCACAGAATAAAAACCACTGCAACTATAAGGCAAACCAGTGTGACCTGACAGCTTCAAACAGCCTTTAACTTTGTGAGATCTCTGACTCCAGTTACATTTGATTCAGTGTATCAGTATCTACTGTAAGTTTCTGTTAGTATGTCTAAAGAACTCAAAGATATTTTTGCTTCTGATCTGCTTACCATTTGGGGGCAACCAATTGTACAAGTATTAGTTTCTAAAAGTTCAGAATAAAAACCAGAGGAGATTTTGGTTCAACAGCTTAGCCTTGAGTCTCATATGATTCTCAGATCATTTCAATAAATAATGTTAAATGAGCACAGGTTTAGCCACACAAATAGACTAAAATATAATCATTAAAAAAGGAAAAAAAAAATTTAATCATGTCTCCTTCAATATTCACTGAATTTCAAGGTCAATAATTCAATCACTGAGAAGACATGTACATAGCTAAATGCAACCCAAAGTCAAAATTGTGCAGAATGTATTACATGCACATGGAATATCTGAAAGCCTGGCTCACTCACAGTAGTTCACATGGCTAGAAAAAAACACCCTGAAACTAATCACGGATCCAGTATTGTCTCAGTAGAAAAGAGCAGAATTTTTTTTCATTCTTCTGTGTAATATCTATCGAACCCCACTCCCCCTTCTGGATGTTTTTCCTTTGTTTTGATTTATTCAAGAACATATTACTGAAGAAGGCCAGAAAGGTTAGATGCTTTTTAAAAATAGGAGGTGGAAAAATAAGCCTAATATTATCCCCCTCTCAACCCTCCAATCCTCAATATGTATGTGATATACTGCTTGAATCAGAACATGCAGAGAGGTATTATAAGCCAAACTTGTTGCTCAGTGTAACTTAATACGCACATGCAAAGCGCCTTCTACTGGAATGATGGAAAGAACCGGTGCCTGAAGGTTCATAATTAGCACTGAGAGAACTGAATTTTTTTAATCTCTTACATGCACATGGAAGCATATTTGAACACTAACCGTAGGGAAGAAATTAAAAATTTAAAAGTTCATGGAGAGAGGATAGGGGATATTGGATCTAGAGAGAAGAGGTGAACATCTTGACAAGGAGAGAGAAGGCAGGAAGGAAGAGGACGAAGATTTTATGAGGTATGAGAAAAAGAAAGAAGCAATTAAGAAGGGGTTGAAGGGAAAAGAAAGATTAAAATCACTGGAGACTGTGAAAGGGCAATGCAATGCAGAAACAATGAAGAAGAAATGGAGAGGAAAAAAAATACAAATACTGTGAGAATACCAAGCACTGAAAGACAGAAGAAAGGACAGGTGAGAAAAAATATATGGTGAGATAAGAGAAAACGGTCATAAAAATTCACAACTAGCCCATGCTGACCATGGAGAGAGATTAGGATTCAAAGTGCAGAATTGCAAGAGTAAATATTCATTCAGGTGTATGAGGTGTCAAAGCTGAACTGGGGTACCTCAAATGTGATTCTACAAAGGGTTATTATACTCTTCACATTTTCAGGTACAACACAATTTGACAAATTACTAGCACTCACACTACTGATTACTGCTTAGAATAAAACTTCGCAAAGCAACTATATTCCCACAGCATTCTTGATATTTCTATTGATCCAGAGGTCAGTCTTGCTATAGCTACTTACCTGTGATGTCAGACATTGCTAGGAATGTTTCAAAGACATGTTAGCAGGGATAGGATTCTGGTGATACTTTGGTTGTCCAGGGATATCCTTTATCCTTCACAGGCAGCTCTAAGTTTCCACTAAGCAAAGCCTTTATTTCCAGGGCTAGGCTTTTACTTTGTTTTACTTAAGCATGAACAATACCAGAGTCTCTAGTAAAATTCCACTGCCTCATTACATTACAGTGTATAATATAATGTAAACTTGTGTGTTTATATATATGGATAGATATACGCACACCCCCCAAAGTTAATACACTTTACTATAAAGACCTACTGACATAATGGGAAGGAGAATTTTCAAAAGAAAAGAAAAATAAACATTCTTTATCAATAACATTTTTCAAAACAAACACTTCTGATTTACGATTAAATGGCCCTAAAGGACAAACATTTTAAAGTTCAAAGAAGGAAACTCCTCCTTTTCTACACCACTGGTCCCTGACTATTCTCTAATCCCATCAGCCATCTACCAATCAGTGAATCTGTCAGAAACTATTTCCCAGGTGAACTGTTACTGTCTGTGTATTCTGGGCACAACACACATTTTCTATTTTTATTGTTTCCTTAGATTTATAGAAGATGTCAGGAATTCTGGAGGGGCCTTTTCTGTGGTGTAGAATCCTGTGCAACACACAGATTCACAATCTTATCAATATCATTGAAACGAACAGAAAATTTCTCAGGGCTCACTAAACAGTCCTATAATGGTCTACAGACCAAATAAAACACCAGGGGAACTTAAACACTCCTATATCCTTTCAAACGATTTTATAAAAATACCTCAATAACCTCCTGCTCTCTTTTTCACCATAACAAAACATTTGTCAATGCTATCAGAAACAGGCTAGATATTGTCCCTCTTAACTAAATCAAGAAAAATGTAAAGTTCTCAAATTACAAAAAACAGGGATCTTACTGAAACATGCAGGTTGCCAGAATGGCTCCCAAGCCACTGCTTTAGGCAGACTTTGCTGAAGGCCAGTGGGAAATTGCTGCTCTTACCTAACACATCAGAACAGTGTGATTGCAAGGTGGCAGACACACATGAAGGACCTGAATAAGGTCAACTAGCTAAACACACAGCAGCTTCCAATATTCCAGTTCAGCCAGATGAAAGATGCACAGTCCTTTTTATGGTGGTTATCAAAAAAAACCTGCTAACCCAAATACAAAAATGAGGATTCTAGTAGCAGTTTTGTTGCAGGTTTCCCTAAAGTACATCAAGGTTGCCTGAATTTCATTCAGAAGAATGACCTGTCCTCTTTGGAAATTGATAATACCACCTCCACATTTGCATAGCTCTATCAGTTTTATGTCTGCGCTGTCACAGGTATGTGCTATCCACTGATTTGTGGATAGCTGAAGTCTTTCCTCACTGCACTGCCATTTAGGGATGTGAATTCATATTTTATTATGCTTTAAGCCATCTAAGTACCTACTTTTTTACCTACACATGTTGAGAAAGTGCTGTACAGGGCTTTTTTGGTTTTAAGTCACTTGCATGTTCACTTATAGCAGCTTTGATATTCAGCTATTTTTTTGTGTGTGTTTTATACCTCATTAACATAGAATGCAGACCCCCTAGTGAATAATTAGCTAGGGTAGGATACTTGACTCCCACAGATGCATTCTTAATTTGACATTTAAGTTAATATCTGATTATGGTGGCTTCATTCAAAAGTTAGCAAAAAAAACCCCCAACAATGGGAACCTACACAAGAATATATTCACTGGTAATAAAAAAATCTGTCTGCTAGATATGCTATACAAAAGTGCCAAGTTATTTATGGAATTAATTCTATTGTGCTGCTCAAGAAGAAACAGAACAAGTCTGTGCCCAAAAATAAATCAAGAGGAGAGAAACCTGTTAAAAGGCAGCAAGCAACTGTTATTTAAATATTTTTAAATGTGGATGGCAATAGGTAATCCACTTTGCATGAAGAGCAGTTCTGAAGAAGGTATCCCAGGCTGACTTAAGAAGCATTAAGGTGATTATATCACTTGAATGAAGCACCCTTTAGTAAATTCACTTATGTACTGACAATGAATCGCTTCCTACCTTACCTGCACAGCTACAAGGTTTGTAACCTTTCTCAAACTACTGTAATCTACTTATCATAGTCAAAAAGGCCAACATGGTTTATCAGATATCAATTTCCAGCAATAAGTTAAAGGGCATTTTAGATCTTATGCAGTATCCATGACTTCAATATAGCTTTTTCCAATTTCTCTTCAGGAGCCCCAATTCCAGATGAAAAGGCAAGGCTGAAACTGGCCATACGGCTGGGTGTTTAGCTGGTACTTCTCTACAGAATTGTATTTCTACATGTGAAGTCTACAAAGTAGAGTATATAAATTCTGGTTTATTAGCATGAAACAATAATTTCAACATTTGATAAAACCTATCATCTTCATGAAGGATATGCTGCACAGTAGATGAAGATTATCTGACTTCTTAGCCTACCAAAAAATTGAGTTATAAAGGTGTGAAGAATGCTTGCTCAGCCTGCAAGTTTAAGTTGCCTATTTTCTTGTGATTGTTCCCAAACTTTGAATGGACAGGTTGGAAAATCCAACTTTAAAGTCTGGACTCAAACCACAATGACTACATGACACAAATAACTGATCTTATCTAAGCTCAAAAAATTCTGACAGTTCAACTTGTGCAGCTGCATTACAATAGATAAGGTATCACCCTATCAGTAATGCTGTCACTTGATAAAGTATTTTATCTGGCACAAAACCCATGAAGCTAGAATAAAACTCAATCATGCTTTCTGACTAATACTAAAGGAATGCAACTGCTTGAATACAGCTGCCACTGAAAGGTTTGAGATACAAGGAAGCAGGCATATTAACTTGTCTTGCAAACTTCCTGATTTTCTTTCCATCATCATATCATGTCCTTCCCTAAAACTATTTATTCAGTACTCTTGGCAGGGCTTAGCAAGAAAACAGCCATTTACTGTACAGGGTTGATTGTTCACTAGGGAAAGCTCAAAAATGGAAGAAGCCTGAAAACACAGAGGCCCTCTAGTAATGAAACATGAACTCCCCTCTTGGACACAGGAACTGTGTTTTCATACAAAAACTAACTGTTAACTGTTTCATCAAGTGTCACTGCCAGTCTTATGTTTACTCAGCTCAAGCACCTGCTTCGGTGATCCAAGCACCCAAAGGCACAGCGTGCCATGGGGTCATGCTCTGTCTTAGCTAAAATGCCTTTCTTACCTATGCAGAAGTACTGGCCCCAGGCTTCATAGTTCCTCACAGATTTCAAATATACCCTTGAAATGTTAATGAAGGTTGGTACTATCTGAAAGCTCAGGTAAGGCAGAAAACAGGAGGGGGAGCTCTCACTGCACCACATAGGAGGAGAAACTGGTCAGGAATGGTTCTTCTGCCTACCAGAGTTCAGGCAACATCTTTTCTGCTTTGGCAGCCTGGTGCTGGTGGGAAGGGTGCATTACTCTTCCAGCTAGATCCTTTTCTTTAAAGCATTTCCCATCTTCTAAAACCACAATTTTTAATTTATGAGTTTTAATCTTTTAACTTACTTTCTTTGCCAGGAGCGAGAAAATAATCATATTCTGCCGTGTGAAAGGCTGCACTTCTCCTACCCTGTGCTTTTTTCTCACTGCTGAGCTAGGAGGCCTGCACATATTTTTAATCTAAAATTCCCCACAACTTTGGTTCCCTCAGTAACTCAGCTATGCTGCACGCATGTATTAACACATCAGCACTTGGCGGCACTGAGAAGCATGCAGCACTACTAGAGTACAAGTGGGGAAGAATCATAGTTGCTTTGGTAACCACTCCTTTGAATTTTCTTGCATTTTTTTTCTTCTTGCCTTTAAATTCTCAGCCATAATTCCACGTGAACTCAGGTGTCTGTATTGATAGTCGTAAGATTTAAGTAAAATATAGTTTACCCAATGTTAAAACCTGAAAACTGCAGTGTTGTTATTTTAAGCATATTCCCATATATATTTAAAATTATTCTAACCCAGGAGTTTTGCCAGGATGAAAAAAACTTGAATGTAAAGATGGCTTCTAGTCTGATGGTTTCACTAGGGAGAGGTACATTCAAATACAGAAATACAAAAATATACAAATATAACAACACAAAACCAGCCATGACTCCAGAGCTGCTTTGGTACTCTCCCAGTATCTCTCCTCACACAACACAGAGATGTGGAACAGGGAGCACCCAGGGTGCTGTCTCCAAGGGGTTCTCCATGTCAGTCCTAATTCCAGTGCTCATCACACTTGCAACAACCAGATTTACTCCTGATCCTAACAATGTGCATTAGAAATGTTGCCAATACATGCATTGCTAAATAAAAGCAATATCTACAACCCTTAAAGGAATACAGGCTCTTTTTATTTTACAGTGATTCATATGTTCAATTTTAATAATTACCTATTTTAAAAATTTTTGACATGAAATTAATCAAGGATCCATTTTTACCAATACCTCCTTTTTCTGTGGAACATCATTATTCCACTTCTGAAAATTTTTATTTCAATATACAGGGCAACTAAAAAAAAGCTACTACAAAGAATGAAGATTGCTTTTATAGACTCAACATGGAAGTACTATTTACAACAAATCTGGGCTAAGGATAGTATTGGAAAACTAAAGGTTTCCATAAATTTATGCCTCCAACAGAGAGATTTCTTAGCAAGGGATAAAATCACACAATGATTTTAGAATGCAATGCTTAATTTGTATTAAACATGAAACCTGATCTTCTCTTAACGAAATATTGACAGCCAAGAACTAGTCCTGTTAAGGGGCAGGGTGGGGGGGAAGGTAGGAGGACAAGGCAGAACTGCGTGAGAGGGAACCTCCTGAATGCTGCTGGTACTGTAACTGGAAATACAGAGAGATGCCAGACTACTCCAGACGTGCCTCCCTGCTTAGCCAGCAGTTCCTGGGCACAAACAAGCCACAAGAAAACAAAGCTCCACATCATCTACTGTAGTTCTAAAGGTTGCACTAACCTTTAAAAACCAGGTTCAGCTACTGTGGATTTGCAGAAAGTACAACTTGAGTTTGTGAACAGGATGGAAGAAAACTGATATCCTGTGATCTTCTGCCCCCCCAAGAATATGCACCAAGTATCACATAGGGCACATTTGAGTAGAAGGTACACCATTTCCTCTGTCAGTTGACGTCACCTACCAAATGACAGAGATCGCCTTAAATCTTCACTGGGTGACATTCATCTGCACCCCTGTGAAAAGACTAAGTGGAAATCAATGTCCCATACTGGGACCACTTCCAGACACAGCAGGAAGCAGCCTGAGTAGAGAAAACTTGGATCCTCACAGTTTATTCACAAGGTCAGCCTTGTGGATGAAAATATAGGACCTGGAAGCAGATCCAAATAACCTACATGCATTCAACAAAGTGTATCAAACCTTCTTATAAAACACTAAGGATTACACTCTCTGAAATACTGCAGCTACTGAACAAACTCAGAACCCAGGTCCTACCCCTAAAGAAGGAATTTATTTTTAAACCCTCCCCATTTTACATATCTCTTCTTCTAAAGTAAAATAGAATTTTAAAAAAGAGAAAATGCTTGACAAGTGGAACCAAATGCTCATGGTTCAAGTCTTGCTTTTACTGCCTTGCTATTACAGTAAGACATATCAAAACAGATTAAGGAGGCTAATGCTGAATTATGCAGAAATCAGTAATACAGAATTACAGTGGGAAAACCAAGCAGTCTGTCAAACTGCCTGTAGTTGGAAGTATCTGGGGCATTTGCCAGATAATTTATTTCCACAGAACTATCTATCATCCTAATTTTTTTTAGGATCTCCAAAGTCAGTTATAGAGAGAATGCTTCCACATAAATTTTCATTCACTGAAAAATACCGTAAAGATGTCCAAAACTGTATACAAATTCAGATTAAATGCGGTGAATAATCTTGGATTAACAAAGAACCGAACACTGAAAGGGATGCCAAAATTCATCTGTTACATTTTACTTTTTTGTGTTGATTTCCCAGCAGCCACTTCCAGAAGTAGAAAAGGAGATGCAGGTCTGCCTTGTAATTTCAAGTCTGCAATAACAGGACACACCGTTTCAAATCTAGTGTTTCAACAGCTCTACCTGAAGTATTTAGGGACTTCTTCACCTCCTCTTCTCCATACTAAAAAATCAAAACGCAAAAAAAAGTAGAGGCAAATTACAGGAAACACATGGAGGTAAAACTAATAGGTAGAGCACAACAAGTAGAAACAAACCAGCACAATTTCCATTCATCTGACATTAAAGACTAGCTGTAGCTCCTGAGAGAGCTCTGTACATGGAAGGCCATGGGAAGCAATACCCAAGTCCTCTTCATGCCCCTGAGCAGACCCTTCCTGTCTCCATCCTGCAGCTCCCACTGCAGGAACCACTGTTCCTGTCACCTTCTGGTTCTAGCCAAACCGTATTTGCTTTCGTCTAACTCAGCTCCTTTTCCTCACTTACAAATCAGCTACCAGAGGTTTCCATTTGAATCATATTTGCATGCAGATACATTTTGCATCACACCCTTGGCTACAGCATTGGCTGTAGGCAGCCAGGTTATGCTTTACAGACTACATTAGGTTTCTGTAACAAAACAACACATTGGCATTCTTAGGGAGTTTTATCAGAACTACTCCCCAGATGTCTAGATATGTCAGACTTCATGAAGAGGAACAATACCTTCAGCTGTATGACACAGAGTAGCTCTATATGTAGCTCAAGGGACGGAATGATTAT
>NW_008237919.1:14291389-14337351 GCF_000691975.1 Corvus brachyrhynchos | reverse complement strand
AGGAATGATTCTGGTCCAACATATTTTCCTTATATAGTCCAAACAAAGCCAGGTTCCTCCAGAATTCCTTCACTGATTGCTATAGGAGCACAGCTGCTGCATAAATTAGCAAGTTAAGTAAATCAACTGAAGCCAATCTGAATATTTAATCTTGGCATGGAGTTCCAGCATGTGCATATACATACATAAGGTAACTGTCTTCAAGACTTGGTAAAACTGTCATTTTAACAAATAAGCCATCTAATTTTTGATATTAAAATAGAAATTATATTGCTATATTATCAAACTCTCTTCACACTTGTAAAGATGCTTTAGATAACAGCTGCTGTTTTACAGGAAACTGAGCATGCTATCACTTAATTCCAGAGGAAAAAAGTATCCACTTTCATTTGTTAAAATAAAACAGAGCTGTCAAACCAAGTTTATCAATTACCTGTCAAATTATAGTACCCTCCCAAAACCTACCCCTGAATCCTCAATTATCCCTTCCTACCCACTTCTCTGCAAGCTGTTGGAAGAATTTAATTAATGAATTTAATTAATCTAGTACTTTTTCTGGTTCCCATGCTAACTCCAAGATGATGTACCTGCCTGCAGACACAGGAACCTCCCTGCTGCAGCTGTACCAGGGCCACCTCAGTCTCTGAGCATTAGTAGCTGTCACCTTCCAAGAGCAGAAAAGCAGTTGGAGGATTAATGCAGTTTCCAAAAAATTCACGTTGGCAACTACTATAGAGCCCCAAAAGGGAAACACAGATCTGATATAGATCTCTGCTAGTTAAAGAGAACACAAAACAATATTTTAGGCTATAGATCACACCCATGCAATACAATAAAACATGTTTCAGTTATTTTGTAGTTAATGGAAACAACTGAGAGTAAATTTTGTCTCTAATTACTCCCCAATGCTTGACCCTACCACTGAAGCCTTCCCCCTAACATTCAGCTGTTAGGCAATGACATAGCAAAGAATCTCTGCACATCAAAGCAGTAACTTCTTGCTTGGATACTTATATATAGACATTAGTTTAATATCTGAATCAGGCTTTTTTGTGGAAAAAAAATGTATTAAATGACCAACTGTTCTATTTTGTATAATTGTATGAATTACACTATTACACACATGTATTACTTGAAACAAAAAAATCTGATTATTCTAGTTAACTACATACATGGTCAGAAGTTATCTTACTGAGCTCTCCCTTCTTCAGGCCAACAAACAAGTGTAACACCAAGCAACAACTTCATTTCTCCATGTTAGAGGCTCCCTATCCAGCAAAAGAATACCACAGAAGGAATCACTAAGATCTTTCTGTAAATTTGTACAGAGATGACCTTTACAAAATAAGTGTAGAAATATCAAATTCAAGGTCTGCCCTTTTTCCATAATCCATATACCAATAAGGAATGGATGAAACATTTCCCAGTTCTAGGTTTGAGAATGGCCTTTGAATGTTTCAAGTCGGGCAACAGCACTCTCACTTCTCAGAACCTCTCACACTGTAAGGAAAACCGGTTTGTGTTTGGTGAACAGGGGGCAGGAAGCTAAGACACTTGTCAGCTTTCAAGTGTTGGCCAACATGAATCTCAGGACACTAGTCAAACTCCAAGAGACAGGAACAACCTTAGGTACAGTTTGTGCTCCCACAGTAACACATCTGTGTTAAGGCAGCAAATGCACAGGCACTTGCAAGCTCTACCCACATCCCCTTCGTACAGACTGAGGGGAATGACTGTAGTTATAACCCCGTAGTCCAAGCGCAATTCCTTCAATCCACCTACACGTATGAATTCCTCCATAAAAGGCGTTGCTTGAACCATGTCTGAAGAGCCCTTTGTGGCCATTGTGAACAAACAGAATGGCTTTTTCCACAAGCCTTTAAATAAACATAAAATAAAAGTAAACTTAGTTGGCAGTCATTTTAATGAACAAACAGGATGGTAAGCATATTAGCAAAATAGGTCACCAGAAGCAGGAAATTAGAAAAAAAAAGCAAAGCTTTGAAAGCCTAAATTAAAAATAAATGAAAAACACAAGTATACATTTTAATTTATAGTAGTTTCTCATTTGTGGTCAAAACAGCAGTAGAGAGTAGAAACTATTTATCTAATCTTAAAAATTAATTAAGAATATGTCAACCCTACCCATATTCCCAGCCCCCAGAAAACCTCATGAAAGCAACAACTACAAGGCAAATTTATTTGAGATGACAACTAGTTAAGAATGTATTCATAAGAATGGTCCGAAGCCCACTGAAGTCCCAAGAATTACTCCCACCTCTTCTTAGATTTCATTCTTGAAGAGGCTTGTGGGAATACCTCAATTACTTTGACCAAATTGCCTTAAGTTAAAGACAATTTCTTCGCAGAAGTACAGATCTAGCAGCTGGAAAACCCAGCCTAGTTGGTTTTGAAGGAAGAGCTAATTTCTTTTCTGCTCAGATAGGGCTATCAAACTTACATCAAGGAAAAAAAAAAATCTGCAGATATTCCAGTGCAGTTCTTTAGCATTTAAAATAATTTATACTATGGAATTTGACTGACCAAACTTGGAATAAATTGGCCCTGCAGCTGAGGATTAGCTATCAGCTTCAATGATTAAATATAAAGGAAAATAAAATCTATTTTTTGCTACATGACAGTTTACTAACCTACTGGGATAAAACCCAGTGAAATATGACCTTTTAGTCATTAAAATTAATGAATGAAACAGACAAAAAATATAGAGATCAGACCTCCTGGGTAGGAAGGTGCAATTTTTGTAGTCATGTTTCAGTTCAGAACCAAAGCACATTTATCCCCTCAGCTAAAAGTACATTTTCAATTTTTGCTAAGACTCTCCTGAAAAATTAAAAAGGCCCATAGCATTAGAGAAACTGTGATGATGAAAAAAGTAATGACACATAAAACACATTCTAGTTGGCTCACAAGACAGTATGTACTACTGAACTTTACTTTTATAACTTGTTTAATAGCAACTGGATATATTCAACATTTTATTACTAAATACTTCCTATTATCTTTGGTATGTGTTTTATTATTTAATTTTTAACTGAAATCTGTGCATCTGATTCACTTGAAGGACTGTAGAATCTCTTAGTTAAGGCCTCTATTAGACAGAAAAATATTCTCCAAATGATTAATTCTATAAACACACACCTTTCTCCAGTCAATAAAAGCTGCTTGAATTCCACTATGCTCAAATGATCTTCACCAAACACTGCCACAAAACACTAACAACTTGGCACTTTCATTAATGACAATTACTAATAAAAATAAAACTCTTTAGTGAAATATTCAGCCAGATGATGAAGACAGCCCACTTCTATATGGCATAAAATAAACTGAATAGTTATCCAGCTCACAAGGATTTCAAAGAATCATCCATCCCAGAATACAAAGCTATTTGAGCATCTAAAATGAAGAGTTATACAGTTATGGAGTAGGAGTATACTGCTATTTTAAAAAACATGTTCAGAGATATTTGCATATGCACACAGGTGAGGCTGCAAACACAAATTTCAATTAATTGTACAATCTGTTTTAAGACTGGTTTTGATCAATTATATCTTTGAAAACCTGAACTATTTCAACTGAAGTAATCTACCCAGAGTGCCTACTTTAGGATGCATTCATTTAACATGGAACATGATAGTACAGAGGTCCAGGCAATTCTCAGACTTAGCAGTTCCACTACTTAATCCCTGCTAAAACCAATCAAATGAGCTGGTAGTGGTTTGGCTGAGGAACTCTGGCATTTTTAATTTAGTTTTTTTTTTAAATCTAAAGCATGAGAGAGGAGCACTCCATGCATCTAAGGAAGACTTCCTTTGGTTACCCCCTCTTTGCCAACCCGAGGGCTCCCTGTGTCTAAAGACCCTGCCCACACGTCTTCCTTCCCCTACAGTCCCAGAGCATCATCCACACCCGCTGGATGGGAGAAGAAGGGTAGAAGCACCTGAGGAACAGGAGAGACGAGAAAATGCTGAGGAGCAGGTAGGATGAGGGATAACTAGAAATACACTCTGAAATCTGTTCTATCCAAGCCATGCTTACCTGGACACTCCTCAGACACAACAAGATACAGATTTTTGGCAAGAAACTTGCATGAATGGGCACACATCCTGCATCCCATGAATGGGATGGACATCTCAGCACCAAGCTGGGAACTGCTGTTTGAGAGGCATAGGTTTCAAAGTAGCCAGGCAGCATCTCTGCTGACTGGACCACACTTTTCTCATCTCTGAAAATCTGCATTGAGTGAAAGGGATCAGTTCATGCATGCTCAAAGACTTCCTAAGAGTTGGCAACTGAATTCTCCAAGCACCTCAGGCACATGTCCTGGCTCCAACATGGCCTCAGCTATATTTGTCTGCAGCAGTCCTGCAGTTGCTCTCAGTAACTCCACAAGAGCACTCTGCAGCCCTGCTGCCCTTAGTACAGTGACAGTGATAGGAAGAAAGCCCTCACTGCCCAAACCATGCTTAGACAGTAACAAATAAACACTTCCCACAGTTCAAGGTTTACACATACAAAGCCTCAGCTTGCATAAATTGAAACAAGTCTTTGGACTTTAACAAGATTGTAAAAACCTGCATCAACTGAGAATATGTCCCACAAAGATGTATTTTTAAATAGGGTTCTTCAATGGTTTTAGGGGAAGTGGTGGGGTTTTTTAAGTGTTAAAAGTCAATAGCAGACTAGATCAAAATGTCTAAGTTTTTATACATATCATTCTGGTTTTCCATGGTCGTGCCCCCCCTTCTCTAATTGGAGTAACATACTTTAAGTAATAACATCTGAAAAGCTGCTGGATGTCTCAAAAGAAGAGCCAGGTTTTCATAAAAGAAAAGTGTCAGGAGACAAAATGTTATTACAAAACGCACTTATCCCAAGTGTCCATCACGTCACAAAGGAACCGGACTTAAATATTTAATGTAATCTAATATGAAGAACAATATTCTACTCTTAATTTCATGAGTATTAATCCCATCATGTTTTCACTCCTTACTTTTTCAAGCATTGTCTGATATCCCTGAAGCATCAGACATCACATGTACACATCTCCTTAGATAACACTTCCTTTCTTTTTTTGCAATGACATAAAAGCTCTGAACCTCCAAGGCAACTTCTAATTTTATCTAAACCTTTAAACAAACTGAATTCTAACTTTCTTCCTTAAAGCTCTGGTAAAGCAACAAAACCACCATCAAGACCATGCAGCTTTAAAAAACAGCAAAGAAAACACCAAAAAAATATGTAATAAAGCCTTAGTTTCTGTTAGCACTCACAAACAAAAAGCTTCATATACCAAGACTTTCCCAAGTGAAGAGATGAAATTGTGCATCTACTAATTGGACCTTCCCCTCTAACTTTGAGCCAAAACCCAAACAAAACCACAGAGATATACACTAAAGCAGGGGAGGAGGTCTGAGCTCTGCTAGAAGAGAAACAGAACAGAGGGAATGAACAAACACATAAAAATCAGAGAGAACTTCAAAATCTACTGGTGAAAGCAAATATGAATACAACCCCAGCAGGAGCTCACACATTTTCTGGCTCACTCTGCTACATAGGATGCCTGAAGCTGACCTGTAACATGCAAGTCCCAGGCAAGCAAAGCTGGGTCAGTGATGCCAGTGAAGCTCACACTGCACTGCTGGGTGCAGAGGGGGCATCTCCCCACATGTCCAAAGGATCTGTCCAGGAGTACTAAGGTAGGGATAGTTCTTGTGCTCATGTTCCATAACAAAAGGAAGGATCAAAGACAAGGAACTGGAAGGAGGGAAAAAAAAACCCAAACAAGTAAACTAGCCCCCAAACCAAACAAAAAACCCCAACAGAAATACCGAAAACCCCCAAAGTAATCACCTTGTTTGCCTGTTCAGTAAGACAACAGAAGTCAGCTACTAGTCACAGAAGTCACATGTAAATAAAAGACACTGGAATTCCGGCAACTAAACATAAAATAAGATGACCTATTAGTAAATGAATTGTAGAAAATTTACTAACAACATAGCAGCAATAGCTGTTTTCCCTCAAATACAATTAAGTGAATGAGAAGCCTACAAGAAACCTTGTAAAGCTTACAAAATTATTACAAGACTTGTTTGCCCTAGAAGATGTTTGAATGATCCCACAGCAATTCATTCTTTTTTGTAGAATGTCAGACTAATGTGTCAGTAGAATAGCTGTAGGACAGATTGATAAAAAACGGTAACAAATTTTCAAGGCCAGATGGCTTTCACCCGAGAGATTTGAAGGACCTTGTATGTGAAATTGCCAAAGTATTGTCATAACCAGTGTGCAATATCCCATTTGTACAATCTATCATTTAAATCATCTTCAGTGCTGGAAATTACAGTAAAGAATAGCATCATTAGATAAATGAATACCCATGACATACAGGAGAGGAGCCAACATAGATTTAGCAAGAGAACTGATAACAGACAAAAATATTAAAAACTCTTTGAAGGAATTAGCCAGCATGCAAATAAAAGATGATCTCATGGGTTTACAAAATGCCTTTGATCAGGAAGCAGGACAGCAGCCACAAAACCAGCAAGGTTCCACATTACAAGCTATGAAAAACATGACCATCTTGAAATAGGATGAAAGATCAACTTAGAGATTAATATGTGCTTAATGGTAAAAGGAATATGAATGAAAAGCATCTTCAGTAACTCTGAGCAATTCCCAAAAATCTAAACTATGAAGAGCTACAGAAAACTCTCACAGTACTGAGAAATTGGGCAACAAAGTGGCAAGAAAAATTCAAGTGCCAAAATAAGGCACATAACCAAGACTTGCTTTGGCTGTCAAAAGCAATAATAGACTCTAAACTTGTTATTACCATTTCAGGACTGTAGTGTAGATCCATCATCAAATGCACCACTTAAAAAAAAAACTCAACTAAAAAAGCCCCACACAACCAAAACCACCACAAACATTACTCAGTTTGGTGGCTTTCCAAAACACAACAGAATATTGGGAAGAATTACCATGAAACCTTCAGCAGAAAATTTTATATATATCCTACATGCTCACAGTTCGAATCCTGCATGGAGTTCTGGCGCCTTTAACTTTCATCACAAAAGCCTGAGACTAGAAATAAAGAGGGAGATGACAAATTAATTGAAAAGACTTTTGCATTAGAGGACTATAAAGCAGAACTATTCAGTTTGAACATGGGAGAGAATACAAAATTGATATAAATTTCTGTAAAATCATAAATAATCTAGAAAGGTAAATAGAAAATAATATTTCGTAATTTTATTGAGATATGAAGTGTCAAATAAAATTAAATTAGCAAACAGAAGTTTGATGATAAAAAAAGATTTTTTTTCCAGACAAAAGAAATCCAGTGACACACGTTGCATCATATGTTAAAAGCCTGAAATAGGTCCAAAAACTTCTTAGGAAAGCTCATTGATTAAAATTCAGCATCCAATAGTGTTCAGGCATGACCTCAGTTCAAAAAGCTTGTCAGCTGAGGAAAAGCTGGATGAGTATACAATAAAAGCATACTTGGGACTGCTGTGGTCCTGCATCTCTTCCTCGCACTGGGGCTTGACTGAACACCATCACCAGAGTGAATAGTATGAAAATGGATCCTAGGTATTACACTGCTGAATGCCTCCTTTAATATTGATAGAAACAGGTTACTTATTGAAAGATGAACCCACTTCACACTGAGGGAGAAGCTAGCCAGCACTTTGAAACACCAAAGACATGCAAGATATGAAAAATCACGCTCTCTTCAGTGCTCAGGCTATTTCTCTGGATTTAAATCAGTGATGGCTAAGATAATACACTTTAAAGAAATATAGTTCTCAACATTTGGTGCCCCATGCCAAAAGACCTGAGACAAGAGAGATAGCACAGCCTCAGACATAAATATACACTCAAATAAATGATGGAGGGAGAGGGACAGGATTAACATCTTCAATATATATCAACTTTTCCACTCAGTCTACATTTACCATGCTGTCAAGTTACCTGAATGTTATTCTTTAGAAGCAGTAAATATAGAAGTCAATGCAAAACCCTGTAATCTTCCTTTAACTATCTTTTAATATCATGCAATAAATCAAATTAAAACTTCAGCATCACTCCACAGATAGAAATTATGCTTTTTATTTTTGAGATTTAGATTATTAATAGGTAAACCAAAATGCTTTTAAGGGAAAAAAACCAAAACCAACACTTTTTAAATTCTGTATGCTGCAAATAAAATTAGAGAAATGTTTTGTATAATTTTTCTAAAATTTGAGTCAAATTCTAGCCCAGGACTGCAGACAAATCAATCCTTGACAGCTCTGTGAATAATTAAACAAACAATTAGCTTTAATAATGAATGATATTTTGATATAGATCTTTAGATTGGACTTGTTCACTGAAGGTCTGTGAAAATTAATGATAGCTGAACTTTGGCCATTTTAGTATAATGGAATTTTAATACTCTTTCCTATTAAAGATACTCAAGCCTATTTTTTGAAAAGGCTTAAGAGGCTTGTCATTCTTTTAAGTTATGAAACACTGGTTATTTCAGAAGGAGGGTGCAATATTTCCTGTAAAATTCAGTCCATTTCTGAGCTCTTCTCCCTCAGAAACTCTGGAAGGCACAGAAAGAATATCATTCAGCTACATACATTTAAGGGAGGAAGTGGGGAAGAAGAAATTACTGCAACATGAGTCACAACAACCCTGCGCAGTGCTACAGGCTGACAGAAGTGTGGTTGAAAAGCAGCCCAGTGGAAAAGAACCTGGGGATGCTGGTTGGCAGCCGGCTGAACATGATCCAGCAGTGTGCCCAGATGGCCAGAAAGGCCAATGGCATCCCGGCCTGTATCAGGAATAGTGTGGCCAGCAGGACCAGGGCAGTGACTCTCCCCACGTACCCTGCACTGGTGAGGCCCACCTTGAGTACCGTGTTCAGTTTGGGGTCCATCACCACAAGAAGAACACTGAGGTGCTGGAGTGTATCCAGAGAAGGGCAACAGAGCTGGGGAAGGGTCTGGAGCACAGGTTTTGTGAGGGACAGATGGGGTGGTTTAGCCTGGAGGAAAGGAGGCTTGCAGGAGGCCTTATCCCTCTCTACAGCTACCTGAAAAGAGTTTGTAGCCAGGTGGGAGTTGGTCTCTTCTCCCAGGTAACAAGCCATAGGACCAGAGGACATAGCCTTAAGGGGAGGTTTAGGTTGGGTATTAAGAAAAATTTCTTCATGGAAAGGGCTGTCAACTATTGGAACAGGCTTGAAACATATAGTAATAGACCAAGAAAACATGATTTATGGAGACTAATTGCTTAATAATCTTGTTGCATATGTTCTTCGTGAACCAGGATGTTCACATCCTGTTACCCTTTCAAGGACATTGCTCATGGTATAGTGATTAAACACTGAAATATAGCCAGAGCAAAGAATACTCACAGAAGATGTTATTGCCATAGCACCATAAATACTATTCTATAACATGAGAGGGAAAACAGGAATCAAAGTATAATAGTATTTAAATTTTGCATCTCCATACCACGGGAGAATTAAAGTTAAGAGCTGTTTCAGACAATGAAAAGCTGTCTTCAAATAGGGGAGTAACTGTGAAGAGGTACCTGTTCAAAGACTCTCCCCTTGAACTGCATTCACTGAACACAAAGGTTTCTTAGACCTGAGCAACACCACAAACTTGAGGAATCATCGGTGTCTGACAGCAAAGGCAGAGTTATAGCTCTGCTTTCAAAAGATATTTCAATACTGGTCAGAGGCCGTAATATATTTTAAAATCATTTCCTCAACAGAATCAGTTCATTTGGGAATAATCCAACAGCACTGCAGACAGCATTTACCTTTCCTGCACTTGATCAAAGAATGAAATTCTTGCAAAAGAGCAAGAGAGAGAAGGAAAGAGGGAAATACCATCCTAGCTTAAAACCCACAACTGAAACATGCTTCATAGTTTCTTTCCTCAACAAAATGCTGATAAAAATCAGTTGTCTATAAAAGTGTCAGTATCAAACTATACATCAGAATAGTATTTCCCATCATAAATTCATAAAGTGGGACATAAACATTTATACTACACATTGTCACTGGTTTTGGATACATTCTCTCACTTTTTTCTTCTTTGTGGAAACATGAGCACAGCAGCCACCAAGTATTCTACCTCATTTCAGCTGCAGGTGTTAAAATAAATTTTCTATTTGATAAGCAGTTCAAGAGTCCCAGTAATGCTACATCTATTGCCATCTAAGTAGGAAATTACTGTTTAATATTTTCATTATGGTAATAGACAGAGGTTCCAAATCCATCAAGATTTTGTGGCGCTAACAAGGGTCAGGGCTTACAATGCTTAAAGGACAAGATGAGACAAGACACAATAAACACATTGTAATGTGATAATGGGTGACAGAATAAGGTGGCAATGAACAGTATGATTTGCAAAAAATCCATTACCAGACAGAAAAGCAAAAATAATTCAGGGTTATATAAAAAATAACCCTTCTATAGTAGAAAAAGGGGTTGGGCTTTGAATTGATCAACGTTGTTTCTACATTAGAAGTAGAAATAGGAATATCAGAGCACCTAGAAAATCTAGCAAGGATCAAGGGTTTGCCACTGGATGCAGTAAATACTAGAGCAGTAACAAGGAAAGAAGAGGAGCAGGCAAGCTCCTCTTCCCCTGCTCCGCCTGTCCTGGCAGGCTACACATGCTCATTCACATGGGATTCACACGGGTGAGAGCACAACTCAACAGCAGCTCCCACGATTAACAGTCAGTGTTCACAGGCATGGTTGGAGGTATGAGCAATGCATGGGTGTGCCAAAAAGCCTTCAGAAGTCATCTGACCATTTTCACACTTCTGCTCTGATTTATATGTGAGCAGAGGCACTGGGGAATGAAAGACAGGCAGGGGTCATTGTGGGAGTGGGGCTGTGAAGCTACAGTGGGGTAGCTGATCCAAACCTGTTATCCTCTCCAACACAGCCAAGACCCCCTCAGAGCCAGGACGTTCACGGACCCAGCATTTTAGAAGTAAAGAGCTTAAAAGAATAATAAGAAAAATAAAAATTAAGAAATGCAGGGTTTCATCACAGTTGATCTTCATAAGGGTGGCAAGAGGAAAACCCACCTTTGACTTTTTTTGGTGAGTTCAAGGAACACGTCAGTAGAAAGAAGGACCTACAAGTGCAAATTTGCAGCTTCATTGAGGATTATTACTTCCCGTAACTGCATAGAAGTTGCCCTACATAGGGCTCTGTTATCGTCACCATTTTGCCTTGAGAAGTATATATTCATTAAAGTACGTAAAGAGAGAGGAAGAGTAAGATCAGCAGACATATATAATGTGCATGATCTTGCATGATGTACTGGTAAATCAGGCTTATGCATGGAAAGATGAACTCAGCCATCATATGCACTTGTGAAACAGTCAAAAAACAGATGTGGAAGCTTGAAACCCAATTATTATCTACCTGAGCATGGAATAAAGCTGTGCCAGTTCTCAAGCTGCAGGCTCAAAGCAGTCAAATATTTAATGCTGAACTTTTTCTCTGAAACACTGAGACAAGAGGATCAGAGGTGCTGCAAGCTCCAGGTCTTAAAAGTGCTTCTCTTTTACAGTTAACATTGGCAATTTAATTTCACTACTATATAGGTACATATTTGCATAAAACAGTTTTGGGGCAAAAAGATTTCTAAACTGCTAAAGCATAATCCTGTAAGGTGCTGACCTTAGCCGACAGGTTTCACAAACTGGGGTTTGTGTATTGAATGCAGATTTTTGTAGACCCAGTCTGATTATCACTTCTGCTGCTCACAAAGCAAGCCCTCTGCCTCTGCAAGGAGAGTGATGTTTTATTAGTTTAGACCCCAAAGTGGAACCAAGTTGTATCTCCAGGATGAGACATTCTCCCCACCATGGTGCCCTGAGTCAGAGCACTCATCCTTCTTCCTGTCAGCAGAGCTTTAGGGCTGTATCACGAAGCAGCAAATCCCAATACAGGATTTGTAGTGTGAAGCAGGTGGTGTTGAGTATATGATATCCATGGTACACATATAGTGCGTGGGAAAGTGACTATTTCCAAATAGCTCCATGGACTGAACACACACTGGCGGTTGGAACACTTAGTTTCATCTGGAGGTAAGTGTTCCAATACTGCTCTAAGAACCAAAATGGAAATACTGATTTCAAAAGTGTACCCATAATTCAAGCTCAAACACTAATATAAACAAAAACTGAACATGGAGCTCACCATACTTAGGCAACCAACACAGGTCAGATGATCAAAAGGCCTGTCTCCTGCTCTTTACAACTTCCTTACTTTTTGATTTGTGAAGCATTAGGTAATTTAATGAGAGAACAGGAGAACCTGTCCACTGCTCAAACCAGTAGGTGCTCAGAGCATGCCTACATTCCAAATCCAGGAAAGGGCCATGAAACAAATATTCTTTTAATGAGTTCATCTTATCCAAATACACCAGATCTGATAGCTTAAATTTCTTCCCTAGTCTGACAACAAGGGCATATCTGTTTGGGAAGAGAGAGCAACAGCATGCAGATCAGAACATCACAAGAAGCAATGCCATTTCCCAAGTGTGTGGTACATGGCACCTCCATCTTGAGTCACCCTGTATTTAAGTTCATGCTAATTTGCATGTGTGGATCTCTACATGGAACAATCTATATGCCACCTGCTCTGTGACTACATATGCAGCAAAAGACATGGGGACATATTCCCAAGCACGAATCATCTTTTCACACCGAGATAGCAAAAAGAAGCTCTTATCCTGCCAGACTGCACCAGCCAAAACCCTATTCCAGGAAATTTCCTGCTAGCATACATCTGCCAGTGCCAAGCCTTGGTCTCAGCTTTTTTCTGCCCTGCACTGGGAGCAACATGCTTGGAATGAACAAAGAACATATTGGTTCTCTGCTCTATGGCAGAAATTTTTTACTGAAAGATCCTACTCCAGTGACCTAGAGCTATTTGAAGAGTTAAAGTTGCAACTAACTCCCACTGCGTAAAACCTGGCTCTTGCCAGAGAAGATCTGTACTTTTAGCAGTATCCCCCATTAAAAAGTGACAATTTTAGCCATTGAAGATATTGGCTGAAGTGCTGCCTGACTCTGAGGGGCAACACTTACAACCTCAAATGCTTTCTACTATCCAGAGGGTTTCAAAGAGAAGCAGTGAAATGTAGATTGGACACAGCTCTGCCAATTAACATAGAGCAGATAAAGTTTTTAGGGCAAAATGAAATGCTTTGTCCTCTCCCATCCTTGGGCTGCAGTCTATCTCTTTCAGTACACAGAGTGAAAAAGGATTTGGCTTTCTTATTATATGTAAAATTCTACCAAGTATCTTGAAAAACTGTGAAAAAATGCACAATTAAATACTGTTACTTTAATGCCATCAACAAGATGCTATTTTTGAGAGCATGTGTGATATGACGTAATTCTGTGCTATGCTGAATTTTAATACTGCTTTATAAGTTCTGCACAGATTGAAATTTCTTGGAGTCTAAGAAAGTAAAGACTGTGCTTTCAGTGAAATGCCTCAGAGAATTTTCTTTGTGACTCATGTGGGACATCTGGGCTCCAATTTTTATATGCAACTAGGTAGCTTTCTCTTTATCCTGCTATAAAGATTGGCTGGGAGAGAGGAGGATGGAAAAAGTCTAACTTGTCCCAAGTCCAGCTGTATTGCAGGGTAGCCCAAAAATGGCCACGTGGCTAACTCTAGTCTGACCAAGAATAGTGGAAAGTTATGATTTACATTCTCCTAGGGGCAGGGACACAGAAATGTTCTATCTGATGGGATTAACAGGCCCCAGCTGGAGCAGCACACAGACAAATACCTGTGATTTTATATGTTCATGCAGTCCAGCACACAACAGAGGTGGTCCACAAAAACCAGCCTTCTAGAACTGAGCTGTATGAAAAGTTGGATATCATCTTTGTAGACCATGCCTGTCTTTCATCACCAGTGAGTATAAAGGACACGTACATTCCATCATGATGTCCAAATCCATAGTTTGCAAGCAATACTACTCAGAGGTCTCAGACATTATTTGCCCTGACAAATTAAAATAACATCAGAGTAACATGCTTGTCAAGAAGATCTGACTATGAAGCTGTGCTCCACAGTAGAATACTGCAGAGGACAGTATTCTCCTCAGTACTGCAGCTCAGAATAGGTAACCCACATATCACTGCCCCACCACTGGAGAGTGGGACAAGGACTCTGTTGGCACAAAGTCACCACATCAGTAACACATCAGTAATTTCTGAGCAATTACAGCCTTTGCAGCATCCTGCCTCTCTAACATCACTATTATGGAGGTACAGCATGAGTTACAGTAGCCCTGGAATCCAGATCTAAGAGATGATTCATGAAGAAAACATAGAAACCAGATTATAATTGCTGAGCATGAAAATAAGACAACCTGATTTATAAGCAAAGTACAGCTGGCAGTTTTGGCATCCTTGTTTTCTGCATCACCTTTGTAAAATTCTTTTTTTTCCCTTTTACTTCCTGGTGTTGTTTTTTGAGTTTTGTGAGGGTTTAGGGTTGTTTTGTAATCAAAACAACATTTACTGAGACACCAAAGGCAAAACAAAACAGAACTTGGGCAGAACTGTGTGAGGGAGAGGTTTTGTATTCATGGATTGGCCAGGCATAAACCAGACTCTAAAAATAAGGTGGGCAACTATTTTCTCAGAGGTAATAAGGCTTGAAGAGATTAAAAGACTGCACATGAAATCTCTATAAAAGCAGTGAAAATATTGTTTCACTGATATCAGTAATTCATCATCATCCATAATTGACCATCATTGGCATCAGTCAGGGTATCACATGAAACACTAAATATGTGATAGGATAAATACGTGATAGGAAACATTATGTGCTAGGATATGGACACTGTATTCATCTTATACAGTATCATGCTGCAGAGTCATTTAGTTGCTCTAATATTTGTAGTGCAGCTAGACTATACTTCCAGTTGCAACCTTAGCTATGAAACATGCATGAAAAATGTGATTCCCAGAGCATCCCAATCCTTCAGTGTTTAAGGCTCAACACCAAACAGCATGCCTGCTCCAACACAGCTGCTCAGACCAGCAGTTAAGGAGAGAATGGCCATGTTTGTCAGATGACAAACTTTACTCAGGACCTGTATGAACATAGCAACTTAAAACCATGCCCTGGTAAAATCTAGGACTGCCACCTTCCTTGTGGGAATAGCAAGTTAGCAAAAACTTGAAGAAATAGGTACTTCTCTAAAGCAGACCCACACATGAGTATGTACTGAATGTGGAGAAGAAAAACAAGGAAAATATAAGTTTAAATAATTATATGATTTTAAAAAATTAGAAAAATCACACAGCAGAGACTCAAAAAAAGACATATGTGAGAAAGACTTGACAAGAAACAGACAAGGTAAGGTCAGCTACAGGAAAGAGGAGAGCAATCTGCAGAAACCAGACTTTCAAAATAAAGTTCTAGAGGGAAGATCTTAAAGGATCCTGGCCCAGTTTCTAAAGAGCCCTTCAGAGAGGTGAGGATGGAATTAAGAACTAGTACTTTCTAAAATGAGAAGGGCTGAACTTTTTGCAAGGAACACATCTGGTTGCTTTCCTCACTGAGTAATCCTAAGGAGATGCCCTGTCAGCACTCTGTATTCTAGATCCTCTTCTCAAGATAGTTACAAGTTTGAAGAAGCAAGTAGTGGTCACACATTCTCAAGTTCTACAAAGATGGTTCAAAACAGGGAAACTTACAAAGAAAGTTACTGCAGATTAGTAGTTTGATGCTCAAAAGACCAACAACTATCTCTGCACACACTAACCAGCATTTGGTGTGGGCTAGAGACTCGACTTCATTTAGCCTGCAGGGAAACATGGTTAAACAAAGTACAGCTGTCCTGTGCTATCAGGTAAGTACACAAGTTGCACTTCGCAGGTTTCTGCAAACCAGCTGCACTACAATAACCTCAGCTACAACCTGAGCCATAAACTCTTGCTTGAGTATCTGCAGCCAGAGACAGGACCTTGTGTGTGTTCAACCTGAGAAAGCCCAGAAATACCTATTCAAGTTCAGTGGGATCTATGTGCAGAAGCTGAATGAATGACCCAGGTTGTTGGAGCTGTTACCTTCCTACTTGCTGTATTTATCATTGGCACAATAATAGGGAATGTTCCATAAAGGAAATATCTCTGCATTTTTCTGAGCAACACACCAGAGTAGTTTTCCACTATCAATCTTTACTTCTCTATCATCCTTTGCCTTCTATCCTTACCTAAAACTACAACTTTCACACTAAAAGATTTAAAAAAAAAAAATCACCTAAATGTAAACAAAGCATTTACTGCACCAAATCTAAAAAGATTAAGCTACATTATATGCAATTATTTCAAACATTAGAAAACTAATTAAAAACTTTATCTACAAACCCAATTTGACATTCCAGTGACTTATGCACCACATCAACTTACACTTTGGTGAAGGAAGGGGCAGCTTGGTAGCAGATAGCTGTACAGTCTAAACCATAAACCTTAATTTAAAAACCTGAACTCTCCCATTCAGTGCAATGGGGCACTCAGGCCCCAACAGAATTCAGAAATGCCTTCACATTGGGCAGTAGCTTCCAAAGCTAAATGACATTAAAATCTGAAAAGGCAAAATCAAGTTAAAATTCCTACCATTATTCTGTCAGTGAATTACCTCATTTTTATAAGAATTGTTTGAAATCCACAGAAAATATTGAAGTTTTCTGCAAGTAAATTTTGGTTCCCTCCAGGATAGATGGTAACTGAGCAAGCAATCTGAAATTTTAAGTTCGTAATTTAGATAGAAGGAAAATACATGCTTTCTTGTTGGATATAGCCCAAAAATATATTGAATGTTTAAACTTGAGCATGTACTTAAATATCTCACTCAACTTCATCACTGAAGAATTAGTTTTTCTACCCAGTCTCCTAATTATTTTGTGCTTCTTTCAAAATCAAGTTTTAAAAATATCAGAAGGAAACCTTAGCACTCTAGTCATGTTTATTCT
Organism: Corvus brachyrhynchos; assembly: GCF_000691975.1. Lineage (NCBI taxonomy): Eukaryota > Metazoa > Chordata > Aves > Passeriformes > Corvidae > Corvus > Corvus brachyrhynchos. Next base: position 14,320,294 of record NW_008237919.1, on the reverse strand, counting down.
TCCCTCTACCTTTGCTAGTCATTATCAAAAATGTTTCAGCCTGCATTACTAATATAGAGAGAAAAATTCAAGACCTCTTTGCTAGGGCTGGAGGTCTGATTGCATCTATATGACATTTTTCTCCTACCCCTCCTCATAAACCTGATTTCAGTTATTTTATAGGGAACATACATACACCCTGAATTAGCAGATTTCCAGATTCTGTTGTTACAGTTTTAAATGACAATTTGTTTGGTCAAATTTCATGACTGACAGTTGACCCATAGCCCTTCTGTAAAATGCAGTCAACAAAGCAATGTTTTGGTTGTAGCGAGGTGGGAGTCGGACTCTTCTTCCAGGCAACCAGCAACAGGACAAGAAGACACAACCACAAACTGCACCAGGGGAGGTTCAGGTAGGACATCAGGAAGAATTTCTTCGGAGAAGGGGTTGCCAAGTGTTGGAACACACTGTCCAGGGAGTTGTCCATCACTGGACACCATCCCTGGAAGCACTCAAGAAACAAGTGGACATGCTATGGTTCAGTTGACAAAGAAGTCATTGGAAAAATGTTGGACTCAGTGATCTGGGGATTTTTTTGAACCTAAATGATTCTGTGATTAGAATAATATAAACAGGAAATAAAGTGGTTTACATATTCATGATACTATTGAGATTTTTGTTGTCATTTCTATGCTTTTTAAATAACATTGCTGTTGAAATAAAACAGGAATTACAATGACAACAAGTCAGGCAATGCAGCCTAGGAAACTACCAGTAAATAGTTATGCCTTGTTCAAAAGTCAGAGTGATTAAGAGGCAGGCTACTCCTGGATGGATTTGTACTGTTCCATGTACTGTTTTAACCAAGACAAAATAAAAAGTCATCAATAAGTAGTTTTTGATACAACTTATTCTGTAGAAACAATGTAGAATAATATTACCTGCTGTTAGGATACTTTGAAATTAAATCAGATGATACAAGAAACCCGCTCTTGGTGTATATGTGCACATGGAGACTATATGCATGCCCATGTACAAATTATTCCCAGCAAGCCACTTTCAGCTCAAACAATTACTGAACTAAGTATTCTCCAGCTAGGTATTCACATCTATATATAGGTTTTCTAGCAGCAACATTATGTAGTTAATAATAAAGAAGGCCAGCACTAAAACTGAAAATCTTATTAAAGGTTTATTATTAGTGAAAACTGCTGTTCTACAAAAATTAAGTTCTCATAATGTAAATTAACAACTAAGGCCACCAAAATCCCACACTGTTATCAGAGGCAAGGTAATTGCTCTGGCTAGGATCTATCCAAGATTAAAACATCTATACTTAAGAGACTCTGAAAAGCATTCAAGCTCCCAGTATAGTCACTAGTCAAGGCAATGAATTTAAAGTGTCTGCTTCAGGGAAAGTCAAATCACCCTCTAGGAGCCTGTAGCCTGTCCCGACATGAAGCCCACTGCGGGTCACCTTACCATCAGTGTTTCACATCATTTAAAGTGCCCAAGGGATGACAAATACCAGATGGGGCTGATGGAAGGCTCACATGCCTATGGACTAACAGCTGAAGGCTGTAAGGGGCTCCCAATGTTAGGCACATGGGGTGCCTATTTGGGAACTTCCTAGCTCTTCACCAATACAATGGGAGGTAGACACCCTATTCTTATGTAAGAACTAATGAAAAATGCTTAAAATTCAGGTACCAGTCTCAGGTTGCAATTACAAGATACATTAGCAAATAAGGAAAAGGGAAAGGAGGCGGTGGTTGCTTGGTACACAAAACCAAACAATATTCTCTCTTTATCAGCTTACACTGCTTCTCCCACCTTTCCTTCTGGCCAGCATCCAGAGATGTGCACCAGCTGCCAAGTAGGAGAATAATAACAAATTGAATTCAAATCCCATGGAAATGCAATCTACTTCCCACGCAAACAATAGAAAAATACAGCCCCAACCACTATATATTTAAATAACAAAGGATTAGATAGTACAGTATTTTTCAACTCGAAGAGTTGGAGGGTTTAAAGAAAGGAGCAGAAAACACTTTGGTGGCATATTTACTATGCATTGTTCATAAGCATGCCTAGGAGCTTTACACTTTGTAATCCAGTTGAAAAATGTTGATAAATCTTAGTTAAAAAATAGCCTAGGGTATAATGATTATAGAGCTCAGTGTAGTTCAATGTTTACTTCTGAGAGATTATTCCAGCAACCAACCCTCAAAATTTCTGTAGCTTCACTGTAGAAAAACACCTTAAAACCTCTACCTGTAAACCTGCACTCAAGTCAGAAAATGTATCTACAACCTACCAGTGACACTGTAATCTTATAAGTTCTTATCTTATTGCCATGCTAAATTTTATTATCAGCTTCATTTGCAGTTTCATTTAGATAGCTGATTTGTGGCTATATCTTGTCTCTCAATGCTCATGAGAAATAGGATTTTGAAGTATATTCCAACAAGTTTTATTTCTTCATCTTGTGATTTTTACCTCTGCTTCCTCTAATTTTTAGTACCTTTGTGTGAAAGTGAACCAGAAATTTGCCTGGTTTTTGTAGTTAATGGAATACAGGCAGTGACTGACAGTGCTCACATTCCTCCAGGAGTGGCCACTGAATCTCTCCTGTGGCTGTCATCAAGGGATCTGAAAAACAACCGAATATTTATTTAAAATGTGACACCTGAAGAGGAAAAGGAAGGTCTGGCTGCAGCTCAGGAAAGCAATTGCTTCTGTGGATGTCACTTCTCTTCAAAGCCTTCAGGTACCCAGGGAGTCTCTTGTCCAAGAGCCCTTCAGACAAGCAAGAACTGTGGAACTGCACTGCCCCACGTTCATAAATCTCTCATCACACACACTGTGGGAAATTTCAATCAATCAGAGGATGCTACTGTCTTCCTAGGACTCTCCTGTGGGTTTCTTCTCAGGAAAGGATTAATTTGGCAAAACAAAGCCACATTTATATAACAAAAAATGTGTCCCTTTTTTCTTTCAACACTTCAAGAAGGGGAAGGTAAATGCAAACCTCATTTTGAGAAAAGCAAAAGAGTAGGTTTGCATTCAACATTGCCCACATTCAAACATGCCTGATGAAAACTTTGAGATAGAAGTTGAATATAGCTTTAAAACTTTCTGGAAAATATTCTCTAAAAGCATTCCAGAAAACAGAATGAGAATCATGACCAACATTACCAGCAAAATAAAAATGAACTTAAAAACAGCAAAACTGAGGAATAAATTATTAAAGGAAAAAAAGAAGAAGCAATCCAGTCACAACTGCTACAAATTTCAAGCATGAAAATCATAGGGACACTGACTTTTAAAAAAATATCAAAACAAGTAGTTCTGTCTGGCAACAAATTCTACACCATATTACATATAACAGACTTGCTTTTCGCTTGCTTGAGATTTTACTGCTGTGTAAATTCCATGCATCTCCCCTTGAAAACAATGAAATACCTGCTCCTTATTTACTTCCCCCAAGGTAGAACATGAGCACAGAAAACAGCTAGATCTGCAGTACCACACTGCACATTCAGTTGGGCAAAACAGCCCTCTCTTGGGAGCTACAAAAGGGAAGCAATGCATGCTTCCTTAGTGGCATTTGTAATTCTTGCTGATGACAGGATGGTGCTCAAACCCAGGGGGACCACTGACAGCACAGCACAGCCCCTCATTCCTAACTCATCCAATTGTCTCATCTTTAACCTACAGTTAGTCTACTCTGTGCTTTAACCTCAGAAATTCCCTTTCCATTTCCAGTTCCTTAAATGCAAGGAAGTACTTTACATCCTCTTAACAATAACTAAATGCTCTCCTGCTGCCCAGGAACAAATAACAGGATAGAGGTGAGAGAGGACCACAAGACAGGAAGTATTCTTGAGCTCTGTCTCTCAGCCACAGACAGAAGCAGCTACAGAGAGGTCTCATTCAGCCAGTCCTTCCTGGCTTGGAAAATGTTGCATGAAGATGCAATTTTAATAATTTTCTGAACATTAACATGATTCAGTTGTGTTCAGAATCAATGGTGGAAATGGCCATTCTGATGAAACTGAAATTTCAAGGATTCCTTTTAAGAATTTTGATTAACAAATAGAAGTAGAACAACAAAAAATATTTTGAGTTCTATGATTTTTTCTTTCTGAAAAGCCATGCTTCATTCAAAGACATATCATTTAGAATGTTATTTCTTATTATATGGAACAATTAGAGGAGTCAAAAGCCAAATACAATGTTTTGATTTCCTTAAAATAGCGCTTCAATGAAGCTAAAGTAATGTGTTCTGAAAAAATCAGTTTTATGGACAAATTAATGTTTGTTTTCATTCTCATTCAAAAGAAAATTCAGCGTTGGCATTTCATTGAAAACAAGCAATGCCAAGTTTCAACCAGCTGTAATATTGTAACTGTGAAAACAGATTCCAGAGGTTCATAATCAGATTTGAGCTACTGTTAAAAATTACACCCACACCCCAAGCAACCCTCCCTCAGAAAATGGCAAAAAGATATATGACTTCACAGAAATTTTAAAAAGGAAAAAAAAAAAAACCCAACAAAAAAACCACCACTTCAGGAAGAGAACAGCCTCTCAGCAATACTCCTATGGGAGGTCTAACATGGGCAAATCAGCTCACTTTTCATACACTTGCTCTGAGAAATGGGAGAGTTGCTTTTGCTATATTTTCAATATAAGCCTCTTTCCCTCAGAGATCTTTTGAGACATATAGGAGTCATAGATGATTTCTACTCAAAACTTTAATATTCAGAAATGTTTCAAGCAACTTAAGACATGATTATGCAATGTAACTCTCTTCTAACAGAGGGTTGAAAAATAGTTTTTCCCATTAATGATGCCTAAAATTATTTACATTTATATCACATATCAAGCTAATTCATACAAATATGATGTAAACCTTTCCAGGAAAGACACATGCATACCTTATTGCACTCTAAACACTGTATTCAAGCACTCGTTCTGAGATTTTGATTTTACAAGGCCCAAGTCCATTATATCACAGCATAAGTGGCAATCATAACACTGCACCTACATCCAGCAAAAATCAGTTTGTTTTTTCTTTTAATCAGTTCAGCAGTCACTACCACCTTTCTTCAGTGTTGAAATTTGAGTAATTTTTGTTGTTTGAAGAAGATTAAATTTTCTGTTGGACAGAGCCATGAAATTGTCTGTGAAGTACCTGTTTCATCAGCTACTGGTATGCTCAAAGACTACCTGATGAGCTGTGGTGGTGAATGACCAGAAATCACACATACTGTGGTTTATCACTGGATAGAAAAGAAAGAAGAGAAATGTATAAAATTTTCATCTTGTGACTGAAGACACTAAAATATCATATCAAAATCAATTGTAAAATCAAAGTTATAGAATAGTTAAGATTGGAAAATACTGACAAGATCACTGAGTACAGCCTTTGACCAAGCATCACCATGCCAACTAAACCATAGCACTAAGTGCCATGTCCACTTGTTTCTCAAACACTTCCAGGCACAGTTACTCCACCACCTCTCTGGGCAGCCTGTTCCAATGCTTAACAACCCTTTCAGTGAAAAAAAATTTTCCTGATGTGGAACCTGAACCTCCCCTGACCCAGCTTGAGGCCATTTCCTCTTGTCCTGTTGCTAGTTGCCTGGGAGAAGAGACCAACCCCCACTTGGCTACGACCTCCTTTCAGGTATTTGGAGAGAGCACAGTGACTGGCTGCCATCAGGATGTAGCTCCATTCACCAGCTCTCTCTGGGCCCAGCCACCCAGACAGTTTTAACCCAGCAAAGAGCACACCTGTCCAAGACAAGGGCTGCCAGCTTCTCCAAGGAGAACACTGTGGGAGACAGTTTTGAAAGCTTTTCTGAAGTCCAGGTAGATACCATTTACAGCCTTTCCCTCATCCGCTAGGTGGGTTACCCAGTCTCAAAAGAAAATCAGGTTGGTCAAAAAGGACCTGCCATTCTTTTTTCCTTCCCTTTCCTAAGGGACTCTCCAAATGAGTGTCCTCAACAGGCTGAAGTCCACCCTCTGAAAGTCCAGAGGTTTTGTTGACTCCCTTCGTTACTTCACCAAGAATCAAAAACTACCATTTTGTGGTGGCTGTGCCCAAGACTACCTCTGACTACCACATCTCCCACCAGCCCCCTGTTCACAAACAGAAGGTCCAGCAAGGCACTGCCCTGCTAGGCTCTTACCAGCTATGACAGGAATTTATCTTCCATGCACTCCAGAAACCTCCTAGACTGCATCCTCTCCACTGTGCCAAGTTTCCAGCAGACATCCATCAAGATAAAGCGTCCCACAAGCCCAAAACATCAGAAAACATCAGCCAGTCGCTTATAGCATACTTCATCTACCTCTTCATCCTGGTTGTGTGGTCTGTGACAGACCCCCACCAGGATGTTGGCCTTCTCCTTGATTCTTACATAAGTAAGGCACTCAACCTTATCAACACTGTCCTTGTGGACTCTATAGTCAAAACACTCCCTAATGTACAGAGCCGCTCCACTGACTCTCCTTCCTCACCTATCCCTTCTGAAGATCTTATAATCATCCAAAATCATACTAGCAAGTGCTATCTGGAAATTCTCCACCAAGACACTCCCATCTAGTGTACAATACAAAATAGAAGAAAACACATTAGCCTTAAACCACATACAAAATGAGAAAAGTTTGTGCAAGAAGCTTGTGTTAAGCCGAGAAATTACTTCTGTAGCCTAGACAAAACCTGTGTCACAGGATCCCCCAAAAAAAAAAAAAAAAAGAGAGAACACAAGAGGGCTATTTTTGTCTAGCACTGTGGCCCACAACGCAGGCATGAAGGAGGCAAAACCCATAAGGATCATTGCAGAGCCTCTTCCAACGGAGCCAGGGCATCTCTGACCTGTACTCAAACTCAGCAGCCTGATGCACCACAGCCAATATTTTTGAGCGGTTCCTCTGAGTGAGAGGCCCAGAGAAGAAGCAATAGGGCTCTACAGTGTCCAAATTCCTGCATCAGGACTGCATTATCAGAGAAGCAGCTGAGCCAATTCCACCAACAGACTCTGCTCCCTGATGAGCACCAACACGTGTGAAAAACAGTCTGAATTCTGCCTGCGGATGACTTTCACTTTGAGGCCTCACTAAAGTGCTAAACTGAAATAGCAAAACACGTGATCCCCCTGGACCCATTCACCTGAGGGCTCAGGGACCTGCAGAAGCAAACACAGATTTCACTCTGGGACCTTAAACCTGCAATGCTCCAAAGACACATTTATCTCAGATTTTTCCTGCCCTCCCATGGGCAATAGAGGAGAGGAAAAATTACACTAAGAAATATTTAAACTAGGAAGAAGAAATAAGGCTGTTTTTAAATTTTCTGTCTTTTGAGTGTAAGATTTCTGACAAGAATTTTTCCATTTTCTTTCTGCCTTTCTACACAGAGAAAACAAGCAGATATATCCTTAACCACCCAGCAAGCATTCACTGTTACAGATTTCAAAGAACCTGAAGTTTCTTGCTCCAAATTCAGTAAGGGTGAGAAAAGGGGAAAAACACATAGAACTGTCATGACTTACATCATGTATATCATGTGTTCAGAATAAACTTATACACAACAGAACAAGTTTTTAGCAGTGATAAAAAGCACAAAAATAAGCACTTCTCACACTGTAATGTGTACAGGTATCAAGTGATAATGAAAAGCTATTTAGAGTATGTCAGAACTGGCACTCCACCAGAATAGAAGCAAGCTCCCTGTTAAGACAGGGAGTTTTACAAATGCACAGTCTACCTGCTGTTTTTTTCAGTGCTGCTTTATCTTCAGGAAGAATAAAGCTTATTAGACAGCTTAATAAATACACCAATTGTTATTAATTTTCTCTGTCTCGTTTGTTTTCTTCTTTGCCTCTGTTTCGTGAGTTCTTTTACTCAGAGTTGTTCTTCAGAGTTAGATGTTTATTATTTTCTTCTCTATGGTACAGCTGCACAGGATGTGCTTCTTAGTTAACAAGATGGAAAACAGCTCAGAGTTCTAACTTCCAAGGTCTTTTAAGGTCCAAATTACCCAATTATGGAATGCCAACTAATTTATTTTTACTTATAGTCCAATAACTAAACATTCATGTTCCACACCGTGGGTTTTTTCAACTAATACCAAACTTCCCAGATTTGTGGAGAAGAAGGAAGAAAGAAGAGCAAACCCACACCCAAAATCCTCCATCTTGTTACACACATATATATATCACAATATCCCATAAACCTAAATCTTCTAAACCCAGGGTTCCAACAAATTATCACATGGGAGATACTCTAGAGTGAAATCCAAGCAGATAGTCTTACGAAATTTCTGATCACCTCTACATCATGCCTGGAAATAAGCACATAGGCTTCCATTGGAAGCTAGATTAAAAGCACCACCTACAATATGAAGTAGAGCTCTTCATGACTAGCTTGATACATTTTAAAGTTAATTTGCACCCAGCTATAGTTTTACTTTTGTGCTCACCATCCCACCTCTCCTGGAACCCCATGACACTCAATGAAAAGCAGAGCAGGAGCCTACTCTTCCAGATGTTCCCAGCTGGCAGAGTGACACTTCATGCAAGTCAGAGCAGCCTTCTGAGAGCTTGGGCTGGCCCGGGGGTTTACAGCTGAAGTTATCAGACAACACATCTTTTTAAAAGTACACGACAAGAGCATTTGGCAGAGCCACATTTGCTGCCTTCATAAACTTAGCCCTGTATCTGGATCTGCAGGATCACATTACCAGCTGACTCTCCATGCTCTTAGCTTACTTGCTGCAGAACAAAAGCTGTCTCGAGGGTTTCAGGACCAAAGCAAAACAGATGCTAGGAAGTCTTGTCAAATAAAGGGAGCTGGAAGCAAGACAACATAATCTGAGCGACACCAAATACTATTTTTTTCTCATATTATTTGCTATCTATAATTACAAAAGTAAAAATAGCTTAAAAACACCCCTATACTTCCACTTCAAAAGGAGAATTCGGGATCTCATAGTCTAAGAGAAAAAAAAAATACAAAGGCGTAAATTGAATATATCCTAAAGTACCAGAAATCTAAAAAACAACAACAACCAAACAACAAAAAACAACCACCAAAATAATAAAAAAAAAGCCCCAGCAAACACAAAAACAGCAACCAAAAAAAAAAAAAGACAAAGCAAAACCAAACAAATAAACCAAAACTCCCTCTAACCTTCCTATTCTTTCAAAAGCTTGGCAGTTTTTACTCAGCCATGTGATTTCTGCTTTTCCTTTGCCACCAATCACACTCCCCAGACATGGTAACTCTTCACTGCCTCTGCAAAGGTTTTCTGTGTAGAAAAACAGCTTACCTAGCATCTTATTTTTCCACATACCAACAAATGAGACCTTCAGTTGACTGCACCCCTTGAAAGGCAGCAGTCTAAGTAACAGATAATTCATGGGCTGAAAGCACTTGCATCACCACCCCTATAGGCAGCCTATCACCTTAAGAGATCACTTTGAATTATCCTTAAGGCTTCCAGGGTGGTTAAGTTTGACCTGTAGTTTAAAAAAATCACATCTATTAAGCAACCAGTTTCTGCTAGTTCATTTCATCCTCATTTATGACATTTTAGCTCTATTTCCTTTCTCTCAGGCATGTACATTATGCCAACACACACAATTATTATTACCCGGGTACTGTTTTCTGGGTTTCTACCTTAAAGGGAGGTATAAAGTGCCAAGGCTGTCACTATAATTGAGTTCCAAACTTCAACCTGTCAAATTTCAGAATGCTACCACTGCACCTTGAAGGTGCATTGGCACAGTGACTGCAGTTGTCTTTGACAATATAAAGAAGAAAAATGTTACCTTAAAGGGGCAGCATTTTCATTTTCAAGTTTAAATGACATTTCATCTTAATTGGTATACAAAAATTTGGAGACTGGAGTTTCCAGTTTATATAGTGTCAAATTTCTTTTTTTTCCCCTCAATAGTCATTTGCATTGTGATAAAAATTCTCTTACTCCTGAAGCTTTAGATTATCCTGCAACCAGAAGAATGTGACTGGGAAAATTTATTCAAAGTAAGCATGATCTTTTGTACAGCTACACAGCCACTGTTTATTAACATTTTGTCGTGAGTTTTACCATTCTAACTTACATTTTAATGCTTTTTCTGTAGAATGGAGGCAAAAAATATACTCAAACACCATAAAAAACATACTCTTATGAAATCTCTTTGAAAATACGTTGTGTTTTTCAACTGCTTTACAATGCATAGTATTCCTGATTTATGTGTCCCACCGTAAATCAGAATATTACTGTCACATAAAGTTGGATAAATATATCTGTAATTACACAAAGAAAAAAAAAGCCATCACAGAACTAACAAAGATCAGCAAACTCACACTAACCACATAAGCCTTCTCTATCAGCACTAGCTACAGATTAAAATAAAAAGCTATTGCAATAGCCCACCAAAGAGCATATAGGTATTTTCAGTGATTCCCCCTGGGAAAAAAATACAGCGAAGTCAGGGTGGGTTGGGGAAGGATGGTAGGAGCTAGCATTAAGAAGACTATCCAGACAGATTTGTACTCTACCTATCACAAACACTCACTAACTCTCCCCACAGCAGCTGGAGTAGTTGCTACACACCCTGTGCCTGGGCACAACACTAGAGCAGAGTCCACCACAGTCCTTCAGGGGCTCAGTGCAAGCACATCCGCACACGAAATAGCACAAATTACAGCAGCAAGAGCAACTTCCAGTTCATAAACACAGACTGTGAGAGTGCATTAGTTATTAGATAGTTATAATGACACAGAGAAACCTTTCTACCTCTGACCAGAGAGACACTCTTACCTGCAGTGGATGAATCCCAGGCTCCCGCAGCCCCAGCTGCCCACCTTCAGAAGGAAAGTCACGGACAACATGAGCACAGAATTTGTGCTGACAGTCTCCTGACCTACCTTTCTAAAGAGGTGCCCTCCCTCTACTGCAATAGCAGATACCTCAGACGCACCACACAGGCTCCAGACAGAGTAACCTGGCTGCCAAGCTCCTCTGTTCTTGGTGCTGAGCGACTAACATGTGCATCAAGATCTTATCCATTACTGAGAGCAATGAATACCACCCTACAGCTCCCTCTGGTTTACTGAGGAGCTGCCAGGTGGTCCCAGTCAGACCAATAAAAGTAGCAGCAATTAGCAGCTAATTCCTGCACATGGCATCTAAGACAGGGCGTTCCTTATCTGCATTGATGACAGGCTGAGGGTGAGGTGGGGAACGGGAAGAAGAAATTACAACAGTAGTTTGGATTAATGAGGCAACACACATCCTGCAACTTAATGGGAACAGTAACAGGGTTCAATTAGAGAAAAGTCTGCAGCCTCATTACTACCACCAGTTTTCACTTACCACACTGGTTCAGACAACCTATGCGGCAAGAGGCAAAGGAAAAGGAATAATGGATAAACGGTAACAGGAAACTTTCTTAAAATACTTTTCACACTGGAGGTCATCATTCTGGCAAGTTTTATGTTTCAGGAAGAAACATAAATACAGACATCACAGTTCTGAAAGGGTTGATATGAGAACAAACCCAAAGTCAGACATGTTTTCTTTCTGCCTTCTTCCACCCAGGAACCACCTGCTTGCAGACTGATCTAAAAGTGACAGTATTAACTCACTCTTTAACAGTTAATCAAGATTGACAGCTTCTGCACGCAAATGTTAACACATCAAATGGGTGAGCTCCTACCGAAGGTCAGATGAGCATACCTTCCTTGGCAAACCAAAAGGGCCTTCTACAGCTCCTTGATCATGAAAGTTTTCTGATTTAAAGTTTTGAGACCAGGGACCATATTCTTGTCCCAACCAGATGACAATTTAGCCCAGTATTGTGATTCCAATAGTGACCCTCATTCTCATCTCATTTGTCTGGAGAGTCAACCGGAATTTTAACTTTATTTTATTTCCCTCCAGATTAATCTTTTTCATTCTGCCTTCTTCACATAATTAGGGACAGCTATAAGGGTGTAGTGTTTTGGGGTTTTTTGTGATGGACCTCTACAGCAGATGCCTGAAGAAGGAATGTAGGACAAAAGGAAAATAGAGAATTTCTCCTTTAGCAGCTCCTGGCAATAGTTTAATGACCTTTTGAGCTTGAGGCTGCATCCAGGCCATGTTGCTTAATAATAACCAATGCACCTTTCTCTCAGCATAAGGGATTTAATCAGTTTCTCTGGCATTAACCAAGCAGTTCTGCCTTCTCTTAATAAGGCAATTTAATTATATTCAAAGTATATAGTAAAGAAAGATGGCCAGAATGACCGGTTAAGATTCAGGGCTGAGATTCAGAAAATCTGATTTCTTCTCTTTTGTCTCTGAGAAAGTCCAAAGGAAGGGTGAGGTTTTTTATAAAAATCAGGCATTTGACTCACTTTTGCAGAAGGAAGATTTCCTGTTTCATTTCACTGAGATTCAATTCACCTTTAATAAGGAGAATAAAGCTTCTTTTTCAGTCCTCATTTAAATTGTAAGACTCTAAGAGCAGGGTTCATCTTTACTGTGCATTTAGTATCGTAGTTTATGGAGGCCAGTCTTGGTGGCTACAATTTATAATAGCACTATCGATATTTACAGTCTTGGGAGATCCAAAATAAGCAGTCTACAGCTCTTCAGAAAATATTTTATAGCTCCAAGGTGGAATTTTTTTTATAAAATCCAGGAAGTCAGAGAAACAAATGCCAATAAAAATCGTATGGAGCCTCACTCCCTCAGACAAGTGAACTTCCCAGCTTCAGCAGGTAATGTAAAGCAAGGAACGAGGATTGCTATTTGCTGTTTGACAAGTTCAGTTCATACATGAGGCTATCACCTTTCTTCTGCACATCCCATTCCTTGAGAGTAAAGTCATTGCTACCTCCTGCACTTGGTACAGCAAGGAGAAGGTTACAAGTCTGCTTGAAGATCAGATCTAATGGAGAACTTCTGTTTAGGTTGGTTTGCTTTCCAAAGACTTGGCCTACAATCAGTAGGGACGGAGAAGAAGCAGGACCATCCTTGGCTGGCAGTCTGCAGTTTCACTTGGCTAAGTCTAACATGAACCTACAGACCTCAGCAACCACCCTCATCCTCACAGCTGCCAAATACAGAAGTCGTCCCCGTCTTTCTTCCCCTTGGCCATTACTTTCACTCCCTACATGGTCTTCCCATTTTTAGCTGTTCATTACTGAACACAGACTTGTGATGAATCAGATCAGAGAATGGGGCTTTTTTCCCCAGCTGGTTCATGAAGCTGACACACAACCACTGGTGCTAGCAAAGGAAGGCAGCTGGTAGGGACAGAAATAAACAGGGAAATGTTACAAATTTTAATTTGTATTAGTGCTTGGGGTGAGGCAAAGCTGTTGTCAAGTGTGTTCAGACAACATCTCAAGTATATGAAATTTTGGGGTTGTATAAAAAGAAAAAAGAAGAAATTGCTAATATCAGGTTATAATTTTTAGATCTTCAAGAAGTGCCCAATTGCTATAAGGAATAGATAATTTAACCTCTCTGTATTTGAGTATGTTGTTTCAACAGTTCATCAGCAACAGGAAACACCTATTTATTTTATAGTGAAATATGATACAAAGGATATAAAACCCACCTGATTAGTTCAAAAGGCTTCTTTATAACATGTTTTAGAGAGATTGAAACACCTACTTGAGTTCACATATTACCATTTGATCATACCTTGTACATTTGTGTGGCAGATGCTAATCACAATCCTTTCCAAGATAAATTATCAATTTCTGCTATTCACACAATATTTCTGTGTTCTGATTTTTCTTCTGCTTTTGATTTTAAGAACCAGGTGTTGCCCTACAAAAGAAAAAACCCAGCCTGGATAAGATGAAAACCAGAAAAAATACCAGAAAAATACACAGTCTCTGTCAGATCCCACCTTTGCATGTGGGATTTGGAACTATCTGAGCAGTGAGAGCAGTTACGTAGGTTTTAGCTTTTTGAGTCTGCAATGTCCAGCCAGTCAGATGTCACTGTATTTGAGATATGCCATTTGAAATATTCCCATCAAATATGGTGCACAAAGGGCATGACCAAAATAGGTTTGTATGACCTTACCTTGCATTACCTCTTCAACCTTTGCATGCCTCTAAGATGAATATTCAATAAAGGAGAAACACAAAGAACAGATATAAAGCTTTGAAAAGCTTCATTGCTAGTCAACAAATTAATGGAGTTTTAGACTAAAATGTGTGGTGGCTTCATACTGCTATCCTTTCCCAGATAAATTAGCCGTTTCTGCTCTTCACACAATTCCACGTTCTAATTTGCTCATGAAAGATGTTAAAAGTTCATAGAGAAAAAAAAAAATAGAAAGGATAGATTCCAGGTAGTGATCAAAAAGTCTTGTACATTCTACATTTAATATAGATAGATAATACACATTTAACAAAAATATGAAAAAACAGATGTTGGAAGTATATATAGTCTACGATTTAAGACTTCCTTACACCTTGAGAAATAGTACTCAGGACTAATTGAACATTTTGAGGAGGTGAAGAGATGCAACATTTTTTTTCCCCATGTTTTAAACAATTCATGATCCACATCCTTAGTTCAATAAACCCAACGTGTCTGAGTCAGAGTATCTACCATTAGAAATCCCAGTGTAAGTTTCAGAGTGCCAGAAGAGTCCCTGAGAAAGCGTGCTGGAGAAAGCTGTTGCTAAACTAGCCATCACATACATTTTAATTAAGTAATGAGTAAAGGTATTCATCTTTTCTTTTTGAAATTTTGATCTTATTGTAACAGTATTATTTTCTGTAATGAACATGAAAGCCAATTTCATTTGGCAGGGAAGATGTTTCCTTGCCTGCCTAATCATAGTTTACTTGTCCATGGAAATTTGGAGTGCCATAAATCCACAATATTTCTGAATTTTAAAAAAAAAATTAGAATTTGACTGGCAGACAGAGGCAGCAAGTATATTTACTTAAAAATTCAATAATAATAGAGATCTGGATAAAAGAAATCTTCAATTATTCCTGTTAAAATTAGAATTGAATTAAATTAAATTGAAACATTCTCCTATGCCTCTATCTCTTTCCAGTAGTGTAAGTTTGATTTAAATAGTTTTCATGATTGTTTTACTATGTCATTCTTGCTTTCAAAAAATTAGAAACCTCATGAAACCCAGACTAGGTGGAATGAATAGATAACAAGATCCTTTGATCTGGAGACTGGTATCACCTCCTTTATGTACAAAAATAAAACCTTTTTTCAACAAGAATGTGACAAATCACACAGCTCTAACACTTCATGGTTTAATTCTAGAGGCTTTCCTATAGTCTGAGAAGAAAAGCAATTTTTTTCAAATTGAGGAATTAATTGAAAAATACTATCACGGGGAAAAAAAACCAAACACCAAAGGCTAGGGAGGGTGGCGAAGAGAGAATATGTTTAACCTCCATATTCTCATCTCCTGTCATTTAAATTAGGACCACAGCCATACAAAAAATCTAAGTAGTGAATCCCTTTGTCTATGAAAATCCTCTGCTATTACCACTTCTCCAGCATTTCAGCACATAAGTTTTCCAAATACCATTCTCAGCTACAGTCTCTTGCCCTTTGCACCTCTGCCCTCTCAACTTATTGCAAACCATCCTGTCACACTCTCAGGTCCATTTGTTCATAAAAAAGCAATTTTCCCACTGTATCCAGCCCCTTACACAGCCAAAGCCCTGGGCATTGGGCTTACCTTCTGGAAAACCCAGCTCAGATTCCGCTCTACCAGACTGGGAGCAACCTGTCGCCTTTGTGAAGAGCTGCACACTGGCCTCACAGTCTTGTAAAGAGGAGAAAAATTTTCCCACCTGAAAGTATCTGCAGTGAGCAGGCTATTTTCACAGATCAGGTGGAATGCATAAAAGGACAAGAAGCTGTCTAAAGTTTTGATGTGCTACTGCCAAATTTGTCTATGTGAAAGTAAGGAGTGAACAGCAAGACTCATTTTTAATTAGTCCCAGCGAGTCATTAAATTGTCACTTATTTTGCAGGCTGCAAGATGGATAATAGAGTTCCTGCATTACAATCTGGTATAAAAACAGGAAAGTAAACTTATTCAAACACACACAAATCCAGACATATTGCTAGTAAAATGTTTATTGATGTTATGCAATACATTCCAAGCACATCTCAAATATTCATTAAGAAAAAAAGATGAACACAGCAAATAAACATTTTTCCAATTAAGTGAAAGCTATTTAAAATTTTAGGCTGTATTCATTAAAATTGGATTCCATTCTGACATTAACTAAAAGCAACTTTGTGGAGTTCCACATTTATCTTTTTTCAGTAATTTACATATAGAATGCAGCCATTTGCAAATCAAAGTACACTTTTTGTGCTGCTTGTACTGCAAATTCAACATGGACTCCCAACACAAATGCTTCTCAGGACTGTCTCTTGCATAATACTCCTCCATGTCCTCCAAATGCATCAGAAGAGCCAGAGCTGCTATTCCCAGTCCCCCCTGCACACACCACCTTCACTCTCTGCAGCATGACATGTGGTTCCCTCCTCAGCTGTAGAGATAAGAGCAGTCTGGGGCTCTTCCTCAAGTACACACACAAAGAGTTATTATTTGTATTTGCTGCTGTTTGGAGAAGGAGATGGGAATACTTTCAGGTCCGACCCGTTTCCACACAAGCACTGCCAGAGCAACGCACGGTGTCTCTGTGCCCGCCTCTGCACCCTGCTTGGACACCACTACAAGGCTCACGTGTCAGGTGGACTGAGCTGACCTCAGCAGAGGCAGCTGAAATCAGGTGAGTTGGGTGAGCAATACAGGGGCCCACCAGGTAAGGTCTCCCCAGCTCCTCTGGCTACCTCCTCCCTCATCACTGTCTGCTCAGTGAGAGCAAGCACTGTGTGTGAACACCAAAACATCACAAAACCACTTCATGCAGGACTTGGAGTCTTCTGCCATTTCCATGGATTAAATAGGTTTATAGTGTCAAAAAGCAGCACAGCCACTGCAAGAAAAGGATAGATGAAGTCATGGGAATGGGACAGGACAGAACAGGAGCATGTGTCACAATCCTCTAATACAAGCGAGGGTTGTGATGGATCATTTCTGGAAGCATGGCAGCAGCAACACATCAGAGAGCCTCAGCAACCTGAGGAAGAGCATTCTGACTGCCATAATGAACTGGCACTTATTATAGTGGCAGTGCGCGGTAGAAGGCAACTACGCAGAAACTGAAGCAACTACATTGCTTCAGTGAGGCTCTGAAACATGGACTTTTCACGTTAAATTTGTGTGAAAAGAGATGCCAGTATATGTAAAAGGACTTCAGTATAACACATGAGGAGGGATGCACAGAGCCAGTCTTTGAAGCCTGCTACTTCACTGCTGTACTGGCGCTGTGGCACAACCTTCCTTTCCTCCATGGACATGAGCAAATACAGTTCAGCACTCTGGGGGGTCAATATGCAAGGCAAGGTGATACCCTTCCCTCAGAGCTATTTTTTCTGTCTATAATCACACAAATCTAGTTCATCTTCATCAAATATGATTGGGAGAAAAATGAAAGTGCATTTTGTCTCCCCTACCCCTGTGAAATGGGCATTGCTGGAATTCACAAGTTGCATCTGCACTACCTACTACTTGCATCAATTTTAATCATTTTCTAAAAGCTATTTCTTGCACAAACTGCATGAATGACAAGATAGAAATGAATGGCTGCACCCTACCTTGCAAGGGCCGTGTCCTGGGTTGCAGTGTATTCTATTACCGTCCTCAGGAGCTGTTGAAATCAGGTGGGGCAGTGTTTCCTTGCCTCCTCCCCCCAGACTATCTTGCTGTTAATGGCCCATCATTGTCCTGCCACATGACTCAGAGATAACTCCCTCCGAACTATCTTCTGTTAATGAGCCTAATCAACACTTGGCCTCATGACTCGTTACCCCATTGTGAGATGCTCCACCCAGAGGGAGGAACCAAGCATCCCATCGTGGATATAAGCTGAGGCTGAACACCAGAGACAAGGCCTTTTCACTGGATTTCCAGAAGACAGGAGCTACACAGCCACCACTGGACCTTCTGAGGAAGAGTAGGCCCTTTTTTTTTACAGGATCACCGCTTTAGAGGACTGCAGCCACCATTCTACCAGACTGCTATCACCACCCTGCCTAACAGGGACTCAGGTTGTATCTTGACTCTGTCAGTTTGAACCAGTGTTTTCTTTTAGTTTTTTTTTTTGTTTCCTTTTCTTTAACTTCCCCATTAAATTGTTATTCTGACTTGGTGCCTCCCACTGGTTTGTTTTCAAACTAGTACAGGCCAGTTATTTCATCAATTCTCTCCATTGGTGTGATTAACAAACAATCCACCAAAGTTCACCAATTTCATCTCACTATTTTGCCTGAAGATACTGTGAATGAGGTACTGTATCTACCTTGAACTTGCTGTAATTTTAAACTGCTCCACTTTATCACAGCTCTTCATCTGAATGACTGGTGACAGGAACTTGCCACTGTAAAATTAATAACATATTGACACTTCCAGCCCCTCAGTCTATCTTTGAAGTTTTAAAGCAATATCAAGGAATAGGTTATTTTACTTCAAAGTGTTGACAATTTGTATAAGACCACAATTCTCCAAATGTAAACAAAACGGAAAGCACACATTTTGGCAGTAACAAATAAATCAAATTTGCATTGGAAAGCATTGAAGGCTAGATACTTCTGGCCTATCTACAAGGACTCTAGGGCACAGAAGAAGAATGTTAAATGGTCTCTTTCCTTCATTATTAAAATCACTGGGGATAGACTGCTCTCACCCAAGGCTGGGTAGACTGGGTCATGGGTCCAACTCCCTCTTGGAAAACACTAGCTATGATCCAAGCTGTAGCATGATGCTTCTCTCTTGTACCAGGGATGGCTCCTTTCTCCTTCCATGTGCCCCTGCATCCCATGAGGGGTGAGCACTACTTGTAGGAAGCAGAGTCCCAGAGTAAGACCACAGGGAAACACAAGCAAGATTTAGAGGTAGCAGCTGTGAATTTCACAGGGTGCCTGCTGCCACTCAGTCACTGCAAAGTACAGACCATATGTGCAATTCCTTCCTTGTCACTGCCCTCAGTGGGGATGCTTCCCCTTGCCCCATGTTTCTTCTGACTGTTCTCATTGTAGAAATGAATGTGCGTTTTCACCTGGGTTTAAGCCAGGACATTCTACTGCCCACACACAGTCTTCTGAGCTAGAGTGCATGGTGCTGCGTGTCTGAGTTGCCTGCACAGCTTTGGATATCCATTAAAGGTGGGACTCCAATCAGCTCGTCAAGCTTCCCTTTCTTGAGTGAAGCTGCAGAGTGAAGCTATCTGAAAGCATTCTACCCTCTGGATAGAATCATTAAAGTTGGAGAAGACCTCCAAGACCATCCAGTTCAACCTCCAACTGAATACCACCACGCCTGCTAAACCATATCACAAAGTGCCATGTCCATTCATGTGTTGAACACTTCCAAGTAGCTCCACCATTTCCTTGGGGAACCTGCTTCAGTGCTTAACCACCCTTTCAATGAAGAGATCTTTCCCAATATCCACCCTGAACCCTCCCTTGGTGCAACATGAGGCCATTTCCCTTTGTCCTTTTGCTAGTTGCTTGGGAGAAGAGGCCAGCCCTCAATGGAACTTCTTACAGCCATGAAGCCCCACAGCCTGGGCTGAGTCTTGTTGCTTAAAAGCTCCATGGGAGTGAAAGCAGGTATACAGAGTCATAGAACAGTTTGGTTTGGAAGAGTTGCTCTCTTAGTCTTCTCCAAAGGACAGAACAGTAATTCCTACACTGATACAGCTGGTAGCAGTGGGTGGTGAGGAGGTACCCTGACAGGGGTTCAGCCCACAAAGATGTTGGGTCCCTGGGTCTAATCACGTGTGGCTGAGCCCAGCTGCTCCCAGGGATAGTGACAGGAACAAACCTTTATTGTCAACATGCTTGCACACAGGTCGTGTGCAAATTGGCACAAACATATGCAAACATATGCTAAGTTTGGGATGCCAGTATCTCAGGAACATACCTGAGCAGAAATATTTCACTATTAAAAGGAGTTTTCAATCTATGTCCACTTTCTATTTCGGATCTTCTTTTCTAAATCTCTCTATCTCTTCCCCAAATTATTTATCTGTATACCAATCATTTTAGCAAATGCTTCACATGGAGCTATAATTTTTCCAATGGATTTACACAAAGAAGAACAGAGCAATAACAGTGGAGAACATGAAAAGTCAGAGGGACAGTACCCTTTTCTTACAACAATACACTACAGAAGTCAGAAACTACCTCTAATACTGCTTGAGCATCCTCCTGAATGCAGTATCCAATAAGACTGGTTATTCTTGGACAGCAGTATACTTTTTTCCTCATAATTTATTCATTGCAAAGTCTAATCCTCATGCTGATAAGGCAATATACAATAAGCAGAAGAACATAATCATGTTTGAGGACAAGAGTAAGAAAGCATGGCCAAGCCATTTCCTGCTTTGTCACAAATGATTTCAACACCATTTTGTTTTATTTCTTCCGGGAAGCTGAAAACAGTGTCTAACATTTCAACCAGAGAACTGTATTAAGCATAGTCTTTTCTCTATCAGTATTATTAGTCAAGGATGAATTTTATAGCCTGAAAACATGGACAAGCTGGATTAAAAGGGAAAGAAATGGTGGGATGAGCTCTGCTGTGCAGGGAATATGATAGAAAAAAGATGTATGATATTATTACAGTTGTCTTGTTCATGACTGAAGCCTCTACTAACCTAAACCACAATTAGAGCTATATTGACTGATGATGGAAAATGCTACTGGACTGGTGCTGCTCATGGAGGAATGTCCTAAAAACCTTCTCTGCACTTCAATGCACATGCTTTTTGCAGGGCTCAATCCACTCATGTTCCTACAACTTTTGAAATTCTGCTATCCACCTGTAATCATCTTTTTCAGCCCAGAATCTGTTGTTATGATATCTGGGGCAGGAAGGAGAGAAGTGGCCTCAGTTAAGGAGTCAATGCCTTGGTTAGAAAGTCAGTGACTCTAGGAAATAGATCTCCCATTGGCATAGAAATCACAAGGCAAATGTCATATTTTCCATCCAGCACTGTCCCTATCATATGCTATGAGGGAGTGATCTTGCATCCTTGCTCAAGCATTTGAGTGATTTGTGTCAGTATCTGGATTCTTTACAAGTAGATGCCTAAGCATAATGAAAAAATAGCATGAGGCAACTATCTCAGTGGTTTGATCCAGGAAGTTTCAAGAGTCTTTCATAAACTGCAGTTGAATGAACTTTTGGATTAAAGACCCATCTTCAGCTCTTTGATCTGGTGTGCATCAGTTAAGTACTGAACTCGAGCAGCTGCTATTTCCCAGAGGAGAAGAGAGGTTTTATAACAACCAGACATGTAAGAAGAAACAAGAAGAACATGGAGATCAGTAAAGAGAATGAAATAATATTGGGCAGTGAAACAGATACTATGAAACATAGAGTACACAACATCAGGAAATAGTGTGCAACATGTCAGGTCTTTTGGAGGTCAAGCAGAGGATGTTTCACTTTCATCGTATAAAGCAAGAAAGACTATCTTGAACAAAAGAATGGAATCAGTATTGCATGCATCCAAAGTGATGCCTTTTCCTGGTCTTAAAATCAAGAATCAAACACGGTTAGAAGGTGAAAAGGGATTTTACCTTGGTATTTATTTTAAGGATCCTTAGGTGCACTATGTCCAGGTGGAATGTGCTGAAATGCACACCACAATGACCCCACAATCAATCGGGTATAACATTATAGGCTTTACTAATTAGCATATCTATCAAAGATTCCCCAATGAGAGGCTCGAGTGAGCCCCCTCCCCAAGGAGCCTTCCCCTGGATGGTTCAATCTGAGTTTACAGAATGTGTTCTGGAGAGGACCTTGGGGTCTGGGGCACACTGATCCCTAACTATGAGGCTTCTAAAATGTTGAGTCTCCTAGCTTGACAAACAAGTCCAAGAATGTAGGCAAAAACCACTAAGAATACAGAAGTTATAAAAAGGTATAAAAGGGGTGGCATCAAAAGTTTATTTTGTGCTCCTGATTCACGTGAGATATGGAGGGGATGGAGGGGAGGGGAAGGAAGGGGAGGCGAGGCGAGGCGAGGCGTAAATAACCTAAGCAAAGGACAACCCAAAGGATTATAAGCTGTCCTACGGGCTTGAAAGGATAAAAAAGAGCAAATATATATGCATATAAAAATCTTAAGCAAATACCATCTTCATAAAATAAGCAACACTGCCCTGGGAAATCACCTAACGGGGTCTCACAGTTCTTGGCTAATTTTGTAATTATCCACAGTCTTTGTTAATTGATCAGCATTTTGGCATCATCTGATATTGTCCAAGATTTGGTTCCAAATACAGCAGTGTATTTCACATAGATGTAAAATTACATTTTCATACTGAGATACTAGGCAGTTAAGCTTTATTACTGATATTTTCTTACATAAGTGCTTCAGGTTAAATATGGGATTTTCCAGGGTTCAGAGCCTTAAGCAGCATTCGCTGAACAAAAATTTTGATTTCATACATGTATAAGGCAAGTACAATGATCACAGTGAAATACAGTCCATTATATAAAAAAAGAAAAAAAAAAGAGGAAATGATTGTGTTTTATTACTGGTTTTTATTAGAAATAACTTGTTTCTAATTGAAGAATTGATTTCTACTCTCTATTACATACATGTTGATTTCAAATTGCTTTTTATTTCAGTGAAGAATTTTTGAGTCAATCTTGTTCTCAGAGTTTTACAAAGTTGTTCTCTAGTAACTATGTTTTAGTCGTAAATATTTTTCACATTTTTTCCAATTATATTAAAAGCCCACATCCTTTAAGACAACTTTTCATTAAGCTATTTGACACATTTCACAAAATAGCAATGGAAATTTTAAAAGTGCAATTATTACCTTAGAAATATATATCTACAGTATAGAACTGTGACAATTAATGCTAAGAGAAGAGGAGGAATATTTTGATATTGTTACTGAGAAAAAGAAGATGATAAAATTGAGAGAAAAGAGAAATCTGGGAGGCTGAGATAAACTTGCCATCCCAAGAATGAGAGAAATAATTTATTCAGCTGGGTTATTCAAGCACAGCCTGTCAACTTCAAAATCCTAGTTCTATTTCTACAGCATGTTTTCCATACATGTAGTAAACATCATGTTCCATATGAGAGAACTTCCAATCACAATGACTGTAATTAAGCTACCATTATTAATTAAGATTGTAACAAACCAAGAACACACAAGATACCTGATTTTTCTTTTCATTTTTTTTTTTTTTCCCACTTTGGGTGAAATATTTGGACTTTTTTGAGCTGTGACTTTTTTTCCAAAATTTATATAAATGAGAACAGTGGTAATTGTTGGATTGAGGTAAAAGATCTGCTGGAAGGAAAAATAAAGTACTAAGGCTGAGGAACAGGCACTGCAGGAAAAATTTCCATGGACTAGGGAGACCAGGTAGTAGCACATGCCTAAGCAACTAAGTGGTCCTTATCACAGACCAAGCCCCCAGCGGGCTTGACTGTCTTCAAAAGAAATTAAAATTAATTTTCCTGTTGTTGAGAGCTTACATGTGGGAAGAGATGAGAAAGGAGGGGAAGTAAGAGAGATAGAAATAACAGAGAAAGGATATGTCTGACAACTAGCCAAGACAACATGCCATGGGTTTTAAAACATTACAACAGAGGAGGAATCTGAGGGAAAACAAACATACACACCACACACCCCCAAAACACGTTTGCAGATTCTTATGTCACCAAATAAGGGCTGGAGAAAACACTCAAGCGATAACATGAAAGTTTTGCAAAAGTGTTTTATAACTGGCATCATAAAGGCAATAGTCCATACACCACTAGGAGGGCTCTGGAAGTAAAGTGAAATGCCTTAACATCAAATTAAAAGAATGAATACCAACACAAATAAGAAAAGTGGATGGCAAGAGTTGTTACAGTAAGTGACAAAAGCATTACTGGAAAAGAAAAACAAAATTGGTACGAGAGAAAGTAACACATTTGCAGCAGAGTCATAAGACAAAGCAAGTTCCTTCCTTCTCCTTAGAGGAAAAAAGATCTCTCTCCACCAAAAACCTAATAAGGAGATACTAAAATGGGACCAAATATTGGAGTAATGCACCCCAAAACTTTGGAGCATCATCCATCCTGCAACAAACACCTGGATCTACAGAGTCTACCAAACACCCTAAAGAGTGATCTCAGGACTTCCCAGGGATCAGAAGGAAAGTTCCTGTCTGGGCTCAGGAGCTGCCTCGAGCGAACAGCTGCTTTTTCTCTGTGTTCTGTAAAGTGCTTCTGTGTGATGGTTGCCTGTAATTGCTGCTCTTGAAAGAGCTGCTCGAGAGCTTGCACAGGTCTGTACTGAAAGAGCACTTCCCTCATCTCTCACGCAACACAAAAGGCCACCTGCTTACATTAATTCTCCTTACTTTCTTATGGGGAGGGGTATGATAATAATCAAAACAAAAATAAACAGAGGAGATGTCCATGGGCTAAAGAAAACACTTTCTGAGAATGAACTTTAGAAAATGCACAGAGAATCCAGGTCACTACAGACTAGTTAACTCTACATCAGTACCTTGACAAATACGGGTAGCAATGAATAGAGAAAAAAACAAAAAACCCCAACACTTTAACAGTATTCATTTTAGCTTGTAATCACACATAATATGTAAAGACAAAAACCCCTTCATAAAGACTAATGCAATTTCAGAGCTTGTTGGCAGTTACAGTTCAGTGTTTCTGGAGACTGAAAACCAGTCCAGCATGAATTGCATAACAAATGACTGCATTAAATCCACTCATCAGGCTTCGGAATCCAGGCACCAATCCTGAAATTCAGTACTAAGTTACACTCAGGCTGGTGAAACCATGGGCTACCGTGCAAAGAAGCACTCTCTCACCAGACTCCTCCCTAGCATTACAAGTAGCAACCATGCAACCACAGCACCAGCTGGCGCAGTGACCTGCCTGGCAGAAGATCAATCTGCCAAAAGAAGGTTTTGGATCCAATCAGTTGGCTAAACTGACTCACTCTGCACTCACAGATTGCTCAACCTGGTACAACGTAAGCCAGGGAAACAGATGAGATGAAGGAAGCGTGGGACTGCCCCTACCGAACACAGCCTCTACTCACGCCATGATACATGCAAAGCCAAACCACACACTGAGATGTTCACAGGGGCTAGAGGGGGCAATACATTAGTCTTTGCAACTATTTAATAACCAAGGTTTATCTCAAAGAAAGTGCCATTTTCCTACTGTGACCATGACTGAGAGGTCTGCAGTCTTAACAGCTGTCAGAAAGCATAGACTTCAGACCAGTATGGCGCTTCTGAAATTGGAACCTAAATGCAGAGCAAATACATACTTCCACACAGAAAATTTGTCAGACTACATCTAAAAAATTGATTTCACTTTAGGAGAATGTTCCAGCACAATACTGCACATGAATCAACAAATTTAGCTTAGCAAATTTAGCTCATAGCAACTGAGGAACCTGCCATGTCTTCAAAGACAAGGTATTTTCACCAGCTGCACCTCCCTGAATGGAGAGGAAACACCTGCAGCATCCACAAGATACTTTGTACTATGTCTAGTGTCAGATATACCTGCCAGACAATGTTAAGCTATAATTAAGCTATTTTGGATTTTCCTTATCAGCAGAATCCATCTTTGATTCAGGTACAAATCAAACACTTTATTATTCCTACCACTAAAAGACATCCATATGGAAAAATGTATAGATGACTGTAATAGATCATTAAAATAGCACAGAAAAGCCGATTCAGATACAAATTTAGACTTTGCAGTACTGTATACCTCTGATGACTAGCAGTATATTAAATTAGTGAAAATGTATATACATGAGTGATAAAGATGTCCAAAAGAAAAAGACTGAGAAAAAATATTAAAACCAAACAAAAATACATAGCCTAATGTGTTCCATTTCTCTGTCCCTTCTTCTTGGGTGTAAAGGGTGTGTTTCTGACACTTGCAGAGCATGCTTCCCAAATGGAAAATGGCTGCCAACAAATGAAATGTTGCAGCTGACACCACGCAAGTTTGGCTTTTTTTTTTTTTATTCACTTAGGGGAGTTATTACACAAGCATTTGCCTCTGGCAGCCCATTCTAATGCACATTGTGATAATGTCTCATTTGGACACAGACTGGCAAAGATTATGCATAGTTTACATAGAGACTATCTCATATTTTTGAGGCCTGATCTTGGACATGGTTAATTGAAAACATGGGTCCCTTTATTCTTCATGCTTTGGCTGTTGGTCACCACTATACATTTCTCTACTGCAAGCCCTGCCTCTCCCTTTTCTAAATCTCACTGCTGTATGTTCTCCAAAGGGGAAGAGCCACGGAACGATGACCTGCTCGTACTTGGGTTATTCTGCTGTCCACTTTTTCTTAAAACAACATAATTCACTCAGGAACTTTGGTTTGCATGCCATGGAAATTGAATGACATGATTTGCAAATGAAGTAAATTATAAAGAGAACTTCAAATTAGCACACACAATGTGATACTCTACTGCCTGTAATAGAAGGGGATTAATTTGTGTGTTCTTAGAAGAAGTAGCTATTGGATTTTTTTGAAATCTAGAGGTGACAGTAGGATTATGCTGGAGTTTATCCCTTCCCAGATACTCTTTGTATTTCTCCCCTGTACTTCTCGGTTAAGCGGACAATCCACATGCTTCAGGCACAGGTTATCCGCCACAGAGTTCTTCTAAGCATGTCCTCAAAATAAGGCTCCTCCAGCCTTGCCAGTCCTTCCCAAGGAACCAAAGCTGGCATGGAAGCTTACATGTCACCTGCCCACTCTGTGATCTGTCTGGGCATGAGAAACATTGTCTGCTAGAAGAATCCTTTACCTCACAGCTCTGAGTCCCATTCCCAACCTGAAGAAAACCAGCTCATGCTTGCATGTACTGTAAACCACCTGTGCCATTTCTCATCCCCCTAGACCTTCTCTAACACTTCAGCCTATCTATTGATATCCCACATGATTTAAGACTCAAATGTCCACTTACCTCCATTTTCTACCCCTTCCAAAGCTTTACACTTTGGAAGAAGAACTGTCATAGATCTGCTTTGCAAACAATTACTTTCCTCAGCTCCATCATAGGGAGATAGTAGTCTTTGAAACCAAAAGAAGTATGTTTAAACAAAAGAAACTCTCTTTCACATTTCAGTGCATTGGGATTTTATTAGAGAATTTTTAAGCCATGTTTTATTTTAAAACTGAGATTGACTTGATATTGACTGCTTAGTGGCACATATATAAATAGCACTAGTGAATGCATCAGAGCTCTGTAACTGCAAAAACATGGAAAATAATGATGTCCTCTCTCCTTCACGTATGCTTTCCTATATAGCCACTGGTTTACTATTACTGCAGTGTTGCAGGACTCTGATGGCGTAGAGCCAATAACACTGTCAAAACAAACAAACAAACAAAAATTCCTGGCAGCAACATGTAGATATGGAGGGGAAGAACAAAATTCAAAAGCTACCCAAATGAGAGTGTGTAAAATATGTCAGAAATACCAAGAAAACAAGGACAACTCCTGTGATAAAGAGGAAGCAAGGGTCCCTTTATAGCTTCCTTCTTCCAACTTCCGATTTAGTGCACTGAGATTTCTGGATTATGTAACCTCTTCAGTGGCTGCACTTTGTAATGAATTAAATATAAAAATGAATGACTGAATCAATATAGCTATTAATGATGATAGTACAGGCCAGCAAAGAAGCAGCATCCACTAAAAAGGACAGCACTGTCCTTTGTGAAGTAGTTGAGCAAGGCTTAAAATTATCAAAGCACTAAGTTTCAGAGTTAATAACCTCTCAAATGAGGTTCTCATATTTCACCTTGTCAAGATCATGAAGGAAGGCACACTTCCCTTCACATTTTTTAAGACTGTCTTTGCAGCAATAAGAGTCAAGGGACCATTTTATCTTTAAACAAAACATCAGATTTCAGAACCGAATTTATGGCAAAGGATAAATTTTGAAGATATACAATTCTAGAAAATAGAAGATTTTTGCTAAACTATCTACCATGTTCATGCTAGGAAATCAGCACTATTTTCAAAGTCTTAGCACCTTCCTAGAAAAGATTATTTGAACATAGCTCTAATTATAAAAATGGTACCAGGTTTTTACTAGGCATTTTCCTAATTTGAGATATACGTAAAATACCAAAAGAAAATTATGAGCAGCTTTCCAACAAGAACTGACTCTATCTCCAGAGAGACACGTATATCTGCTAAATCTCAGACCAGACAGAGCTTTAGAACTGTAAAAATATGGATGCTTACTAAGTTTCTACTTAACAGCATAGCCAAGAAACAATGCTTCAAACAAAGCTCTAGCTGTGGCCTGCCAGAAAAAATGAACTTTACTGCCTTCAAGCAACTGTGGTCTGGAAAACAACACTAGCCAACATCTATCACCGTCAAATGTTTAAACAAAAACACATTATTCCTTTCTCAGATTTTCCTTCTTGCTATCCCTTATAAAGTGCAGTGTTCCAATTCTTCCAGCCTTTCCTCATAAAGCCCATGGTTCTAAATGACAGTATGCTACTGATCCTCAAGCATGAGATTAAGTCATCACACGGGATGAAGTGATCTGTCTAATTAAGGTAAAGAAGACATGATGTTTTTGAGGGCCATCCTTCTTGAAGAAACGCATTTCTTCATAATTTCACCAGATTTAACACATATATGGTGCCAGCATGAAGTCAGAAGTTCACACCTTGTCTTGCCCACCACTTCTCTTACATCTTAATCACTGCCCTGTAGG
>NW_008237919.1:14264370-14291370 GCF_000691975.1 Corvus brachyrhynchos | reverse complement strand
ATCGCTATAAGCTTTGACTGGTATTACCAAAGCTGGAGCAGCTTGTGAAGAACTGCAGCCCATGGGGGGGTACCCCCCCATCCTGGAGCAGTTCATGAAGGACTGTATCCTGTGGTAGGAACCCTAAGCTGGAGCAGGGGAAGAGTGGGAGGAGGAAGGAGCGGCAGAGATGAAATATTATGAACTGACCACAACCCCCATTCCCCATCCCCCTGCACCAGCTGGGGGGTGAGAGAGGTAGAACACTTAAGAGTGAACTAAGCCTGAGAAGAAGGAGGTGGGAAAAGTGGTTGTTAGTCCTGTCTTTGTCGCTGTCCTACTCTGTTTCTAACCAGGAGAACATGAAATTAATCTTCCCCAAGTTAAGCCTGTTTTGCCTGTGATGGTAATCCGTAAGTTACCTCCCTCTCCTTATCTCAATACATGAGTTTATTTTCTTTCCCCATCCTGTTGATGAGGAAGAGTGAGACAGTGGCTGGATGGGCATCTGGCAGCCAACCAAGGTGAAAATTCCCCTTCCCTATAATAGCAACTAGTCCCCACCAATGGAAATAAAAACCAAAAAAGCACCTGCATAACCAGTTAGAGATCACTTACTCCAGCTCTCAGTGAACAGAAACTTGAGCATGTGGGCTGAACCATGGCCTGTCTGATGAGGGACCCACTCCTGCTTCTGCACTTATCATTCAGAAGACAATCCAAATCCAGCTGTGAGAAGGAGTACGGGACAGCACATTTCCAATTTGGTGGTTTTTCATGTTATCTTCATGTGGTGTTCATACTAACCAAACTGATTATTACAAGCAGATATTAAATAGCAGTTATGTTCCATGGAGAGCAAACAAATATTTTTCAGCAGGTGGAATATTTCACAGCAGCAGAAGGGTAACATACTACCAGCAGTGCTTTGGCTGGTTTATTTCTTTAATATGAATATATTGTTTTGAGAGGAATCCTAAGGAATATTTTAGGGAAAGGAAGAAATTGATATCTAAAGATCCTTCAAACTGAAAATCTATAAATCCTCTTTACAATCAAAGATGGGGTGAATGACAATATTACATATCGAAAGGTTTGGCTTGAGAAAGTTATTTCAAACTGAACCACACCTTTCCTAGTCAAGGAGCTTCACTTCAAAGGATACTGGACTAACAGCATATCAATTGTTGTATGCAGAATTTTTTCCCTTCCTTGTTTTTTTCCAAAGATGATTATAGAGTGGCATATGTGAGGGGGTACAAACTCCCTCTTGTTTCTGCTACCTTTAGCAACAACCAGTCAGTTTCCACCAAATTTTACAGAGAGAGGAAGTCAAAAATCTACTAAATTCCTACAGTGTTTTTGAAGACAGGAATCAGAGCAGAGCCATTAAATTTGATCAGCACCCCCACTGAGAGAAAAGCTAAATGCTGAGTCTGGCTTTCAACACACAAAGAAGAACCCACTCATATCAAAGATATGATAACAGAGACTAAATTGCCTTTATCCCCATCCAGAAAAGCAGATTTCACCTCTGATGAGATGCGAGAGGATCAAACTTCACTCCGCATGACACATGCACAGCCACACCCACAAACACTCTTAGTAAACCAGGCTTCACAAGCTTCAGTGCTCCTGAATGTATTTCAGTGTTAAAAACTAACATGGATTTCTCTCCTTTCTTCAGCAACAAAGGCACTTTAAGCTCACTTAAACAGTGTTCTTTTTTGGATTGACCCCCAGAAAGCTGGGGGACAGCTTCAAAAATAAAAATATCAAGATGTTAGTCAGCAGTCCCTGGTTTATTGGCTAACCTGACACAGCCTCAGTCTGCCCTAGGGAGAAAATAAGTGGGTGTGTAAATGCAAAACATAACATTTCAAGTAATCTGTTTTGAGGCGTAACAGCATTTGCCATACTTATTCAAAACCACAGATCATTTCCATGGAGAATACTACAAGACAAAAAAGATAAATCACCCCATTGCATGCCAAAACCCTCTCCATCTCTGTAGCAAGAAACTGAAGAAGGGTGCAAGCACAGGGATACACACCCAGGATGACCTGCACATATTCCCTCCTATAAATGTTTAAGTAAGTAGGCAATTTTAATCTCAATTCTAAACTCATACTGCACACTGCCATGCGAAGACAGTTCCTTCTTCCATACAAAGTTGAAGCAGCTTAAAGCAAGATTCGAAATCTGGTAATTTATGCCACTTTATGCATTTGCTGACAGGAATACAATTCCACAATTTTAAATGATTTCCTGGGGTCGCTCCTGCATGTTGCCATATAAAACAGTGTCAGTATTAGTCCCTTGTGCTGCAAGAGGGCATTAACACTACTACATCAAATGTGCAGTGTCAACAAGTAAATCAGGGATAGGAGTTGACGAGCTGAAAATTGAACCTACCTTTCAGTACGGCCGGAAGACCGACAGGCTGGATGGTTACCATAGTAATCCTGTGGCAGCTTCAGATTTATTGCCTTGTAGTGCACAGTTACAAAGGTTCTTCAGCTACCTTCTGCACTGCTTCCAGAGTCAAGAGGAATTCTATGATAAATGTCCACTACCCAAAGGATATATTCAAGGGGATGTAATGCAGGAAAGCTGTACTTTAAATGCAAATTACATGCTTTTTGCCCCTTTTAGAATATTAAAGAGCGATTTCAAAGGAATGAAAACAAAGAACTCTGACCTCTGACACCATGATTCTTTGCTCTACAGATCACAATTTTCTGTGGGACTGCCTACTGCATATTTAAGTAGCATGAAACTGAAAATGAGGCAATAAATTCTGCTAAAGATAGTCTGAGTAATGCATTGATTATGAAAATAAGCATACAACTGAGCAATTACTAGAGCAGGCAGTCACAGGGTCTTGTTCGGTATATTTAGATCATTCTGTAACCATTAGAAATTAAATTATTTCATTATATTTAATTTATATCCCTTTACATTTTCAATAACACAAAAGAATATTGCTATGTGGAATAAATATGATGAACCATTAGTATTCCAGTATTCACACACTACACCATAAAGAGCGTGCATTAATGTTACCAGATTGCATTAGATTTTAGTTTACCTCCATGATAGGCTTTAAAGGAAAACACTGATAATTTGCCTTTTATTACTACCCTAAATATTTCTTGCTACTCTGTTCAGCCACGAATTGAAAAAAGCAACTTCTTCTCTTGTTAGTAAGCATTGCAATTCATGAAGTATTCCATTATATTTTACTGGATTTTTTATGTCCATAATTCTCTTTGATTGCACAGCAATAAAAGGCTGAGGGAACACAGGCTATCTTTTCTACCAAGTGCAGAGGCACCATGCACTAATTTGTGTATTAGCAATTCCCATGTGGATACTACATTATTGATCCTGCCATCTAAATTCCACTATATGACAGGAAGGATATTGTGTGTAGGATTAATAAAATTATTTCCTTGAGCAATATTTTTTAAAGCATTGATTGTGTACTTTTACTTCAGAAAAGCTTCTCACAAATGTACATTACAGTGTGAAAACAAAATAGTTCTGTGGTGCAACATAGTAAATACAAATGAAGACATGCTGTGTGACACCAATTCTGCAATACGCCTGTGTATTAAAACATCAGGCTAAAACTGCTTTTAAAACACAAAGGGAGATGCATACTTTATAGATGGTTCATGCAAAAGGACACAACACTCATCTGATTAATAGAACACATATTGACATTGTAAGGTATGCTATCCCAAAGACAAACAGCATAAGGTTTACAGTCTGCTGTTTGCGCCCATGCAGTCCAAATTTTGTGACATTTGTACTGCAGAAACAGAGCCCCCCTTCAAGTGTTTCCTTTCAGAGACAAATTGAAAAAACATTATCAGAAGTGTCATCTCTTGCTTGTAAGATAAATAAAGGGGAGATTTTGGCTGGCTTATCAGCCAAACAGAAACACTAAGACACACTTAGGTAGGGTTCTCTGTAAGAGACGGTTACACATGAGCGGATGCCATTTTTCATTCAATCTGGGCTGCCCATTCTGCCTTAATGGTGACCTCCTCAGAAACCACCCCACTAGAAAAATCTGTTTGCTTTAAATCAAGTATATTTTGAAACAAAAACAGATGAAAAGAGAAGATATAAAAAACAAACAAAAAAAAAAACCAAACAAACAAAAAAAAAAAAAAAACCACAAGAAAGAAAAAAAGCAGGGGGAAAAAGCATGTATAAAAAACCTCTAAGAACTATATGCACCCCCTCTCTGCCAAGCCTGGCTGCAGCTAAAGCAGCCTAAATGAAATGAAAAGTTTATCAGGTCAGGCCATGGCTCCTGCCTCCATATGTCCTTTCCCTCACAGCATGTTTTTTAATGACTTTGTATGCAGACATCAGGACTGAGCAAAGGGAGTTCTACACGTGGCGCCAGGATCTGTGGCAGTGGCAGTGGCTCTGGGCTATGGAGAGGCTCTGGATGGGGGTGTGAGTGTGGGTGTACCAGCCCACGTGCTGACTGTTGAATGCTCTGCTGTACAGGCAGCAAAACCCATCCCTGCACCCACTGGGGCCAGGCCACCTGATGGAGCCAGTGCCGAAGCTCCTCTGCTTCCTCTCAGCATCCTCAAAATTCCTCCGGCAGCAAAGGAAGTGCAGGGAGTGAGCAAGGCTTCATCCTGGTCTTTACTTTACTTTTTGTGCTCACCAGAGGTGTGGTCTTCATGGTTTACACACAGACCCAGAGACACTGAATCTACAAAGCTATCATACATTATCGCAGCTGGTGATTAGTTGTATTTCTGTCCATTAATTGCTGTACTATGGGTGGGGGGTCCTTGCACCCCCCTTACCTGGTCCCATGCATACCCATGCACAATCACAGAGTCCCAACTGTAGTCCTATTTCTCCTACCAGATTTCAGCATAATATAAAATATAAAAAATATATATATATTCATATATAAAATATAAAGCTACAAATCTCACAGAATATGTTCCTTACTGATGATATTCTCCTTATAAAAAGTGTGTTGCATGGAGGGATCTATAAGAGTTCTCCCAAGACCAAAGCCTGGTTAATGCTCCTCAGGAATGACAGGTTCAATCCCACATCATTTCTTCCTTCGGAGCAAGTCCCAGAAAATTAATTTCTCAGTAGCTGACTGAGAAGCACAGAATCAGGCATTATTAGAACTGAAAGATGGCATTAATAAAACATAAGGAGTAGAAACAGATCAAATATGTAAGACTCAACAGCTAGTTGTCAATGAATTCATGTTGCTCGTCAGACACTATTACACGCTGTTCTAATCACTCTCACCAGGAAACATTTCAATGCACTATATTTTAGGTCACAAAAATATTTATTTCTGCTTTATGTAAAAATTATTACCAAACATAAATGCAACTATATGTTTCTTTTTCTCTCCTTATCTCTCCTGGTCAAAAGAACTTATATTCTGCAAAGGGCAGGAAAGAATCAGGGATCAATTCTCCTTATTGACTGTATACACCAGCCAATGCTTGGTCCTTTTCTCTCTGTGCAATGACAACAATGTGACATTTCCAAGAAGCAAAGTTTGCTGACATCATGAGCCACTTTAATGCCATTTTCTGTACCTCATTTATCAGCAGCCATTTAAGTAAAAGGCTGTGAAGGAAAACAGAACTCTGCAGACCCCAGGCTTTGCCCAGAACTTTGCCTACCTTTCACAGACTTGGGACAACCCAGTGCGAGGCTTGACGCAGAGTTTGTGCAGATCAGCAGTCTCATTGTTTGCCATGCTGCAGATAATAAATATAATAATTTTTGCTCTGCACATGCAATCACAAGATGCAGTGTGAATTGAAATGAGCTGACAGTGGGACACAGCCTTTACTCTGCATCTGAAGCTATACAGAAACCATTAGCTTTTTCCTCTGCAGGAAAAAAACCACTGAGATAAGTGAAAAAATGCCAGCTTGTGGGTACTGTGCTGCTGACTAGTCAAAGCATTTAGGTCAGCTCGGTACATGTCAGTACTGACATCAGATGTGGACAGTGAGAAACTCTCAATAATAAGAGAGCTGGGCAGCAAAATTACACCAGTGTCCAGTTAGAGAAAACCTTCATAACCTTTTCTGGTTCTATAATCCCTGGCAGGAGAAGAGGTTGCTACTGAGGAAGATGGCCTGTGAAGCAAAGAGAAAGGCACAGGGATCTGGTTATACACACATCTACCAAGGACCTTATGATATCCTTTCAAGGTCTGCTCCTGCAGAAAAAGCTTTGTGGCATGGAAACAGGCATGAGACCCATCTCTTCTTCCTCACAAGAACTGAGGAGTAGTTCAAAAGAAGAACAGAACTAAAAACCTTATCCTGCCCAGTAATTTAGGGATAAGCAGAACAGGGATAAGTGAGATAGGGATAAGGGACAAGTCCATAAAAGTTGTGGGCTAACAGTGGTGAGTTGAAGGTGATGCTTGAGTCACTGCCTCATGACCCAGTATTTGATTAAAAAACAATAATCAAGGTTACCTCCCTGATTTAAAATTGAATGTCCAGTACTCTTAGGAGTCAACATAAATAGAAGAGCATCTATTGGCAAAAATAGAGACATTGTCCAGCTGATTCCAAACACAATGGAAAAATGTATCTTGATGATAATTTTAAGTTTGTTAACTGAAAACTGTGGTAGTTTATCCAGGGCTGCTTTACTGGTGTGCCGTAAGCTACTACTATCACTCCAGAGATTATAGAAATATTTCTGTTCCTTTCAAAATATGATTCAGTGTGGGCAGAGTCCTTCCCTGCAAGTCCTTCCTTCCTGGCAGGTGAACTCATACAAAAAGGAGGCTTTTGATCATACTTAGGAGAAAAACATTTAATGACAAGATGCTTTCCCCTTCCCTCACTTCTCCAATGACATGGGAAGACTAAAAATGTCAACATGCATCAGTGGTTCATAAGGTGTGGCCATTAGATATGAGCCAGGTAATTTTTTCTTCCCATGTGAGTAGTGATGCAGGTGTACTGAGCAATATTTCTTGTAAGGCATTTTAGATAGAAGCATCAGTTAAGACTGGGGAGCAATCAGCATATAAACAGAAAGAATAAAATCACTTAGCACTACCCAACCTCTTGGATTAGTCATAATTGAACGACTAAAATACCATCCAAGTTGCAGAGGAATTTTCATTTTTGCTTCTGGTTTAGATGACAGTGATGGAGCAGTAAAGTCTGCAGCTAGGATGAGCACAAAAGACAAGGTGCCTTCCTTCTTTTCCACCTCTCTGCAGCCAGTGTGGGATCTTTGATCAGACTTCAAAAGCCTTAACATACTCTGTTACAAGCTGAATCAGCATGTGGAGGATAAGGAGCGAGGGAATGAACGGGATACAACCAACTGAAAACCTGCTCGGTTCTGTCTGATTCTGAAAAGATTTCCTAGTTACAGGAGAGTTCAACTCATTCACATTCAAGCCCTGAAAGAGTCTATTTTTTCACAGCTTCTTAGCTGCAGTGGGAGAGCAGCCCAGAGGAGTGTTAACACTTCCTTTGTTCCCAAGACCTGAACTTACCTAAATTTTCTCATGCAAACAGATTGAGAATTCACTTTTTTTTCTTATTGGCCATTTTTTTAATCTTTTTTCATCTAGCATGACTCTCATTGCCAGTAGTAGCCTGGAATAGCTGCCCAAAATCAAGAAACAATTACATAAACATTGAAGAAATTAAGCACTGTATTTTCAAGTGCATCACCTTTGTCCCGTTCTTATCAGAAAACAAAGATTTGATACATACATTTCATTCAATGCTCAAACTACTAAATACTAAAATACCTCATGATAACATAGTTTTAATTTTCAAAAGTCTATTCTGGTACAATTAATTAATTATTATGTGACTGAAAAAAGATGAAGTTAGTATTTTGGAAACTGGAAAATGAGCACCTAACTCTTGGACTGCTTAGGCACAGAATCACTCTAGAAGTCTTCAAAGCTTAACTAGTTTATTGTCTGTTGATTTTAGCAGACTGTAATTTGGTCACACAGGAGAAAGAGGTTTCCTATTATGGAAAATACGTACGTTGTTGTTGTTGACCTCAAATTACTATATTGTGCAGTGATTCCTGCTAATAATAGAGGCAGCATTTGACAAGTGCAACATGATGTAGCAAACATCCCATTGCTAATCCACCAGGGCTGTAAATATGAGAACTATTGTCTCAAAGTCAGAAAATACTGAATACCTAAAATATATTGCAGGAGTTACTGCATCCAGTTACTCAAGGTGGGTCCTTCAAAAAATTTCTTCAAAATATTTAAAGGGAATTATTTTTATTTGTGAGGATGTGAGCCGGGTTTAGCTTAATGGCACACAGGAAAGCATGCTGAATGAAGAAACCAACTGGAGGGAGCACTGATTCAGCTGAACAGTAAAGTAATAATGCTGATCATCTGCCCTCAAGGCATTGTGGTTAAATTTCTGACATTGATGCTTGAGTTAGGAATCATAAGTGGGTGATACATGTATACACAGAGAGAGAAAATTTCTTGACTCTGGTATATCTAAACAGGGAGTTGGTACTTTGGAGCTGCTGGTCTGTGGGTTTGAAAGAGTAGGTGGCAGTTATAATGCTTTAGTGTTATGAAGCAGATTTATTCCTCTGGATTATGGTTTTCATTAGGATTTACGAAGATTGTTGTTGCTATTCCAGCTTCTCATTGCATACAAACTTGCTCTTGAACAAGAATTTTCTTGCCTCTTTCAGAAATGTCAACAGGAAAATATTTTACCCAGCCAGCTGAGAAAAGTGTAATAAAATCATAATATGCATTTCTCATTATTTTAAAAAGAAATCTTTTATTACTCTTGCTTTGCAATAACCCTCAGAGCATTTTAAGACAAGATGTTAAAAGATGATTGGAGTGACCTTATAAAAAGGTTTTGGTCTTTTTGAGAGTTAGGGTGAAAGTCAGGTCCCATAGAAATTACTTTCAGTACTACCAAATAGTGAGGTAGTAAGTAAAATAACAGAGTTTAACTAAATGCTAAAGTACTGTGCCTGTATGAAACATTAGGCACACAGAAGTCCTCCTGAATGCTAGGGATGTCATGCAACAGGAATGATGTCTTCTTTCACATTTTCCTGTGCCATGATTCTTCAATGTCTGCAGAATAAGAGAGAACAGACCTAGCACAGAGAATAAAAGGTATTGTTTACATGTTATTCCTGACCCTTTAACAAAAAATTGGGGGGTTTAAAGTGAAGAATGGTCTGCACTAACAATTCATGTCACATTACTGATAGAGCACACCAACTTTCAGTCACTTCATACTATGGAGACACCACACTACTAAAACCCCAGCAATATTTTCTATTACTAACAAGGAGTGAAGTCCAAAAAATGAATAACTGGGACATTCAACTCCAAGATATGTCAGATTGGTTTTTGTATGTGTTTTCTGTCCATGCATATACACATGCCATGCACTTATTTTCCAAATCTTCAAAATAGGAATGCAAAACAGTGCCATCTGGGCATTCCGTTCCCTTGTACCCGGGAGTTTTAGGACAAGCTGACAAGACGCATCAGAAAACCCAATGGCTGTGTTCCTTCTCTATCCCAAACAATAGATAATACAAGAATAAAATAAAAGTGGATCTTGTTAGAGCAACTGCTGAGCATTGCACACTAGGCACGGAGTGCCTGGACTGCAGAGGATGTGCCACGTTGTTATGGTAACAAGATAACAACTTTGGTGCACACAGCCGCCACTGTCACCTCTGAGACTGAAATCCAGATTGGCTGGGGATCTGCCCCCTGCCTTGCCCCACCACATCACTGCAAGTGAGACCTAGTGTTGCTGTCCCAAAGTGCAGTCCAGGACTTGCATGACACAGGCAGGGAATTGACACCCTTCCCTGGATCTCTCATGGCCTCCCCACGATCCTCAGAGTTCGCAGAAGAACCTGCTGCAACTGCCAGGACATTACTGGATATGGTAGAAAGTACACAGGCATGACATCTCCAAGTCACTGTCTATCTCTAAAGATATCCATTAAACCTACTGACATTTTGGCTGAACTCAATAGGTAGATTGAATCCCTCATTTTAAACAAAGATGTATAGCACTCCCCTGCTTATGTAAAAGATGCAGAAGCCATTTTCTTTCTACTAAAAATAGACACCATTCATTCTATCAAGTCTTTTGTCTCATTGCCTTACACAATGAATAGTTGGTCCAGTCTATCCTCTGCCAGCAGAAGACTGTTTCACTCTCTTCCTGTGTCCCAGCTTAACCTCTCTCCCTTTGCCCCATAACCTTCTCTCCAACTACTTATTTCATCATTGTTACTTTGGTATCTGTGTGAGAGTTTGGATGCTGGGTTCCCCGGGACACAGCATTGCTGTGGGCACCTGATGCAACCCCTTTGCTCCAGGTGTAATCACAGACAACAGCTTCCAGCATTTAGCTCAGCATGCATTAAGTAAAAAGTATTTTCTTCATAATGCCTCGCTGCTTTGACCCCTACTTTTGCCACTGCCACACAGAGAGCTACAATGAGAGGAAAAAGTGGACCTTGTTTGACCTTGGCCAAGAGCACTTGCACATCTTTCCAGGCAGGTTTCTAGGAAGATTGCCTTCAGAAACAGTTATATTGCCCATAATCACTGCAACTGCCTGGCACTGGAAAATTAACTTCCCATTCCATACATGAAAGTGAGGTGCAGCACACAAGGATGTCCCAAGGAGCAGATAGCAAGAGAAGAGAGCGGGGAGCACTGCTGACATAGGCTGTACAGAAAACCTGCACTCTCATCACAGCTCCATGTGACACCGCCCTGAACTGTCACCCACTGTAGCCCCAGTGACACTGCAAGAGCCTTGCTGCAGGGTGGTACCCGTTCTTCTCTGAAGGGCTCAGGTACTCAGTCCTGCAGCTGTTCAGAGACAAGATCTTCCAGTGGTGGCAATGGCTAACAAGTACCAATTTGGCACCACAGTGCTTGAGTAAGGATCACTACCTGAGGATCAGAGGCTAAAGGTGCAGCATATAACCCCACAATGTGAGATGTCCTCAGTAGAGAAAAGATTATGAGTGATGGTCACATTGGAGAAGGATGAGGATGAAAGGCATTTTGCAAACTTCTGCTTTGAGGCCTATTTTTAAATATGATGTATTGGCCTTGACCTATTTGTGCGTCTAGAGAAATTCCTTAAAGAAAATGGATAAGAGAAGAGATCATTATAAAGATGAACACCATGTGAGCTTTTTCACTTAATATTATCTTGGGAAACCTCAAAAACCACAGTTGATATAACTAAAGACATTTTAGAATCCCTGAACCCCTATGTTACAGGAGAAGCACACACTGCACAAATGTACAGCAGCAAAAATACCTGCTTCTCACAGCATTAATTCCCTCATAGAGTAGCTATCATAAAAATGTGCTGGATTTTAGAGGAAAAAATCCTGCTTTGCTCTGTAAGCCTGCTTCTTTGAGTGTGAAAATACGTAATATTTAAGAAGCTCAAAGTGGTTGATGTACACTGACCTGGCACTGGGAGTGAGGCAGTTGGGGCAGCTCTATCCAACATCTTTTGCTGAGTTCCTTCTACAGCAACAAAACTACAGGAGCTAAGATTGATTTACATGGACATTTACCAATTACATGGGCTTACCTAACTTGGTGATTTTTTTGACTATGTGTAAATATAAAGTAGAAGCATAGTACGAAATACTAGAAAACCAAGCTCTGGTTATGGTACAGTAAGCTAAAAATTCTATATATTTAAAGTTCAGCTGACCTGCTTTGGGCAGCAACAGTTTCTGCCAATGGAATGCTCCTACCTCTGGGTTCAGCTGTTCTTTCCTCTTAAAGCTTTCTTTGCTAACACAGAAATCACACTCCTCTTAGCAGACCTAAAGTGATGACCCTTTAACTACCCAGTAGTTTATATGCATTTTTGTGAGAGCACGGAAACCTGATATTTGAACCTGAGACAACACACAAGTCTCACCTTAAAATAAAAAAAAAAAACCAAAATTGATAAAAATCAGAGATGGTTTCTATTTTTCCTTTTTTTATTTTTTAAAGAAAGGCAGGAAAGATGTCTATTTTAAGATTGTTCGGATGCATATTATTTTAATTAATAGCAGAAAGTTTTGGGTTTTTTTTAAATCAGCCCGCTTTCCAGAAAAGCACATGTTTATTACATTCCCCTGGCTTTTTTTATTGACTTTTTTTCTATCCTACCACTTCACCCTTTTCCTCTTTTCACTTCTTTCCCATTATGAGAATTAAACTAATTTGAATCTCTCTGCTGAGGGAAGATTTATAGGGAAAATTCTGGTCTTAACACATGCCATAAGCAGGCCCACACTCACTCTCACCTTTGCTGGTCTCTCAAGCCATGCTTGAAGTATTCTCAGCCTCTGGCTCCCAGCTTCACACCATGTTGGGGAAGATGAAACAGAAAAGCATTGTAAATATGATTGCCTGACAAAAGATTTTGGGAATATGAAAACTACAGGCAACATCGAAATGAAAGCCACTTTTGAAATACCAGGTCTTAGTTACTGAACAACTAGAAAACAATGGTATGGCCACTGAAGATAATCCCCTCTTGATGGAACAATACCCTCTGCTTGCAAACAGGTCCAAGGGTCAGAGCAGACCCTACTAGCTCAGCAGAAGGGGTCCAAAGAGTAGTTTTTAGAAGTTAAGATGTAACACTCTATGGTAATATAAGAACTCTTATAGGCTGTATGTAAATGCTATAGGATTTGTATCTTGTATTAGATTGGTTAGTGACAATTAGAATATTCAGTACAGAAGATGATTTATTGTATTGTAACCAGGACTTCAGACATTCTCACTTCCATTCTCTCTTCTCTTCCACTTCTATTTCATTCCTCACTTCCACTTCTATTCACTTCCTCTTCATTCTTTTCCTTCCTTACTTCCACGCTTGCTCTTACACCCTCTCTCTCTCTCACCCGTCTACTCTCTTGCTCTCTTGGGCCTGCTCAGAGCTGAGTCTGGCAGCTCTGAGCAGTGCCCCTATACCCACGCCCTTTACAATAAACCCCATGTGTCCCAAGACCTGCCTATAGAGATCTCTCCGTCTCCGTCTCCATCCGTCCCGCCCGTAACCTACAACACCAGGCTATAATCACAGCAGCATTTTGTTAAACCTGTGCATTCCGGCTGAAAATGGAAAGGCCAAGACAGGCCCTAGTCCATTAAGAACAGAAGGATCAGGACCTCAAAGTGTATTCTGAATTGAATAGGGAGCCACCAGAATGTGCAGAGCATTAGTGTGACATGCTCCTGGTGCTCCTTCCTCCCCAAAAGACACACCATTTGTACGCAACTTTTAGCAGTGGCTTTCACCTCTGCATCTTATGTCTTTGCCATGATGCCCTAAATCTTAAGTTATATGAAACTGGAAGAGATTAGCAGCTTCTGTTTCATCAATTATATTACTTTTAATTGCCTTGAAGGATTCATTTGTCTTCACTCCAGTAACCTTTGGCAGCAATCAGCAGTTCAAACACCACACATAGCAGCTCTTTTCAGTCATATTACAATTACTGAAAGGTCCTTAAGAAACAAAAACACTCTCATTCAGATAGCTTTCCAGATGTATTTATTTAAATTCCACCTCTGATAAAATTAAAAGATTAAGTATACTTCTGAGAAGCAAGAAAATGCTTCATCATCACCAGGAACTGGCTTTAAATTCTTGTCTATGTTTTACAAACTGCATAATCAAAGTTCAATAGAGAATATGCAAAGATTGCAAATCTATAGCAGACAGAGAAATTTACATAAATAACAGATATGAATATCTAATGTTTACAGAAATAAAACTGCATCTATGCAAACAGACTAAAGTCTACAACACTAAAAACCATTTCATTCTGCTGATTTTTCAACCCAAAGCTCATTGTAGGTGAATTTGTAGGGGACATTTCAGTCATGTAATGCAAGGAGAAACATCTATAGAAAAAACAATATCTATATATTGCTATGCCGTATTGCTAAAAGAAAATTGGATTAAGGATTGGATGAAAATGGGGATAATTTTGCCTTCA
The DNA here is from genome assembly GCF_000691975.1 of Corvus brachyrhynchos. Taxonomy (NCBI): domain Eukaryota; kingdom Metazoa; phylum Chordata; class Aves; order Passeriformes; family Corvidae; genus Corvus; species Corvus brachyrhynchos. The sequence goes on along the minus strand of NW_008237919.1, from coordinate 14,277,309 downwards.
AGACCTTTGGGGTTAGAATCTCCCAGCTACAGCAGAGACCTGTACAAGTCAATGAGAACCTGGCACCCAAAGACCTTAAACAACCTTTAAAAATCTGTTATTTGATATCTCACCCTGAAAGTGGGAATTTGATTTTTTTTTAAGGGTCTCATGTAAAATACCAATATCAAATAATTGCACTGATCACACTGATTCTGCTCTGGAATTATGACAAGGTCACATACAAAGATGACAATTTACTTACTACTGTGAGTTAAAATTTGAAATAAAATAAGACTGTCAGCAGAGCAGTACTGAGCCCAATTCGTCCATCCTAGAGCTAGCCTGTCTCAGTGCATGACTGAAGGTTTATAAGCCAAACTGGATTCTTGCAAGTGGTTTCCACTGGGATGCAGCAGGAGCGTACAGGTGTGGCAGAGGCAGAATTTTGTCTAATACTCATTGTTTGGTTTTTTAAGGATAAAACACTGGTTTCACTAGTATCTGGAAGACAGTGACATCTTGTCACATTAAGAATACTGTCAGTACTCACCCAAAAACAAATGGGAAAGGGAACATGGATAAGCTAGCCCAAAAATTTCAGGGTTTAAAAAAAAAAAAAGTAAAAAAAGAAAGAAAAGCCCAAACCCCAAAATTCCCTAAAAAGCAAGGAGAACCAATACCTCACATCTCCAAACACATTGTGCTCGACAAGGTCACCCTCCTAATTCAGAGAATTCAGTTAATCCTCTGGATGAATGCAGCATGTGTTGCACTCCCAATGAAACCACACAGGCTCCAAATAAGAGGCCATCAACTATTGCTATATAAATGCAGTCAAATGGCTGGGAGCCTGAATAGCATCATTTAATATTTCCCCTTTCCAATAAAAAAACAAAACAAAGAGAAGTGTTTTACTGAAGGTGTGCATTGTTTAAAAGGCCAAAAGGTGCCTTTCCTTCTAAATTTTAAAAACATTAATCAAGAATGAAATAAACAACATGTGCAAGTCAAAGGTTAATATCCCAGGGTCTTTAATGTGCATTTACCACCCACTTCTTTTCCATTAACACCATCACCTCCTCCCTGTCTTTCAACACCCCTCCAACTATTCCTGCCTTGTGTCTCACTGATTCACACAACTGAAAAGTAGTAATTATTTTGCAGCTAATCTTCAGAATCTGCTGCACAGAAAACAGGGTTTGCCTTCTGTTCTAAAGTCTGAAGGTAATGACCACTAGAGAGAAGCAATTGTTTCATTTCTCCTCTAAAGTGTTTCCCTGGGTTTTGTTTGTTTGTTTAAAGATGAGAAGACCAGTTTCACTATTACCTTGAAGACACTGACATCATACTACAACAAAAATATCATAAACAAGAGAATAACCAAGGTCCATGGAGCAGATTTTGATTTTAGAGATAATGGCATTAGTCCAAGATAGATTTAAATGATTTAAATAATGTGACTGTAGAAATTCACCAACACTTTTAAGGATAGAGTATGGCTGTAATTATATCTGAACAATTAACCTTTACAATTGTGCTGTTTAGAATGCTTCTCTGAGTGGGTATGTTCTTAATAATTTGGCTGTTAATTAAAATTGCTATCTAAAGGGTTGTCAGAAATCTTCAGTGAAAAAAAATATATTGGGCTAGGGTAGAACCAGGACAAAATAATCCCTCTCTGAATGTGTTTTCCATCATATTCACTGGAAAAAAAACAAAGAAAAGCAAAGAGAGGAAAGAAGAAATTGTTCCTGTATGTTCTCTACTTATCTAGAAAATATAGAGCAGTATTTGAAAAATTTCAAAAGCATTTCCGTATCAGTAAGGAAAGGTACCGAAAGGGTAACAAGATAACTTAGATTTTTTTTCCTCTGTTCTTTCCTACAAGGTAGAATGAACCTATTGGTATAATACATCTTTTTCATTTCTCACACTGATGTTTTTTTAATTCTCCCTAAACTGTTTTCATGATTCTAAGCAAATCTCTAACATCATTACTTGTATTTACAGAACAAAGATTCTTCCCAAGATGTCCTTTCAGTGGTGAAAACAAAGGCTACTGTTTACTCAGAAAATATTTCTCAAACTCCATTAAATGATTATGTTAGAAAAGAGGAAAAAAATCACACCAGTGAGATTTAAACACCTGTACAGCTCAGTCACGAGAACCTCTGACCTCTGGCACATCAAGGCTCGTTGGAGAGACTGAGTTTGCAAGTTCCTCATTAGGTTGAATTCCACTCTACTGAACACATGCTTTGCTGAATAAAAAGACCACATGAATTTATAACTACTTTACAAGAGTAGCACCTTACACTAAACGTCTTTGATTTTAGCAGGTAGGTATCAAAAGATCTGACCTCTGACTATTTTCAGACAAGCTTCATGGTGAATACTCTCAAATGACAACTCATATTCAAAACCATAGATAAGTCTACAATATATAAGTCCAAAACACGTTTCCTTATAACTTCTGGCCTTATTTCACCACTGTACTTAGTCTGTTAACCTTATTGCTAAATATTCTTCTGTTGTGGAGTTACTCTGCATTACCCTGCACGGGAAGGCACTGCACATGTGCAGGAAGATGTACATTTTATGATTACTTTGGCCAACTCCAGGAATGTGTCAGGGGAGGCCATTTTTAGGCCATGTGGCAAGACAGTTGCATGTTCTGGTGCTCTGCAGACAGATTTCTTCGGCCTTAAATTCCAGAGCCTCCATATCTGCTATTTGCTCTCCTGCATGCTTCAGGCAAAAGGTTGTAGAGCACTGTCAGGATTTTCACATCAGACACATAGAAAATCTATTTCAGGCTCTCAAAGTGGAAAGTGGTAGTATACGTCATCTAACACTATAGGTCATTTTATCTCACAGGAGACATGAATGAGAGGGCTGGGTAGAAGGAATATTATGCCTCAAGCAGCTCCAGACCGGCTACGTCCTGTCTGCTCCCCGAAACAGCATGGGTACATGTAGGAACTAATACACTTATGTGCAGCTAGGAATGGGCATTTATATTTTTTCAAGCACACACTGATATCCAGCAATTTGGGGAAGTGGGCTTAAAAAAGAAATGGAAACAAACATCTTGGGTCCTCTTTTACTTTCCATTACTCACTGTTTCCAAAATTGCTTTTTTGGTTGTTGTTTTTTTTCCCTTTTTCTTCTCAAAATATGCCACATATTTTCCAAAAATTATTTTGAGGATCTATAGTGCTAACTTTACCAGCAGTGCATATGCATTTTACATAACTGAGTTAACCTTAGGCTAACCTTGACCTATGCAGTATTTGATGGCATACACTGGAAATCCTGTGTGCTGTGCAACAATGAAGCAGCAGGAACAAGGAACCTAACACCAAGCTTCATTTAGTATTATGTCATGTGTAACTCTCCTATTGGGGCTACAGAGAGACTGCCACGTAGTCCAGGTCCCGCAAGACAAATTGAGCTAAGAGATGATGCTGAGGCCATTGTTATGTCAGTCTAAGGCCATTCTGTAAGGGTTTGATCTCTGGAGGCCACCTCGCTCTCCCTCCTGAGGGAAATCTTACTTATCCCTCTCATTCTTCAAGGAGGGACATAGCAGTTCTGTGGCTCTGACTGTGTGAAGATCACAAAATATGTGTGTTGGAACATCAGAAGCATCTGCTTCTGGCAAAATGTAGTGCTTGCAGTCCAAATACCCAAGAATCTCTGCCACCTAATGGCTGGAATAAATCAGGCTTTGACTTGCACGCATTGACTGATCATCATAAAATGAAAATTATTGGAACTCAGAGCCTAAAAATCTCTGCATGAAAAACTAATGTGATATTACTAGAGAGAACAGCAGTTTGAAAATGGAAGGAACATGTGATGGGACTGGAAGCAATCTGCAGGTAAATTTCAGCTATATTCAGGTCACGAACTCAACTCCCTTGTTACTTCTGAGCCTGAAATTTATTTAATAGAAAGAAATAAAATGTGAGAGGGAAGGGAATAAATTATCCTATTTTAACATCATTGAATTATGTGCCATGAAGTTACTGCACTGAAGTTTTCATCAGCATGAGAAGAGGATGAGTAAGCTAGGGAGGAGCAGATTGCCAACAACAGCCTTTAGCTATACCATTATATATGCTTTAAAAAGTGCTTGTAAATTTGTACACTTGGGAATTTCATGGACCCACACCTGGTCTTAATCTGGTCTTTAATCATGTCATTGATGCTAGCAAATTCTTGCAATGATTCTTAATAACTAGGGAAACTGATTTTACTTTACACAGATTGAAAGCTGTTAACTACTTTGGTGTTCAACATTTAAGCCATCAGTTATTCAGTCTTGTAACCAGTATGGTTGCCTACCTTTCTAAGGCAGATTACAAACAATAAAGAAAAATTGAGAAAATAAACCAAGGAAATGCCCCAAATGACCACATGATATGATAGTGCTTTCCAGTTAGTCCGCCAGTTGTCCCCAAATCGGTTACTTCACATCCACAAGATAACTTAAGGGGCTTTGGGTTTTACCTGTAATGCAAACTATTTGCAATATGCTATGCAAGGAAAAGATTTGGTATAGATCCACAAAGTTCTCTTACAAAAGAGATATTTGTAAATTCCCCCCAAATGAAAATATAAATCAAAGGTATTTGAGTTTAATTTTCTATCAAAGCATACAAAATGAATGGCAAGGGAATGGGCTAGTAAGTAGCAAGAATTCTTAACTGATTCCTCTGTGGATGAGATCACAGAAAATTATCTTACAGCCAACCTATTGTAAATGAGAGAAAATTGTCAAAAAACAAATTACAGAGTTTTAGTCAAAACTGACTCAGTGGAAAAGTCAGTGTTTAAAAACTGACTCCATGAAAATAAGCAGCTACAGATAACAAAATAATCACGAGGACACAAACATCATTTAAAAAGCACTACAGAAAATGTGGATTTAAATGTTATTAGTACACTGTCATCCAAACTAATAGTGCGTCTACATTAAGCTCAAACTCTCACTTCCATCTTTTTTAGCGCCACTGTCACATTCAAGACTCCCACAACACTGCCATTTACCAGCAAAACATAGCTGAGTGATGCAGACTGTCATTTGCCTTTATCTGTTTATCAATAAAATGTGGTGAGGCACTAGTTACATGTATGAGCATGTACACTTCTTGTACTATGCTTATAGTAACTTGTTATAGAAGTCCTTTCTTTCAATTCCTTGTAGCTAGTTATTAAAAACTAACTAAACTGCCTTTTCAGTTCAGCATGTGCTGAGCATTTTCCAGGGATGGGAAACCTACCACCCTTCTGAGCAACCTCTTAGGGGGTTTACCACACTCATTGTGAAAAATGTCTTCCTTACGTCCAATCTAAATCTACCCTCTTTTAGTTTAAAGTCATTACTCCTTGTTCTGTCAGACAAACCCTGCTAATAAGTCTGTTTCCATTTTTCTGGTAGGCCACTTTAAGTACTGAAAAGCTGCAATAAGATACCTTTGGAGCCTTCTCCAGTCTGACAGCCCCAGGTCTCTCAGTCTGTTTTCATATGTGAGATGCTCCATCCCTCTGATTACCTCATGGCCCTCCTGTAGACTCCCTCCAACAGCTCCATGTCCTTCTTATGTTGGGGATTCCAGAGATGGATGCAGCAATCCATGGGGGGTCTGACCATAGCAGAGTACAGGGGCAGAATCACCTCCCTCAACCTGCTGGCCACACTGCTTTTGTTGCTCATGTCCAGCTTCTCATCCATCACTATCCCCAATTCCTTCTTAGCAGGGCTGCTCTCAATTCCTCCATCCCTCAGCTTGTATTGTGGCTGGAGATTGCCCAGCCCAGGTTGCAGCACCTTGCACTTGGCCTTGCTGAACCTCATGAGGTGCCCTTGGGCTCATTCCTCCAGCTTGTCCAGTCCCTGTGGACAGCATCCCATCCCTCAGTTGTGTCCACTGCACCACTCAGCTTGGTGCTCTCTGCAAACTTGCTGAGGGTGCACTCAATCCCTCTGTCTATGTCATTGATGAAGATATTAACCTGTATTGGTCCCAGTACAGACCCTGGAGGGTCACTCCTTGTCACTGATCTCCATTTGGATATTAAGCTGCTGACCACTACCCTCTGGATGTGACCATCCAGCCAATTCCTCATCCAACTAACAGACAATTCATCAAATCCATCTCTCTTTAATTTTAGGGAGTAGGATGTTTCGAGCAACTGTATCAAAGTCTTTACAGAAGTCCACAGGAATGACACCTGTAGCCCTTCTCCCACCCACAGATGCAGTCACTCCACCACAGAAGGCCACTCAGTTGGTCAGGCAGGACTTGCCCTTGGTGAAGCTGTGCTGGCTGTCTCAAATCACGTCCCTCTCCCCCATGTGTCTTAGCACAGATTCTATGAGTATTAGTGTTGGACAGAGGGAGGGAGAAAAAAAGCTAAACAGACATTGCTCTTATTTAGAAGTAATTCATCATCTAGGCACTGTATTCTGCTAACAACAAAAATCTCAGCAGGGTGGTTTTAAACTGGTATCTGACCGCTTGGGACTGTTTATTTCTACCCAGCTGTCCAGACTGAAACCTACTTATCAATGCAGAGCTTATTTGCCTCTTTGCTGAAATTATCTTCAATGCGCTGCCAAAATGACAATGTTGTGACAGTCTCTGAAGGTTTGCTTTGATTACCTCTGCACCATGGTGACACAGAACCACTGGACTGCTTTGATGCTCAAGAGAAAGGACAACAGGTTCCATAAACAGTGTTTTCTAGCCACAGAAGATAAACGAATTCCTCCCAGACCCTCTAAAGTAACAGCCTAGTTCACTTGTTACTGCTCCAGACTAAATCACTCCTAGTTTTTTTTCCTTAAAACTGATGAGTCTGCCTCTCTCTTAATAAGCAGCCTGCATCCCCAAAAAAGCCCTTTAAAAATGCCCTGTGCATCAATGCAGATGTGACATACTTCACTTTCTTTCACTTTTACTCAGTCTTACTGAGGCGATTCCTACATGCAAAGTTACACCCTTCTTATATTCTTCAGAATGATATTGTTCATTTTCCTTAGATATATCTTAAAGAAGTCGTGCCCCAAAATATATGAGCTCTACAGGAGTTTGTATCTGTGACATGCAGCTAAAGCTTCACAATTAAATAACAGTGATATTACTGGAGTCTCATATTGCCTAATAGTTTATAATGTAACTCAGTGCCTTATGCACGCTGAAATGCCTTCAAATAACTGCATCAGTGCTCCAGTGTCTTTTCCAAGATATAGTGACTCTTGCTTTAACTATTTTGGTGGCTTGGATGACTAATCAACTTTGTTGTTAGTCAAGACTTTCTGTAAGAATATTTGGATGTGCTACTTCCAGAAGAGCAATGCTGCATGAATTTGCAATGGTTTTAAATAGATCATAACAACCCTTATCATCTTAGGTTCTTCTGCAAATTCATCAGCTGTTCCATCAACAGTTTTTAACTGCCCGCTTGTCAATGTTATTTTAACTTTTGCCAATTTAATGTACTTCCCCTGCGTTATTGATTTTTAAAGCTTAATAACAACACATTAGGACATACTCCAAAGATCAAAGTTTTATAGTCCAGCTGGAGTTTTACCATAAAACCCATTCATCTGCAGTAAACAGAATTGTTAATAATGAACTATTAAACCAATTTTGGTTTTGACATGCTCTTCCAAGTTGCCATGTCACCTAGGACTGGTTTTCCCATTAACTTGACATTTTATAGAACAAAGGCAGACATGGACATCTATTTAAAAACAAGGTGGAAGTGAACAAATTGGCCATTAAAAGTTAGATGTTACATACACATTTGACAAAAAGTAACATTTCACTGTAAGAGGTAACTGACATCACCGTGAAAAAAGACAAATATAAACAAAACAGAACCCTTAATACAATAATGACTCCTGAAAAAGGTAATTGTACCATAATTTCATATTTGTAACTGTAAACTTAATTAATGCTTCATTTACAGATTGTAGCTCTTCCTTATGGACGATATTTCTTCCCAAACCTAAAACAGTGATTCTACTAGTCTTCAGCAAAACACTTTGTTTCAAGCAGCATCTATCATCTTGCTAATGAAAGTGTCAATAACACAGAGAGAAGCAGCACATTTTCCACAAAGAAGAAGGTACATATGTAATAAATCTAACATGAAAAATATCCGTTGTTTTTATGAAATGTAAACATATTTGATATATGTTCCCTCCAAATCAAATTATTTAGAACACTGCAGGATATCCCACTTAAAAGGACTCCAGGATTAGGTTTTATTTCTCTATGAGCATGGTTCTGAATAACCAAAAAAATTCATGTTTTCTATTTGTCACTGACAGGAGATTGATTAAAATCTGGGGAAACAACAACTGCTACTATTTCTGTCAGCTCTCAGTCAAGCATTCTCTCTTACAATTTTTAATAGTGCTTAGGCTTTTTTTAACTTTATGCAAATGTTTTTCTGACTCAGTATAAATATTAACTTTCTTTACTGACACTATTACTTCACCAGCTTTCAGTTACTTCTCAATTATTTGGAGTGTTTCCATCTGAAAGGTATCATCAGAGGCTTACCCTCCAAGCACCAACTGGGACCACCTCTGTTTCAAATTAGAGCTTAGCACCCACTGCTGCAGTACGAGTAAACCAAACAGTCATGACTGTATTGGGATGTAACAGAATACAATTATCATTGTTTAAATTAAGTTTGGAGATAGAAAGTCATCAGAGATTGAAAGTCATCAGTAGACATAATGGCGCGACCTTATTTTCTTGCTCACATTTCCTTTCTGTCTCTTGGAATTAGTCTAGAAGGACATTGCTGTCTCATTTGAAATATGTCTCCTGATGTACATGTCTGGATGTGGAATGCATTTGCTCTATGGAGCTTTAGTTCCCTGGACTCCACTTAAACACAAACACTGTGAACCAGTCCCTGCAGTAAGTGACATTTATCAGCCCGTTCCTGAGAGACCTGACCATCTCCATCCACAAAAATTAACAGTCAAAGCTCAGCAGATATCAAGATCCACTAGCTCCATTTCACACAAATCCCTGGAAAAAACCTTTTTTGCATACACTTTCCTGATATAGTTACATAGAAGGGAGCATTAGTGCTTGCACCATCCAACACTGTCCCCAGAGGACACCTCATTTGCATGCAGACAACCATGTGAACCAGTGCTCCAAGAAGCTAGTGAGGACCAAGAAGCTCTGTCAGAAGAAGGAGCAACTTTTTAAATGTTCTGTCCTGCACAGGGTTTCTGTGATGCCTCAAGGTAGTCCAAATCCAGAGGACTGAAAGCACATGGAACAAGGATTGGTGAGCCTTGGAAATGCTGAAAGATGGGACTCAAATACTGGTCTGCTAATGTCCAGTTGAGAAGAGAGGACAGCTCACACTGCCATTATCCTATCTGACCTTTTTGGGTTAACAGAACATTTGTCACTCAATTAAATAGATACAATTCTAAATATAGATAGGAAAGTGGAAAAAAACAACTAAGAGGGGCTATTTGTACGCAGTCATTTTCAAGAGTAGAAAAGAAACATCAGAGTACAAGCAAAACATACCGCAATTACCAATACATATTACATATTTTACAAAATGTTTCTGCAAGGAAATTTTACCACAGTATTTCTTATAATGATTGTTAGGCAAACAGTGAGAATGTGGGTAAAGGTCTGATTTAACACTGACAAAATCCCAAGTCTTTTCATGGCAAGCATAGCATCGGGTCCTTGCAGTGTATATTACACTGACTGGCATAAGGAAAACGTAATAAAAAACACAGTAGTGGTTTTGCCCCCATCTTGCTTATTTCTCTGACATGACACATGAAGTTTATCTTAAAGAGACCCAGTTCTCAGAAGCCAGCATCCATCTGTGGTAACAATTTTCCATGCATACATTTATCTTTGCAGTAATAACTGATCTACATATAAACAAACCAGTTTCTTACATACAAATTCTAACAGCTCTCAGGCAGATTATTTCATCAGCACGTGCAGGCAATACCACGGGAGGCTAGTACAAAAAAATGCATATGCATCAGTGCAAGTCAGATTCACTGCTAAAAAACCCAGCTACACATGTCCCAGCTGTACACCTCTAATCCATCTCAATGTGGAGAATAACTGCAAAATTTAGCACAAATTAGATAACACTCCTCTAAGAAAATGAGAAACTCTGTATTATTACATCCCTGTGTTACCAATCAAAGATAATGAATTTTTGATCCTCTGCAGTATAAAGCACAGTACTGCCAGCCATCTAAAGCGAACATTCCCAGACACTGAAACACATCTGTAAATATTCTTGCCCAGGGTGCTGATCTCGGTGGCAATTTCTGGCATTGACTCATGTCTACTTTTCCTAAATCCATACCAGTAAAATCTGGACAAAACAATAGCTTTATGAAGGATTCTGTTAATTCCTATTAATTACTGCAGCTAGCTGTCCAGCAATGTAAAACTGGCATTATTTTTACAATTCTCTTAAACTGAAATTCAAACTAATTTCAGCTATTCTCTCATAGTATTTTTAGTTGAATCAATATCATTCAGCCATTTTGAAAGCTGTTATGACACACAAACTAATACTCACATGAACACATTCCTTAATACAGGAGAATAAAGGTTATGCTGCAACTCTTTTTTATATACATGCACTGTTTAAGTGTTTATTAGAGGAGCCCAAGAGGTCTATTGGTTCCCTCAATATACTGTAAGTGCTTTTCTCCCTGCAAGGTAACAGCCTCACATCTCCTGCAGTCTAATCCATACTGTGACTGATGGTGACCCCTCCTCACAATGCATGGCAATATTCAACAGTAAAAAGCCTTACAACTGCTCTGAATTTGGCCCCCTGAAGTCGTATTACCATAGGAGTTTTTGATTTTAACTGTGGTAGTCTAGGCTAGATAGAATGTGAACTCAGAAAAGTAAGTGTATTAAAAGGTTCCTCAATTCTCAGATCTGATTTTTGTTCATATTTAAAGCCCACAACAGTGGAAAGAGGAAAGAATTTTTTTTTTTATCCTTGCAGCACTTCAGAGTCAATACATTTACCAAGATACAATCTGAATTCCATTCTGATTAGCAGAATGGTTAGCTAATTGGCAAGCACATACAATTTAAGAACTAGATTTCGTAGATTAAACTCATTACTTCAAGCTTTTTATGTTAGGCTCTGAGTCCCCGCATAACCTCTTCCCCTGCCGATTATCTGCCCTGCTCCCTTTTCATATTTCATTCCCGTGCTTCGGTGCTGTAATCCAATGCCTTCTCTGGAAAGGTTGCCTCACCTGCCCCCAGTGCTTCCTCCTGTCCAGGCTCTCTCTCTCGCAACCCCGGCTCCTCATACCCCAGGCTTGACCCGAAGGTTAGGGCCGTCCTCTCTGAGCCACCAGCCCCTCGGCACAAATTACTTGTCTCGCTGAACTGTTACATTTCCCGGAATGAAGCCAGTTACCAGGCGGCGGCGGCGGAGCTGGTTGTTGATCTGTGATACCCTCCAGCTGACTGCCTTTTTAGCATGCACGATCTTCAGGCCACAGACTACGCCTTTCTTTTGTGTCTGGAAAGCTTGTAGCAGTTGCTGGGCACTAGGAACAAACCAACCTTTGTATTGGGAGCTACAAAAACTCTTCTCACCTAAGAGGACTGCAATCCCCGTCCACCTTCCCTAAAGAGAAAGATTTAAATGAGGTCCGGGGATGTTTAAGGATGAGTAGCCTACTCTGAAACAAGGCTTGTTTTCTATGTTGACTGTTTTACATTGAAAATAAAGCTCGTCAAAGGCTTGAAGTTGCCTTTACTTTGAAAGAAATACGTCATCTTCAAATATGCAAAGCAGGTTTACTGTTGATAACCCAAGAGTTACTGACCTTGTATTTCAGCTGTTCTCAGCGTGCACTTTGTCTTTTTCTGTAATAAGATCATCTTACCACCAGATGATTATTGATCACTTATGACAGAAACAAAAAGCCTTGAGCAGACTAATTTATTCATTGTGCTCATCCCCGCCCCTCCCCCCCCCCCAAAAAAAAAAAAGAAAGTCAGAGTCAGAAACACCAATTCAGGATGAAACCCAGAGAGCTAGGGAAGATGGCAAGCAACAATAAGTTTTACCAGAGACCTGCTTGGTGAACAGCTACCACCTGGCCATAGCAATGGCACTACCAACCGAGTATGATCGCAACTGGAGTAGATCCTCACCACCTAACCCACACCTGCTGGGGCCTTCCCCGTGCTGCCCACCCAGGAAGGGGAGACAATGCATGGCTGCAAGAGAAGGCTGTGGAGCAGGGCTGGGTGGCTCAGGACCCATGGGGCCATCAGCCCCCTTGCCAACCCAATGCCGAGGCAGGGGCAAGATGTATCCCCCATCCCCAAGTTCTCTGGACGGGCCCAGGCAGGTGAGCAAAGAGCAGGTCATGGACGGAGAAGCTTCTAGACTAACCTGCTCACAGGTTTCCACGATGTGCTTTCTCCCCTCTCGGGGGACCCAGACCATGACACCCGGCTGGGGGATGCTTTGGGCTGCTCTGCCCCGCTCCTCTCCGACGCGACGGCGAGGGCTGTCCCCTGCCCGCCCCAGCTGGAGGGCTGCAGAGGGCTGCGGGACGCTCCGGGCGGGGGGCACGGCCAGGGGCAGGGGACGAGCGGAGATGCGGCAGGTACCGGCCGAGCCGGGAACGGGCAGCCGGGTGGCTGTGTCCTCGCTCGCCGCAGATTTTAAGGTTAAGTGCGTGCGATTTCTCACCCTCACAAAAGGGAGGAGGGAGGAAAGATGATCAAGGAAACAAACCAGGCAGGGGAGCGATGAAGGGGAGGGGGAAGAGAAGAAAAGGAGGGAGAAACAAAGGGAAGAATAAAACCCTCTCCGGGAACAAGCAAACAAAGAGGGTAAAAAGAGCTCGGCGGTCTCCTCGGGAGGTTACCCCCC
>NW_008237919.1:14262773-14264000 GCF_000691975.1 Corvus brachyrhynchos | reverse complement strand
CCGCGCCGCCAGCGGTGCGGCCCCCCGCCGCACAGCTGGAATTTAAAGGGGCCGTGCTCTCCGGGCGCCGCTGCCTCCGCCGCCCACGGCCGGCTGGGTGTGCCTTTGTAACCAAAAGTTTCCCGCGGGTGCTCTGAGATACGGGCATCCAAGGGGACACGGGGGATGAGGGAGCGACGCGTTTGCTGAGTAGCCCTGGGCGTTATGAATTATTATAGGCGTAACAGCAGGATCCAAAGGCCTCAACAGGGCTCAGTTGCAATGAGCGCTGTACACAGACACGAAAAGAGGCAGCCCCGGCCTCTGAGAGCTTGTAATGTGAGCAGTGAGGGCAGACAAAAGGGAAAAAAGTGTATAAATGAGCGCTGTACACAGACACGAAAAGAGGCAGCCCCGGCTTCTGAGAGCTTGTAATGTGAGCAGTGAGGGCAGACTAAAGGGAAAAAAGTGTATAAAATGCATGAGGGGTTGAAAACTTCCTAACCAGTCCAGCCCTCCCCAGCCCGCAGATCACAATTTTTAAATTGCAACTAAAAGACTCAAAAAATACAACAAACAGTTCTGACACAGATCATCCTTTTTGTGCCCCTTATTCATAAACGGAAGCGCTCTCAAGCCTGCCTGTCCCGAGAAGTGAGCTTGGCCTGCAGGACACCCTGGCAAGCCTGGAGGCTGGATCCAACTGGAGCCCAACTGTGGAGAGAGCTGTGCTAACAGCTGCCACTCACAGGCACATACAGACTTTCACCTGAGTGGGTGGACAGAGCTTAGCAGCCATTGCCACCACTTCATTCTGCCCTATCTGTCCTCACCTTCACCCCTCACATGCTGCTCTCCTCTGTCCCACTCCTCGGTGAGCCATTTCTCACCACAAGCCCTCTCTCTGCTCCAGCAGCATCAGGTCCTGCAGCTGATTCAGCATCTACCACCCAAAGGATGGGTTTTCACCCCTACAGAATATATTCCACAAGTTTCTGCTGGTGGGGAATGAAGCTTCTAAGTTATTCCAGTTCTGAAAAATGTCTGCCGCAGAGCACAGGGAAACCCCTTATTTGCTCTGTTGTTGCAGTCTAACACTATATGTGCTTCAGCTCCCAAGAAAGGGGAGAAGTAGGGAGAAAAAAGTCTTCAGATGATTGCCTTAAAGAAAATGAGCCCCTTCTGAAGTAAAAATGTGGAATTATTCTTTCCAGAGGAAGAACACTTTGCAAGTCACAGGTTTAGGGA
>NW_008237919.1:14229694-14262755 GCF_000691975.1 Corvus brachyrhynchos | reverse complement strand
GCCCGTGATACCTATGGGTCTTCAAAAAACCTTCATCTTCCAGTCTATCAGCTGGTCAAGCCTTGCAGCTCTCTATTTGTCACAAATGTTCATCAGTGCTGGTCACCACAACTGCAGCTGAAACTACCTCATGAGGTGAGGGAATTAGCTACCAGAGGCATGTTTGGATGCAGGAGTAAAAGAATGAACAAAAGAAACAACAAACCTCTCCTATTGAGCTGTGTGGTATTTTCCCATTCTGATTAATGCCTGACATTTCAGCTAGCCATTTCTATTTAAGAAAGTAAGAGACATAAAACATACAGCAGCTTGCAGCCTAGTGAGAGCTTAGTGTTAAGAAATAAGAAAGATTATTTAAAAGGCCTGACCAAAAGGCAGGAATTGACAGCCACGTTGTCCAGGAATCCAGTTTTCCAAATATCATAACTTGAAATATTCCTACCAATATACCACCATAACTTGAAATATTCCTGAAAATAAATAAGGATAGATTTTGACCATAGTTTACACAATAAAACATAATGGGACATCCGAGGCTGCCTTTTCTTAAAGCTCGGAGACAAGAGAGCGGCTGAGTGTCTTAAAATTAGAATTACAAATACATGAGTGAAGATCCCAGGTGACCGACATCTTTCAGAAATGACAATCCCTGGAGTGGATAACCTGGAGGTTATTTCTTTCAGTGCATGAAAGGCACAGAGCAGTGAGTTATCTCAGCAGTCTCTGTGCTGCAAGACTTCTCCCTGAAAGGTTAATTGGGTTAGAGGTGTAATTTTTACCCAGCAGAGATGTGCCAGCAGAGGCCTCTAATGTAGGTGCAGTTAGTATTGTCAGAACTATGGTTTTGTTAGCATAACGTTTTTCACCATGGTGTGGAGTAATTTTGTTTCACCAATACGAAGATCAGACCTGGTGATCCAGCCAGCTCTGCTCAACCACTCTGTCAGTGCAATGGGCAGACCCTGGTACCAAAACAGACAGCAGCATGCACAAGGCTCCCACCTCCTCTTTGCCAATGGCTACTCCGTGATTGCTGGGGTATTTGGTAAAAGGTTTTGCAAATGAATAGAATATTTTTCTGTTTCTTAGGCTCAACCATTTAATCTTATGCCTCTAGCAGTTTTAGGAGCCTCTGTCTGACAGAAAAACAGTAACCAGTCCTCTGGTCCTGCAGGAAGTGATATTCCAGAGCAGAGAAATATCTTGAAAGTTTACTTATTAGCAAGAATTATCTACAATGGCTTTTGTAGTTTTGCAGAGAAAATATCTAAATAACTGTCTATTTTTCCCTTTGTTGCAAAACATTTGACTAAAAAAGCATGGTGAAGAATAAAAAGGTGATTCTCAGCTTTAGAATAAACTGCATAGCTATACCTTTAATATATGAAACTTCAACACATGAGTTATGTTGTAGTTTTCTTCAACATGAGATACAAACAAGTATGTTGATATTATTGACATGAGATTAAATGTAAATTTATTTCAGGATATACAGTAATTTGAAAGTGCAGTATCTTGGCTTGTGTATTTAAATACAGTCAATTATCTCAGCTAATATATGTGTATGTAAGTGAATGACCAAACAATGACAAACTTGCAAAGGCAAACTAATGTATTAGCTCTGTGGACTTCATCATTAATTAGCGCGTGGGGAGTTACTGAGAGCAAAGGAGAGGAAGGTTCCCTCCTCAATTTCCAGCACTGACACCACCTTGGAGCAGAGGCACAATGAAAGCCTGACCTTGCACTTGGATCTCTGCATAGCTGGGATCATTGTGCCCTGTTGGGGAAGGCAGGACCTGGCTGCCTGCAAAGGTGTGAGGTGTGCAGGAGCGCACAGCGATGTGCTCAGAAAACAGAACTGCTAAAATGCATGGCATCCCTGCAGCATCTGGGAAAATGTGGTTTTTCCAAGATCTAATAGCTTGAGCAAGTTCTGAAATGGGTTTCCTCAGTGAAGAGGGAGTCTCCAGCACCCTTATTTTTGGCTGTTAATGGAGAAGGCACTGCACAGAACAGCTGAGGCTTCCAAAATGGCCCAAAGTGGAGATGTTTCTATAGAATGGTGAAGGACATATCTATGATTAATTCACTACTAATTTTCAAATACCTCCTCTAAAGTTGGAGTTACTCAAAGAAGAGAGCACAACTTTAGTACTGGTAAAGGAGCACCATTTTTTCCAAGTCTCATTTTCACATGTAGCTGAATTTTTCAACTTTTTTTTTTTTTATCACACGATGGCTGCAAAACAATCTATATGGTCAGAAATGGGCAATATATTAGAAGTATATTGTCTAGAAGTATAGAAGTGTACTAAAAACAGCCTATTCAGAGGAAAAAGTGGTTTAAACATCTATTTCCTCTTGTATTAGGAACTGCAATATGACACTGAAAAACGGAAAAGCTCTGCAGTCCCCTGAACGAAACTCATGACTTGTTTAACAGCATGCTCAACTTTTTCTATACTTTAAGCTTTTCTAGAAAATTCACTTTCCTAATTCTGCTGTTTCTATTAGCCCCAGACCCTGTATGTTTTATACCAGCTGCATTCAACAGAAGGGATGCCCAACTGGGGATACAAATTGCCTGCTGAATGGCCCTCTCTGACTCCATGCTGTTACTTTTGACCTCAGATGGCACAGAAAATGCTCTCCAGTTGTCTTGCTTCCAAATGCCAAAAAATCCCAACCCCCAAACTTCTAAACATAAAACAGAAGGAAAGTTAAATTATTTGAGTTTAAATAACACTGCAAAACAGTTATATCACAAATATAGCAATAAAAAAATGTCGTAAAAGATGTGCCTCTTGATACACAGGGTAAAGGTACCCTGCATAATGATTTTGTATTGTTTACAGAAGAGCTTATATACGTTAGAAATTATTTTCCATAGCTTTCTTACTGAAAACAGAGTTTTCATATGCAAACAGAATTTTTTCCTATAGCTGGATATGTGCCTGGCAAACATAAATATATTTCTGTCAAATTCACCATTCTGCCATGGATATCAGAAAACATCTTTGGGAGACATGGACATGGTTTTACTTCCTCTATTAATCTTTCAGTTCTTTGGTTCTCACATGACCTGGATCTCTTCTATCTTCTGTATTTTAACTCAGAAGCTCTTGCCGGAATATTCTTTCAACTTTGTTTGTAGTTGCAATGCAAGAGGGCTTCAATTCCTGCTTTAATTTAGGACACAACTTATTTCTTCCTGTAACTGAAGACAAATGGCAGACATCACCTTCCTCATTTCTCCCGAAGTAATGCCTCAGTTTTCTGTCTAGGTTAGCTGGTGAAATTACTCCCTTTCTAAATAGTCAAGTTCAGCTGCATATAGAGAATTGTGATCTTTAATGCTTAGTATAAGCAAGCACTGAGAGGAGGGATATACTGAGAAGAGTATTTTCTGCAAGAGAGATATAATACGTGCTTTCTGCTCCATGTGCTCCTGCTGCAGCCTCAGCTGTAGCTGTAGGTCCAGATTTAGGTAAGGATTTAAAAAATGTTGTGCATAACTTAGGGTCAATTAGACTAGCAATGACCAGAAGTTTAGAAATCACATCCTGTGGAAGAGGGTTTTTTTTCTCAAAAGCCTGTAAGAATTACAGGGTCATACAGACCAGTAACCTGGTCTTACCCTTACATCAAAATGGCTCCTAGCTAAATTTCTGGGGCTCTGTATGTTAAAATAAGAGAGGCTTGTCAAAGTAAAGCTAATAGTCAGTGGTGAAATTCCTTACCCCAGCAAAACAATTGAAATGTAAAGTGCAAATTGAGGATCAGAAAGGAGAGAAAGAAAATAAGAGGTTAAAAGATCCTAACAGAGGCTCCTGACTTCACCACATCAACAGTTGAAGTTAAAAGGTTAGCAGAGGTTGAACTGACTGTTAATATTTCCTTATCATTTAATTTATGAGAAAGAAGAAGGAAAGAAGATTTCCATCCCTGTTATCAGGTTATGTTACTCTGCTTGAGTGGAACAACTTAATACTCCAAATATTCGAACCCCAAAGAGGATCACACAAGAATGTTTGTCTCAGACTGTAATTGGAGTAGATCTGTTTGTTTGTGTAATTGCCACCACGATGGAAATCTATGCTTCTCTATTTGTGCAACTGCAATTATTTTCCTAGGGATGAACCATCTGAATTTTAATATCCCATATATTCAGTGCAACACAGCGTATTACAATACCTTGACCTTTTCAGTGTTCCATAAATTGATTGTCTGGTTGTTCCAGTCCTCCCTCGTTTACAATCCTGGAAACCTTAGAAGAAGAGGTATCACGGCTGTCTCTGAGTCATATCTTGTATATTTATCAGCATTTTTGGAATCACACTGCTGATCTCTTGAAGGCTTGACAGAAGTTACATACTGTGTGCCTGAGGTGCAGTAGCATATAAAATCATGCCAGAAAAGGCAGGGATAAGTGCTACAGGCAGGCTCACAAGGTCCACCACAGGTGGTCCTGTTGAAGGTCTCATTGGTTGACCAGTATTGTTATCAAACTGCAATTTCTCCAGTGAGTTATTCTGACAGCCAGATAAACCTCCAGCTAAATAAATATCATGTGCAACCTTCAACCAACCAAATAGAACTGTTTAATTAATGTGCTTTTCCTAAGTAAATTAAAAAGCAGAGGGAAAAGACTTCTGGTGTTTTAAGGATGAATAAAGCCAAAAATGTAATCTAAACATGATCTAAGCATGAAAGGGAGAGAATCCTCTTAAAGCTGAGGATGCAGTGGTAATGCAAAGCTAGAAAATGATTATTCATTTCCAGACATCACCTCAAACTGATGGACTAGTGAAAAGAAGATACAAATTGTAATAAACTACAAATGTTGGAGGAAGATGCAGAGAAAGAGCAATTGCCACTTTTTAATTGCTTGTCCTCCATCAAAGAAGGGAGAGGGAAAATTCACATTTGGTAGCGTTCATTACAACTATTATGCCCTTAAAAAAAACCAACAAAAAAAAAATCAACTAAAGACATAGAACAAAACAGAAATGCTCTGAGGTGGCTCAAATTCTTCCTCTGAGACTAAATGTAGAATTTTTTTTCTGAAGATGCTTTTTCACTTCCAGGTGTGCCTTCAGGTCCCATGTGTACCTTGAGGTAAATTCCTCTGCCTAGTGAGTGTGGAGCTGAAGAAGTCATTACTGCTTTAGTAGCTTCCTACAAGCACAGTTCAAACCATCTCATTTGCCCCTTCAAGCAGCAGCAGAAAGAGCTGTTTTGTCTTAAGCACTGAACAAAAGAGGACAAGCATGCAACTACCTGCACTGCTGAAGTGTGGAGCGGGTGGGCACATCCTGCAGCTCGACTCTGTTATACTGACCACTACCACGACACTGCTTCTGACAAATCTCTCTCTGTATCAGCTGTGGCCAGACTTTTCTGCATTCAGATGCCTGTCACCATTTGAAGTCACATCTAGTTTGGGGCGTGGGGAGTGCTGTGAGACCATGAGACAAACCATGTAAGAGAGCCTGAAACACAAAGAAGACTTCCGTTCCTTTCTTCTCTGCATCCCATGGAGAACAGTGCTCTCTATCCAGCCTCCTACTGAAAGTAATATCAAAATGAAAAATAATCATATTAAGGCTAATCCAGACAAAACAGAGCAGTTGTTTATGAGAAGAGGAAAGCATGTTTAAGAATTTTCTCCTTATTTCAAAAGCATAAATCTTAAGATGGTTAAAATAAGTCTTACTCTCAAGTTTTTGGACTTATTTGTTTTAGATTCCCATTTACCTATCAAATGTGATGAGTAAAACTCACATTTCTGTCTTCAATTAATGTGAAAATTTTGGACAAGCCATGAAGAGCTAAATCTGATCACTGCCATATTGGTGTTACTTCCTGCAGATCTGCTGCTGAAACTGGAGCTCCTGGAATGCTGACCAGTACGAAATGTACCAGCCTTTTACCTAGCAATAAAGACCATCGTATGCTGATCATTAGTAACAGTAATCTGCACTTTTTCCTTCTTCTTTATTCAATATAGAACCAAAATCAAGGCCTCTCTTCTGGTAATCAAAGGTTTCACTGCCACTGGATTATACTGTTTAGACATTACCTATGCATATGTTACCAGTGCTACCATTTGTGCCTTAACAGAGACTGGACATCATCCCATTATCTTTCCAACATAATAAGAGACGCATCATGGTCAGGAGGCAAACAAGCATTTATTGCCTACATCATCCATGGAAGAAAAAACCTGGGACATCTGTGGTGGTATAATTTGACTGAAAACCAAAAAGCCTGCAGTAACATCATGCTGTGGCTGATTGTGAGAAAGGCAGGGGAACAGAGGCAGGCATCTTCCAGCAAACATAATCACAGTGGGCCAGAAAGAATGGAAACCTATACTAAGAGGGTAACCCTCTATAATGGTGGAGGTGAATGCTTATATGGGTATATATCTCCAAATTATCTGTTTTATCACCTGTGAAAAATTATTATCTGGAGGCTAAGATATAAGATTGATTGGAGTGGGATGAAATAACAGTGAAGGGTATTATTGTGATGTGTTGTTTATTTACACAATTCATGTTATGTTCATTAACCTTCAGCTTACATGGGGGATCTGGCATAGACACATTGTAAGTAGGAAACTCTGCCTTGCAAAGCTTGCTATCCAAATGAGTTGTACAGGAGTCAAGGAGAGGCACAAAGTGTAGGAACATACCCATGCCCACATGACAGATGGGTGCCAGAGCCAGAAAAGATACAATAAATACACAGTGCTTGCATCTTAGACTTGGCAAATAGGCTGTGCAATTTGTGGTTCTTAAAAGGGACATATTGAAATGTCCAAACACTCTAACACATAAAAACAGGACAGTATGACTGAAAAAAAAAAAGGCCTGTGTATCTGAAAACTTGTTCAGAGACCTTTTCATAAATACAAAAATGTTTTGGTTGTCAGTTTGAGGTGTGAGCCATTGTATATGTCTAACTATAGCCTCTCCAAAGTCACGTAATGCCTCACTGACTGATTTTAAGCTAGGTCAAAAAGACAGAGAAGGCCAAAGCAGAAGGGTATTTCTTTCTTTGGTATCCACTATATCTTATTTTACTTCCCTTGTCAAGGTTTTTCATTGATTTCTGAGAGAGATTTGGCCAGAAATAGTTTGAGAGGATGGTGCTTATGAATTTGTGCATATTTTATTGCTAGGATATACTGCCAATACATGACACATTTCCAGATCTTTCAAATAAGATGTGCTCCACACACAGTGAGAAGGGTTTTACTCATAAAACTTAGTTAAAAGGAAGTGTACAGTTTTCTTTCTGGAAAATAAGAATGAGTCATCCATGCAAACATTTGATTTCCAGATCCAAGAGTCTGCAGTCTAGACTTATGGTTTTCATTTTTCTGAAGACCTAATCAGTCTTTACGCAGGCTGTTACATCCTGATGTCAATAGGAGATTCATGAGGATATAAAAAACAGAGCAGGAGATGCCAGAGCTTTCCTTCAGGTGAGAAGGAGCAATAATTTTCCAAAGTGGCTCCGAAAAAACCCAAAACTGTGATCTTTAAGTTGAGGGACCCCTTAGTCATCTATGTGCCTCATCCACAGAGAAATGACTGTGTATCTCTGTTAAAGTCTGCATAAATTAATTTCTGCCTCCTCAGAGTAAGCAGGCTTTTAAAACCCTAGTTTGTACTCTCAGGCAGCAATTCAATTTGGCTCTGAGCTCTGCAAGACGACCAAAGGACTGGGGCATGATTTGCCCAAGAGAGAGTCTGTGCATGCTGACAGGTGGAATAAGGGACTTAGGAAATGAGAAAGTGGTGATGATATATGGCATAGTGTTATACAAAGGGGCCTCAGAGAAAAGGTTTCTCTTCCTTGACTCCATGTCCTCAGAGTGGAGTCCATGTTTTCACTTACTGCAAGGGTGGAGGAGCAAAAAAGCCATCAGAAAATATATACATACACAGAGAGCAAAGAGCAATCATTCCTCCACTGAGTATGTCCTGGGTTATGTTTGTATTTCCCAGTCACTTCCTGGGATGCCGACAATTCAATGATTTTAAGAGTGAGTACAGATCAAGGTACGCATTGGACTCTACTCTCCCAGATAGGAAGGCGGCAGAGGAGATCCTTCTGCTTCTTGTGTAGATCTCAGGTGAAACAGCTTCTCCTTGTTCCTCCCTGAAGCAGAAGAGGAAATAAAGGATTTTCCAGTAGACAAACAGGAGAGAAATGTGGATTAAGCAACAGCTTCCCCAGTAGCCAGTGCAGCAGACAGTGCCTCGCTTTTCCAAAGATTTGCTGGTGTGAGTCACTGTCAGAGACAGCAATGCACGAGAGCAGGCTGTGGAGAGTATCCTATGCTGGTCCCCCATCCTGCCACCCTCAGCATTCCCAGTGATCTCCTCCTGACAATGTCAGACAGGGATCAGAAATCAGGCTTTTAAAGGAGAATGCTCTGTGGCTCTAAAGCTGCAGCCATGTCTTTTCAAAACGGATGGAGAAGTCCCTAACCACCAGGAATGGTGCTTGGGTTCCCATGTTCCTCCAGCAAAAAATTATTATAGCAGAAAACAAAACAGGTCCTGATGGATGCAGATAATTAAAAGAAGAAGAAGAAGCTTCAACTTCTGAGTAAAAACTACACATGGACACTGTGATAGTTACAGCACGGTAACACTGCCCAGGTGTGAGAGACATCTGTGGTGTAGGAAATTTGAGTAAAGTAGCAGTGTCTTCCAAAAAGCAATCTACTTTCCATCCATATCCAAACTGAAGTTGTCAATGCACCTGCCATCAAAGCAGTCAGTCACTTACATGGGGCTGCAAGTGCAAAACAATGCTTGATCTGCTCAAGTCCCCCACCTTTCTTCTGTGTCATTTAAATCCTGAGAAGATATAAATAACCTATCTTTATCAATTCAGTTGATATTTAGCTTCCAGCAGCATATTAATTCATAGTAAGGAGCAAAGAGAGCAACAAAAGAAGAAACTGCAAGCAGTAGAAATAGAAATAATATGCAGGAAAAGAAAGGCAGGTCATGCAGCTGGTGAGAGCAGCCATCCTGCTGCTTCCCAAAGCCCGTGAAGATCTGCTCTGGGTGGGCAATCAAGCACTCCGGTCTTTGGCACATCTCCATTCTTCCCTGCTTCAGGTGCTCTGTACTTCTCAAGTCCTCCTGCCAAGGCAGAAATAGTCTGTAGTAAGTACTTAGACACAAATCCTCTCAGTCCCCAAATATTAGTGAATTACTATCCAAAATAAAAAGGCTGCATTTGAGCCCCACCTTGCTTGCTGACAGTGCCTTCAGTGTGCCAAGTCTGATGGAGCAAGGTGTGCCCGGGAGAGGTTCACTGGGAACTTCAGCAGTGACACAAGGTTCGAATGTCGGCATGGGCAGTCAATCTTCCCTTTGTGCTCTGTAAAGCACGGCCAGTGGGCAGCGATTTAATGGCTTGAGTCACCCCTGGTAAAACGTGCACTTGTTTGCTCTTCCTTTTTGTCTTTCAAGGTCTTCCAAGCCAAAAGCAAGGCAGAAGCTCCCAGAAAGCTTGAGGTAAGCAGCAGTGTGCTTCCAGGGATTCTGACCTTGCAGTGGCACACATGGGAAGCAAATCAGCACTGCAAAATAGGACTTCTCTGCATTTTCCATGCTGATCAGAATATTCAAAAATGACTGGACAGCTTGCTCTTTCACAGCCATGCAGGGCTTATGCAATTTTTCCCATGAATGTATATTGACATTACTTACCATCTCATTATCTGTTTTCCTTGTACAGTAAGTTTTGTAGCTCTGAATTTGATTTCTATTGTTAGTGCTTATTATGTCAGCATGGTTATATCACAGTGTATCCAAGAGAGGAGAGAGCCATAGAGAAACGTTTATGAGAACAATAGAAACTCTTAAGAAAGACGGACAAGCTCTCAGGCTCTGTTTCTTCAGGTCTGGCAATATTTATTATGATTACTGCATTAAAGATAGAGAATTGTATGAGCATAGGGAAAAATACCCATAAGTACTTTTGTCACCATCTTTAAAAAGTCATTTAGAGTCATTACCATTCAACTTGAACTCTTTAAAATGTCGGTTTACATATTTTAATAGTTGCTGGTAAGGAAAGTTAGTGCTCATGATCTTTCTGTAAGGCTGCATCCTGGCCACAGCTCATATAATCAGTTTTCAGGCTCCTCGTAATGTTTTCCTGAAGTAGCCAAAGAAAAGAAATGCACCTCATAAAGAAATGATGTGAAGTAGAATCTGACATCAAAATGACCTGAGGTACAGTTGTTCCCTAGAAATGAAACAAAATTAAAAGCAACATAAAATACTAAAAGTATAGGAATGTTTCTGTATCTGGCAGGGCAAACTAGCACCACAATCCCAGGAGGTTTGTTCTCATTTTCATTATCACTACTGTATAGTCCACACTTCAGAAAAAAATAGCTCTGTAAAATTAGGTTTTGTAGTTTTTAGCTTTAAACAATTCCAGAAAAATTGGGGGATGGGGAGTGCTAATTTTTTTCAGTCATTTAAGTTATTATCCTACTGTGGCTGCATCATGTTTTTATACTCACTTTCAAAATTTGACTATATATATTTAAAAACAACAGCAGAGGATTTTTTTATTAAAAGCATTAAAAACTACCACTTGAACTATCAGCTATTTTACCCAGCTCTGGTACTGAATTTCTTTCCTTTGTCAGGTCTCTACATATGTCAGTAGTTGAGTATTTTGCTTTCTTCTATGGAACATCAAATCTTTTGGCAAAAAGACCATTGTACTGGAGGAATACTTGGTCACATAATTGGGAGACATAACCCAGAATAAGTGCTTGGCCCATGCAATAATGATTGAGATCTCAACAAAAGTGTTATATGTCAGAGTAAATTATTCAATTTAATTGTTAAATTTTTTCAACATGGATGAAAAATTCCCACAGACAGTGATTGCTGTTGTTTTGATGTGTATCTTGACAAACCCCCAAATTTTTAGTCAAACAACAACAAAACCAAAACATTTAGTTACTCCTGCAAATACTTACGCATGTTTAGTGCTCACAGAATCATGGAAAGTGACAAAAAAATAAAGACAGACAAAAAGAAAAAAAACCAAGAGACACCTGCTTCTGTTAGTGTCTTCTGCTTGTGAGTTTGTTCCTCACACCATTGGGGCCAGGAGAGAATGAACACCTGTCCCCAGGCTGAGGGAGTCACATGGCACAGCACAGCCCACATCTCCACACAGTGGGGAGGATGGCTGGGGCTGAAAAAAGCCCCATTCTATCTTTTTGAGGAAGAAAGCAAGGCAGCTGCAATATTTTTAGGAGTGGGTGACAGCTGAAAGTATGTGTCGTGAAGTTGCTCTTTGATGAATGTATAGCATACCTGGAGGAAAAATAGGAGTTTGCCAAGTGCAGACATCTTCTATTCTTATATAACTAAAGCTGCTTTGATCTAAACTTGACAAGTGATGTGTATATTATACTACTGAAACCACTTTAGTCTTTTTAACTCAAAAAACAAATAGCCCAGGGACCTAAATCTGCTCTTAGACACCTCCTCCTGGAACTCCTACTGCTTTCAGATTGAGAAGCATGAAAGGTAAGTACAGTAGAGGAGGACTCAGAGAATGCACAAGTGGTTCAGATTCTGGGACACTTGCAGCTTGGCTTGGCGTGTCTGGGTTCATGTCCCAGCCTGGATTCAGATTGCTTTCCAGAGGAATGGTAGCAGTGCTGGTGGAGGCATGAGAAGCCAACTCAGCCATGAAGTGTTTCCCTAACCTGCACTGACACTGACTTATACTTTACATCTTTTTTCTTGCATTTCAGAGAGATCAGCACTTCATCTGTCTGCGGAAATTAATGATACATGTCTTTTTTTTTTTTAAAGATAGCCTATGATATCTAAAAATGAAGATTTATAAACCCTTTAGTCTGCTTAATTGTATCTGTCTCAGTAAATTCTGCTAGAAGTATTGGTAACTTTGATCCATTTATTGCCAAAATGACAGCAGCATTCCCTCTATCTGGTATATGCATTGCAATACCTGTCTGAAATTCAATAATGTACGAAGGTGTAAGAAAGTTTGTGAAGAAAAGTGCTGTGTATTGTGACACTGAAGTTTGTCCTCTGCATATACCATTATCGTCTTCAAATATATCCTAACCAAATACCTACTGTACCTACATCAAAGATAGAAATTATAGATTCAATAATCTACATTTTAAAATCCTTAAATGCATATTTGTTTGCTCCCTTGTATCAGAGAGTGCAATGTCCTCTGACAGAAACTCTTATACTTCCACTTGTACTTTACAGTTTCCACTAGCTTCTATCTAACTTCCAGCTTTGATTTACCCCTCGGAAGACTGTTTCAAAATTATTAACTTAATTTTTAGACTAAATCTGATCCTGACATTTAACAAAGGCAAAAAACATTTTGATTACAAAACTACTTTATTGAAAGGTGATTAAAATATATTTTCAGGCATTAAGTTCTTTAATAAAAATATTATATTTTAATGGGAGGTGTTAGATAAAAGTATGTTGTAAAGGATTTGTTACAATTAGTAACAGAATGAAGAAATCTATGAAAGAAACCTTTTCTGCTGGTTCCGCTGAGAATTGACTAAAGGAAGCTCAGTTTTATTGCACATGACATATTGAACTGAAATAAATGGAAAACTCCAGCACTGGTGGCAGAGGTAGCTTGTCCTTGGGACTGGGAGGCGGAAACAGGCTCATGCTGTCGATGAAGAAGGGCACAGTACCCCCTGACTGCCATTTCCACTTCCCTGAAACAGCCTTACTAGAAGATGTTACCAAGTAAATGTACGATAATGCTCAGCAAATCCATTTTTACTGGTGAAGTCATGTCTGGAATAAATTTATGTAGTTTCTGTTAAGGTATCACCTTAGACAGGTAACAGACAGATCACATTGTCTACAGGCCAATAGATTGCTGGAGAATGGTGTCAGACTATGAACACACCTATTAAAATTGGGCAAGGAACTGTGCCAGTGATGCCAGAATTGGCTTCTGCTCACTTTTTGCTCACACAGAAGCCATGCTCAAGGTGTCTGGTGCTGCCAGGTACAAGCATCAGGACAACAAGTGGTTGCATGACAGCAACCTTGCATGACAGCACGATAGTTTAGGGGAAGGATATTTGTTTCATCTCCATCCTTCAGCTGGGACACCCAGTGTTGACCAATCTGCTGCTTGAAAGGATCCTTATTTCTCCAGAGCAATTCACACATCTCTGGTAAATACAGGAAATAGAAATGGATGCTTATACTTTCCTGCTGGGAAGTTGAGTACTAAAAAGCAAAGAATCATAGAACAGTTTGAGTTGGAAAGGACCTTAAAGATAACTTCTTTCCAATACCCCCTTCATAGGCAGGGATGCTTTCTGCTAGACCAGGTTGCTCAAAGTCCCAGCCAACCTGGCCTTGAACACTTCCAGGGGTGGGACACCCACAACTTCTCTGGGCAACCTGTTCAGTGCCTCACCACCCTCTCAATAAAGAATTTCTTCCTTGTACCTAGTCTAAACCTGTCCTCTTTCAGTTTGAAACAATTCCCTGTTGTCCTATCATGACAGCCCTTGTAAACAGTCCTTCTTCAGCTTTTTTGTGTGTTCCATTAAGGTACAGGAAGGTGGTATAAGGTCTTCCCAGAACCTCCTCCCCTCCCCTCCCCTCCCCTCCTCACAAGCCAAGCTCTTACAGCCTGGCTTCATAGGATAAGTGCTTCAGCCCTCTGATCATCTTCATGGCCCTCATCTGGACTTGCTCCAACAGGTCCATGTCCTTTTTATGTTGGGACCCCCAAAATAATGAAGTTCCTTTCACAATACTTACTCATGAGGGCTTCTACCACACCTAGGGTTAAAATGTTATATGTTGCACTTTGCTTCCTTTTAGTAAAAACAAGTAATTTCCTTACTTCTTTCTCTCCCCTCTCTTTATTGTAAGGATGATTTCCCAGGAAGAGATTTTCAAACTTTACAATCAAACTATCTCCAGACTGGAAGAGAGAAAGGAGAGAAGGTACAACCCTGTGAATATGAGAAGCTGCACTTCTTGCAAATTTAATTTTTGTTCAGTAAGCAAGGAAGAAAAAACAGTGTTTAGTTTAAAATTTCAGGAAATTATACAGTAAATACTCTGAAAAATGTAGTGTACTGAAGCCAGGGCACAGTCCAGCACAACTTCCCACACACAGAGCCATTTGCCAAGCCTGGCTGATGCACAGTTCTTGTACAAGTACTTAATTGTGGGGCATGACTTTTTACCAAATTATTTTTACTTTTCTAAAAAATAACATGGATGTTTTTTACACTGGAATAATTGTTCTTTTGTCATCTAGTTACAAGCATATTTAGTATAACAATAAAACAGTAGATATTGGAAATTGTTTAGGTCATCTATTCCATTCCTCTGCCCATGATGAATTATTTCTTAAATTGTATTCATTAAATTTTTTTTCAACATATTGACAACACTGAAAAGTCATGTCATGCAACCGGGGGAAATAGTATAGAACCAGCAAATAGGATTACAGGAACATCTGCTGGAAACTTTTTTCTTATGAAGTATGACATTTATGCCTTGGAAATGAGCAATATTCACATCAACTGCAGATTATTTGTACAATTGGATTTTTATTCCTTTTGACAACACTTCCCAGCCTGTTTCCATGGCAGTCCAAGAGACTTCACCCCAATCTTTTGGAATAAAAACATTTGAGCTGCTGGGATTTCAGGGTTTAAGCAGGATTCATAGTACCTGGGTATTGGCTGGCTTCCTTTAAGATATATACTCACATATACTGTTTGTGCCTTTAAAACAGGTATTTTTCTGTAAGAAAGTGAATAGAAAAATAGAACAGATATAAAAAAAATATATAGCAAAATAGAGCCTTTCTTCATTATTGTCTGTGTAATTCCAGACTTTTTATATTACCACAGCAGAATCACAACTTCCTCCTCCAAATCCAGAACAGGGGACTTGGGGGACAGTACCCTGTCTAGTATTGAAATAGTAGCAGAAATTCTGTCCTCAAATTAACAACTTAGGCTTCATTTCCTGAGTGTCTTCAGCTCCAGTTAGAGTAAATGAAAGTTTTAGGCTATCACGAGCAGACAGACTGACAGGCTAGGGCTTCTCTCTCCATGCATTGTTTTCTCTTTTCTCACTTGTGCATAAATCAATAAGGGTTAATACAGGGCTGTGACTGTCCCTGTGCAGGCAGCTCAGGTAGTCCTTGCACCCGTTTAATGGAAACTCTGGCACCAGCCTGTTGGGTATATAGAATTACACCAGTCAAAATGTTTCTCTAGACATCCAATGAATAATGAAAAGAGTTTAATAGCTACTTCAAACAATCGCTCTCCCATCCTTTGGGGTATGGAGTTATCTTTTTGAAGGGCTAAATCCATGCAAGTTTAAAGTTTCCTTAAAATGTATGCCCTTTTGTGACAAAGGGACATGGATACAAAGGTAGGGAGACCAGTGCTTTTTAATTGGTTTTATTCCTGAACATGTTGACTGTATTTTGCCTATTTGATCCATCTTCATTCCGTCATTTAACTCACAAGGGCCCCCTTTGAATATAAATCCCTAGGATGGGGGCTGGGATGGTAGCACCTGTATTCTTGTCTTAGACATGGCATTTCTGATACAGAACAGAGGCTGCCAAATGGCCACATCCACAGCTGAGGAGAGCACAATGGCTTGGCATATCCTTATAGTTCATTTCATGCACAGACTTTATTTAAAGACTTATTATAAATGATAAATGTTAGCTAACTTCACAAAACGTCGAAGGAAGCTGACAGCAGGCACATACCAGTGTATGTGTCTGGGCAGTTTAGGTTTCAGGCTGGCAATGCTTCCTTTCTTTTGATCCATGATTGCTGTTGAGGGAGTATCTTGTCATGTCAGCAGTAAATGACTGATGTAGTCTTCATATGGTGCCAGCAACCCATTAATGAGGCCTCCCAGTCGTACTCCTACTGCTCTCTTGCTGACTTTGCACCTTACTTGTACAGGCACAGCACATGCAGTGTCAAGACTTGCATTGCCTTTGTCTTTGCAATGCCCAGGAACAGTAGCTGTATAAGAATATATTTCTAAGATGAGGCTAAGATAGAAATGGCAGTGGGTGGGAATTGGCAGATAGGAATGGCAGTGGGTTGTCTGAGTAGTCTGTCTAGACTATGACTTTCTCCTGTCTGTTTTCTGCCATAATGATGATCTGTGTGATCAGTAACACCTCAACACTTCCATAACCCCAAACAAAAAAACAATTAAAAGGAACTAAGGAAAGGTGATGCTTTTGAGTAAACTACCAAAGCTCAAAAAACAGTATATATGCTCGGGGGTAGTGACAAGACTTGAACCTGCTTAGTAAATTAAGATGCGAGCTATACACATTAACTCTTCTGAATTCCTTGAAATATAGAGATTAGGAACCAAAATGGATCATGACTAAGAGCTGAGGATTTTTGATTGAGGGGAGAAGTGGAGAGATAATCATAGAGATAAAACTGTTGATCCAAGGTTGTTATTATTCAGTCTTGTAAATAACTTTTTAAAAGATGAGTCTTTTGCTCAGCATGGTTTATTCAAAGTCAGTGAGGAAGAGGCTTTTGTATCTCTTTATAACTCTTGCTTAATGGGTTATTTCGTTTAACTGTTGACTTGTTCTCCCTATCAGGTGGTGGCAAGAGCAGCCTTTCACAGCAAAACAAAATCTACCTGCTCTGCCATTCAGCAAAGACTTTCGGAATCAGTGACAAATGTTTAATGTGTATTTGCAAATATGACCCTTTCTTTCTATTCTGGTGCAGGATCCACTTCACACCTCTATGTGAAGTGTGATCTGGTTTCATGGATCACTGCTAATGAAGCTTTCAGATATGAGCCATAAGTATATGTATATTTTGTTCAAAAGAAGACAGTTTTTATTTGCTATTACCATACCTCACACAGGAAAATGAGCTTCAGTCACATGAATTCTTTGTCTCACTGAACAAAAGAAAAATTGAGCAAAAGAGCAAACTTGCAGCATGGGAAAAATCAAGCATCAGAAGTTGAGCCAGTTACAACCAGAAGAGAAGGGTGGGCTCTAAAGAGATTGACAACTGCTATTACGTGCAAGTACATTCAATAAGAACAAATTTTTATGTACATTTGTGTAAATATGAGTATTAATTTAACCCATTTAAGTAAGGACTTAAATATTGCCAATGCAAGCAAGCTATTTACAATAAGGACAAAGAAACCCCATGTGTTTGGCTCTTATACTGTAATCAACACCTTCAAAATAATGTACAGATTACAGTCATAGTAGCTCATGTTGTCATTTATGCTACACATTTCTGTTTCACACATTTGGAAAGAAACTAAAAGAGTTCTAGTGATATGATCAAATACTGTGTGGAAACACAGGGCTCCTGACTCTGCTTGGCTCACTATGTCCCTCTACTCAAAAAAAATTTTTGTTTTTCTTTCTTTTTCTTTAGGCAACTAATCATCAACATTTCATCAATTTGCCTCCTCTCACCCTACAAGTAAATGACAGTACAAAAATCTTCATTTATGCTACTATTACTTAATTATTTCAGGTACTGAAGCCACTGCTGTTCCTAGGGACAGAAAGCCAGGATGGGACAATGAACACAAGAGATACCTGCAGCTAAAGCATAATGGATTTTTGAAAAAGGCCTTTTCACATGGAGCTTAATCTGTATATAAAAAGTTTAGGGAGGAGAAAAAAATATGGAAAAGTGGTCCATTGTGGCTACTAACCAGGAACATCTAACTATGACCCGTAGTCCAGGGATTCTCCTGTTGCTTTGAGGGTATACAGAGATGCTCCCCCTCCTGTACTTTCATACCATCCCGCCTCCACGGACCCAGAAGCAAGCACATACTTCTTTGTTCTTATATTCCTTTCCCTCAATAATACGCAGGGAGAGAGGAAGCAGGACCAGATGAGCCTTTGCACTGACATCATGTGGATGTTCTGTGTTATGTTACACGTTGATGTTGCAGCCAGGCAGGCCACACCCCCGCTGCTCTCCCTTCAGCCAGCCCTGCAAGCCGGATCTCTGACGCAAAGCCTGGTGAATTCAGTGAAATCTTTCTTCAGATCTTCAGAGCAGACTCCTAAAGGCAAAAACCTGGTTAATACTCCAGCAGAGAACATCTGATTATTACATGGGGTTGTTCAGGAACAGTTATCAAGTTACCTAAAGGAAAATATTTAGGATACATTATTTAAACTGCATTAGTTATCTGTATGGTCATTCCCAGGCAGAATGAATATTTCCTCGATTTAATTTAATTTTATTCCATTTAATTTACACCTTTCATTACTTTGGATGAATATTGCTCTACCACATGTCTTAGGGAAACAGGCTCTGCAGGAAATTGTGTGAGCTATTGACATAATTTCTACTACCATTTCTAGCACTAAAAAATATTGCAACAGTAGAGAATTCTCTCTTGAATAAAATATAAACCCGAGGTTCTCCTCTGGATGCACTTATGTGGTAAATATAACTGCAACCTAAACATGGAAGTACAGAAATCAGCAGTAGACAGAAACAGCTTCCTTAATGTTCAAATTTTCAATTTTTCCCTTACTACATGGAAGCAAAGTTAGCCAGTGCAGTCCCTCCCTCCGTGATGTCTGTCCTGCACCATCCTCACAGGCTTTTGAATCTGATGCCCACTGGCTAAAGTCCAGCAAAACCAAAGCGTAGGTGTAGTTGAGTCATTTAAGTCTTGGAGAACAATTTTGCACTCAACAAGGACCTTTGCATCTCACAGGACCTAAAATCTAGAAGTGCTTCTGCTTTTGACCAATTTTCTAGGAGGCTTCGGAGTTTACTAGCAAGAAAAGCAAGATTTTAATAGGCAAAGGGAATTTGATACTCTGACCACCTCTTCTCCCTGCTCTCCACATGTTCCAATCACTGAGCTATTGTTCAAAAGCCAGAGCACTGAGCACTGTCTTCCTGCTGCTCACCTCATCAGGTTCCCCACCATCTGCAAACTAGTCACAGTACCTTAAAAATATCTCTCACTCCCTCAATTCAGCAATGGTTTTCAGGGACAAGAAATCATAGTTCTTTCTTGCCGCTACTACATGCTGGGTCTAAAGTCACCGAGAGGGTAAAGGGTGAATAGTCTCTGGATTTTAAATTTAAAGGTAATCTTGCTCGTTGTTCTCTAAAATTAGTGGCAATACAGAGAGTACTGTGATTATTCAGTGTTGGTAGTTACCAAAAATCTTCTCACCATAAATATTGAATTGTGTCATAATCACTTATATATGCTGGGCTTCCATAAATATTGGCATTTAGTAATTAAACAGCTGGCTTTAAACTTGAGCAGGCAGTCATTAAAAGGGCCATTAAGAGAGTTCAGAGCAGGAAACAGGCTGCTTCTTATTCATTCAGGACACTGGAGCTCTCAAAAAAGGGAAACTTTTCATTTGAATAGGTCACATATTCTGTATGTGACGTTATCTGTATTGTGTCTCTGATTTCCTCATATCCCTTCAGCCAAACAGCATATTTTGCATCTTCACTTCCGGATTCATCAATACAAAATTGGGGCTTTGTTTCGCAGGTCCATTCCAAAGTCCTCCAGGAAGAAGGACACATGCAAAATTACTTGCAAGGTCTTTGCATGGGTTTTAAAATATCAGAGAGTATTGGAAGACCAGTGTGAAATGACTGATCTATACTATGTTTTTGCAGGTTAAATACCAAAGTTTATAGCTGAACACTGTAACTTTCCAGGAAAAAGACTCACACATGACTGGGAAACAGACACAGGACAATTTTCTAGCTTGGGCCTTCTGTTAGAAAAATTGAAACATGGTGTTATGGGGAAATCTTTCCTCTTGCATTTCATTTAAAAATGCTGAAGAATTTTACGCAGCTTGATAATGAACTGTTCATTTAAGCATTTATTTTTTTATATAAGGTAAATGAATAAGGCAAGGCCAGACTTCATCTTTTGGATGGTCAAAATGACTCTTGTTATTTGCATAGTCCCAACAGTTCTGGGGAAGACAAGGACTTTTTGGATCTGGGGCAAAGCAGACTGAACAATAATGCTTCCCAGCATGCAGTTAGGGGCCACTGCTGCCCTGCCAACCATTAGGAGGTGAAAACACTGGAAAAATCGTTCAAACACCAGAATCCATGTATTCCAGCACATACTAGTGAGAAAACAAGCATAATAGGTAGAAATGAAAATTATAAAAGGTCAGTTTGTGTATTGGTTGTGGCTATGGAGGTTGCCATGCTGCAGAAGACCAGTCCACAGGCTTTTCTCTTTCCAGGAATTCCAGGTGGAGCTGACATTTCTCTTCTTTAAAAGTTAAGGTTGTCATTAATTGCTGCTGGCTGACAGATACCTCCATAATGACTATGAAGACACAAGCAGCTTTGAAATTCATGGATTTCAGTCCCACAGCAGGGAGGTAGGAAAAACGCAGAGGTGCTGCCACCCAGCAAGCAGGCTCTCTCTGTCATCACCATTAACTGCAACTCTCCGCCTGCCACTTTGATGAGCCAGTGCCAGTAAGCTTTACAAGCAGATTACTGGTTTACACTCTGCATGAAACATGTATCTAATAAGAATAAATAAGATTAATCTAAAATCAGTTTAAGGGAAAGATTACAAAATGAAATTATTTGACACAGTAAGTCTGAAAATTTATGAGATGGATATATACAGCCATGGAGGTGTTGGAATTTGGGGAGTTGCTGGTATGCATCTCTTGAGTGCGCTCTGTTTTAGACTTAGTAATTACACTTCCACATTTTGTTTGTAGTGTACTGCACCACAGCTGCATGTCTGCACAGACTTGTGCATATGTATGTGTGTACCTGAAAAACTGATGGATTTTTCTAATTCAAGATAGAGTTATATATATTCATAGATAATCCTGTTTGGAAAGAAATACAATCTGTTGACATTTGGGTTTATGAGTGAGCATGTGTATCTGTACAGCAGCAGAATGGCATAAGAGAAAGGCAGCCAGTTTGTTCTTAGCACAGTGCCCGACAATTCACCTCTTGATCCTGCCCTTTTCACAGCTGTTTCTCAAGGAATTATTACAGCTAGGAAGCCTGGAAGCTGAGAAACATCCCATCTCCATGCACAAATGATGATTTTTCTCCCATTTGAGAAGGCTTTAGAACTACACAGGTGTAGCTACAGCAGGACTTGACAGAGGGGTTTGGCTTGTACCACCCCATGTGATGGAGACGCTGCAGTTGGGCTCAGTGGAGGGCTCTGCCTCATGCCCCACCATGGATCGGAGTGAGCTCATGGTCTTGCATAAATTATCACTGTGGAGATCTCAACTCTGAGCTTCAGGTCTCCAGCTGTAAAAACAAGCTAATATAATCTCCTTAGTGCTTTTTTTCTGTCTCTTTCTTCCAAAGTTCTCCAGGGCAAAGGCTTTTACCTTGTTATATTTGGAAGGTGTCTCTTTGCCTTTAGTTGCTTTTCATCCTATAGCCAAATCAGCAACCTGCGATGGGGAGACAGGAGCCACATTGGGGTCTCAGTGGCAAATAAGTGGAAGAAAAAGTCCTCAAACTGACCCCATGGCAGGAGGGTTTGATTTGCTACTCAGGGCTAGTGAAAGGAAGGGAGTATCAGCAGGCACCTTGATATCTGCAGGATTTCCTCAAGCCACCCATATGGGTGAAGTCTTGACCCTTCTTTGCTGCAGGGAAACCAGTGTGGAATGTGCTGCAGGTTGCAGAGATATCCCCAGTCTGCTACCACTGGGCAAGGATTTAGCACTGGATCCATCCCTTGGCATGCTCTGAGGGATTCACTGTGTTTCTGCTGAGTAAAGAGAGAATAGCAGGAGGGGCTGAGGTTGGAGACAATGAGATACAGCCTTGCTCCAGCTGTAGCAATTACCTGCACTGTTAGAAAAACAACAGGTCTTAAATTTTGAACAGAAGGGACTAAATGCATCCTTGGAGTAACTCCAAAAATTTCTGCATTTTATAAGAGAAAGACTTTGGCCCTCTATCAGGTTTGTGCACAGAACTAGGTATTTTCTCTAACACTGAGTCAAAGATCTGAAATTATTTCTGAGATTGAGAAGTTTGGTGTTAAAGCCAGAGGAAAGAACATACCTTACTGCAAATGAAATTGGCATATCCATATTTCTAGTGCACATCAAGTAAAACAGCATTTTTCAGGTAGATGGTTTTTGCTGATGTTCATTTCAAAATTTCAATTTCAAGTGCACTAGAGGGTTTCTCTGTGAAAGAGGCTTGATTCTTACTGTCATTTTTCAAAAGTTGCTGTGAGAGCAAAGAATTGACTGCCTTTAAAAATCCTGCAACATCCTGAACTCATTCAGTGGTGAAATGTTCCCTCTACCAGTTACTGCCTCCCCTGTCCGGGTGTCTGCCAGAGTGGGGTTGTCTGATGAGGTTATCTCAGACTTTAACCCTAAATGTTCACAGCTGGTTGCATTCAATTGGACTGAAAATATTCTAACAGCTAAGGCATGAGGTAGTGGTGTGTTTGGTGTGACACATAGTTCAGTGGGATCCCCAGCATTTCTTGCAGGATAATTCTGGCCACTTTTGCTTCCAATGCACATCTCATAGGCATCAATTCCCAGAAGTGGAAGGCTTGACATCATGCTCCCACAGCATAGCATGGGGGCAATGGCGACAGATCCCATGTCTGATGCTCCAGTCCTGCTGCAGTTCCCCAGGATAATGTTCACACAAGTGACTGTCACAGATGTGTTGTGGCTGCAAAGGGGAGGATGGAGAAAGAGGCTGAGGGTACTTATCTGAGCAGGAGGTTGCTGAGCTGTATTTCCAGGGAGGCCACTTCTGTTCAGCCTTTTTAAGTCTCATTTTACCCATCTGCTCTGTAATGCTCATTTGCCCACTCTGGTGTCAGGAGACTTCACTGGTGAATATGAACTTCTTTGATGCATGACAGCTCTACATGAAAAATAAAATGATCAGAGCTTGTTTCTGTCTGTATCACTTTTACTTGGACATCAGCAGCTGGCCAGTGTTACTGAATACATTCAGAAAAAAAATTATTTATTTATTCAATGAACCCATGGATGTTACTTCCCCAGTTCAGAGCTGGTTTCCTAGTCTTTTTTGCCAATAGTAACTAAAGATTTGCAGTTATTTGTATTTCTACGATAGTGCTTATGACCTCCTTTTCCCTCTTGAAACAATGCACAAATCCCCTACTCCTCTCCCATAACTACCTTTCCCTGGAGTACAGCAATCTGCATTGTTTGTGAATTATATTTGACAAAAAACAAACAAACAAACAAAACCAAACAGAGGAACAAAGCACTATTTAAAAGTTTCCTTTACCAGGGATAATGTTACAAGCAGTTTAAAAAAAAAAAAAAGCAGACAGCTGACTGTAAACTGCAAGGGATGGTAAAGGGTTTACTAAGAGGATGGACACACATGGAGCAGCAAGTGCTCAGTTACAGACTGCTCCTCCAAAGCCCTGGCACAGGAGCAGATCTATCACTTCTGCATCGCACCACAGATCTATGGAGGCTGCAACTAAATGACTGCAAAAGCCAAAGCGCTCTCCTCATCCATCACATTGACTCAGCAGCTAGCCTGAGAGACATGGTTGCTGGATGCAAAGCCGCTAAACGAACATGCTAAATGGCGCTGCCATTTACGTGCTTTAATTAAATAGAGACAAGGAGATGGGAAGGGTCTGAATCAGGGCAAAAAGAGGCAACTGAGCACCAGAGAGCCTGGATTTTTTCACTCTCTTATCTGTTTGCTTCATCAGCATCATTGTTGCTGGCCAGGCTAGTGCATATTACCAGGGTTTTTTTATTTCTAGGATGAATTTCAACTTTGAGTAAATCTGTCTGTTACTGAATAGACTCTTTTCAGCTTTGTATTCCTCACATAAACTTGGTTTAAATCTCTCATGTTTGATAGATTAATTTATTTTTAACTTGCAGTTATCCCAGATTCCCCACTGGTCCTGTACCCTTGTGATTCTCCATCTGCAGAATTATATTAGCAACCATCACAGGTTCAGATATTGTTATGGAGATGCTGCGTGGTGGTTTTGGCTTTCTGATGTCCCTGCTGGCCTGATTATGTATGGATTCTCCACAAATGGATACGTGCCGCAGATACAGCATCAATCTCAGCACATCCCCATTAAAGCCCCCCCAGGGAACTGCTGTTAGGCTGCAGCTCCCACACCATGGCTGCCGGGAGCACTTCTGGGTGTGGGGGGTGTCTGTCTCTCTGCATGTGGCTTCTTTGTTTTCAACAGAAACATCACAAATGTAGTATGAGTATGACAATGTACCTTAAGTGGAAAATTAGACAGAATAGAAATATACAGTGCAAATTTCTCTTCCCCATTTACAACTAGTCTAAAAAATTCTATAGCTCCATGAGTCTCAGACACTGCATATCTTTTTTTGTCACAGCTTATACTGGTTTGAATTTGTTGCTTTGGGTTCCTTCAAAAATAAGGTCTCTTGGAATTTCTCATGTGTCTCAGAAAACACTGCTGTTACTTCCACTGCTGATGAATAAAATCTCATAAAAGTGAAATAGAATTGTGCTACATCTCTGCAGATTATTCACAGATAATGCTGGAAAGATTCACATTAATTCCTGCTCCTTTTCCTTACTTGTGGAGCTTGTTTTCATGTTCCATTTAGCTCTTTTTTCCCTAATGAGTTCCAAACTCTCTGTAAATCACAGTGTTTGGGTTAGAGTGTCCATGCTGTAATGTCCAATGTAATTTACAAACTACTGTGAGATTTTCTGAAGATATTGTAAGTAATGAATAAAATCTCAATAGGAATATGTTCAAATAGGGGGCTTTGGGTGTGATTGCTCTTGTTCCATAAGCATGTATTTGTATTTAGCCTAATGTGGGTAACATTGGATATGACTCACTCACTTGAGTTTTGACAGTGAGGAGAGATTCCTGCAGGGAACCTCATAAAAGCCACTTAAGTTACAGGGGTAAGTTAAGGGATGCAGGGATTCAACTTGTAGAGGACTCATGACAGCAAGAAGGCACCACAGCAGTGAGGTATGATTCATCTCTTCTGAACTCTCTAAAAATGGCAAATCTCTTCTCATGTTGTTTGCTACCCAATCAATGGAAAAAGAAGGAAACCTGCAGGATAACTGACTCATCAGGAAGGCTATGAATTAGGAAGGACGCTAGGAGGCTGAACCTTGGGCATCAAATTTGAGTTAGACAAGCACAATTACGCAAAGTCAATCCAGCTCCAAACAACCTTGCTCCATATAGGATTTACAAAAACGTGTAGTGCAGACTTTACTTCAGAAGTGGCAGTGACTACCCCATGAAATTTGATGTCATAATCCCTGCAGCAGCTTTCCCATGGGACTTCATCTTTCACAAAGCCTTGGTTTTTGCTAGGAGAAAAGGAGAAGGAAAGAGAAGATGGATATGTGAGGAAAGAGCTTTAAAGACCGTTGTTGGTTTAACACTTTGATATGCTGCTCCTTGGGAAGCTTAAAAGCTTCTGGGTTATTTTAGAAGGGATGAGTGAGAATTGCAAATAGGACAAGCAATAGAACAAGAGGAAATGGCCTTAAGAGGAGGTTTATATTGAACATTAGGAAAAATTTCTTCACACAATAGCTATCAAGTACCAGAACAGGCTTTCCAGGGAAGTGGTTGAATCACCATCCCTAGAGGTGTTTAAAATCTGGGGGCACGATTTAGTGGTGGACCTAGCAGTGCTGGGTTAATGTTTGGAGTTGCTGACCCTGGAGGTATCTTCTAAACTAAATGATTCTATGATTCTATGACACTATGAAATAGAAAATGCAG
The DNA here is from genome assembly GCF_000691975.1 of Corvus brachyrhynchos. Lineage (NCBI taxonomy): Eukaryota > Metazoa > Chordata > Aves > Passeriformes > Corvidae > Corvus > Corvus brachyrhynchos. Next base: position 14,236,848 of record NW_008237919.1, on the reverse strand, counting down.
AACTTAATTTCCTGATATTCTTGAAGGAATTTCCAGTGACCTGGTTAAGAACGGGCATAACGGTTAATGCCATATTATCCCCTTCATAAAAAGAGAGACTCAAGCTCAGGTAATATAACAAAATTGAAGGATTCAATTGAAGAATTGAAGAAAAGCCCTTTAAACTCATTCTTCTGGCTGCTCTCTCATCTGTTCACAACCACAGATGTGCAAAAGAGGGTTGAAATGATCAAAACAGTGGCAATGGTTGTTGGGATGACTGAGCTCTCCAGGAGCACAGATTGAAGGATTTTACAGTCAAGAGCTGACAGGCAGGGAGAGATTAAATTGTCAGCTTGGCGAATACACAAAGGAAAAACAGAGCACCTAGCTATAAGGCCAATGACTCAAATGTTCAGTCCAAAACTTGATCTTGCAGCAGGATTCATTTCTACTGGATGTTCTCAGGGTGGTATCTTGTCTACAGCAAGGAATAGTAGGAAAATGTAGAACATGTCTATAAAAAAACCCTCATAGCAGTGATTAATAAACAATATCAGTTTACTGCATCTGTAAGTATGTGCTCAGGCTTTACTCAGAGCCGCAAGGAGCTTGTACTGAACAGCTGGTACAGATGGACTGTCCTACCAGTGGCAAAGGAACCACCAGCAGAGGAACCACCAGGTGGCATCCTCTTTAAGGCTCTGAGCTAAGAAGGGTGAAAGGCTTCATGACAAAGAAAATAAAATATTGATGGGAAGTGCTTCTTTCCAGAGATAAGACTGATTGCTATACAGAGGGAAAAACATGCAACTGCAAAAAGGCTTCCAAACTAAAGCACACTCTTACTAATGAAAATTTCATTGCAGCAGCTGAAATGTAACATAAATTTAGTACCTCTGATAAGGCTGGACTTTAATCAATGCCCAGAACACAGGACTTTTGTCTCTGGTACTCTCTGTCTGGCTAGCAGACAGGAGCACAGACAGCTCATGGGCCAAGTAGTGCCCTGAACTTCCATTAGATCTAGGACTATACTATTTTTTTTCTTGTTATAACTGAGCAACATTGAGGTATGTTTTGCCATCTGGCCTGGCGAGCCTTTCAGAGCACTTTTTTGTCTCATAACTAAAAAAAAAGCACTACTTCCTGCTTCCTAACTCTGCTCATAATAATTATCCTTACCTTAAAACTGCTTGAAAACAGAAGGGCTGGTAATTAAATAGAAGGATAGAAATCAGGTTGCATTTTGTTGTTCTTTCATGTAAGTGAAAATACTCTTTAAAAAAAAAAAAGAAGAAAGAGGAAAGTACAATGCAACATCATTCTACTTTATTAAGACATTATGTTGCAGAGCTCCAAGGAATGGCAAAGCCAGACTGGGTGGTGTCCACGGTCTGGAAGTCAGGTGTTTATTCTGTTTTTAACTACCAGAATGAAGCCAGAAAGCCCTAGTTCACCTTCTTCCTGGAAATTCCCTGAAGGCATCAATATGGTGTAGCATAACTTTGCCTGGTTTTGCTGGACTCTGCACCTGCATAAGGAGCAGGGAATGAGAAAAAGGCATATGGGCAATGTCCTTCTGTACCCCAGCTATCCAGTCCCTACCAGAGCCTTTTCTAGCCATCATGCAATATGTAGGTGGAATTCAATTAAAGTTTTCTTTCTTTGTATTTTTTTTCTTTAGAAAATCTAGATATATGGAGATAATGATCTGAGAAATGTCTCAGCTAGCCTTTCTGAAGGCAAAAGCTGGCCTGCAAAATATGGTTATTTCTCCATGAGCTATTTTAAGTAGTCAGTTTGTTCTCTCCTGCAGCAGGACTCTGCAGCACACATTTTTCCGGGGGAGCTGGACTCACAGCTGGGAGCACCTGCTAGCCATGAGGTACCTCACACCAAGTGGCCTCACCTCCAGTCTGAGTGCTGAATGCTCCAGCAGCCTTTCCCTCGCTAGAAAACACGGGGCTCTCAAAACACAGCCATCTGTGATGATGCCTACTAATAATACATGACCACAATAAAGCCTGGGAACTTAAGTAGGCTGGAAAGGTGTTGCCTCTAGAGGAGCTCCATCTTTCTGCATGCTGCCTCCCCATGTGGTGAACACAAGCATCTCCTAACAGCTCTTCCAGCACAGTAAGCCTTAATTTTGGACCACTCCAAACCCAGTAATATGTATGTAAGCCACTCACAGACACACCATTTTTAATAAACCATTTATTAGCTAAACACAGGCTGATAACAAAGACATCTATACTGAGAAGGATCCCTCCTTTGAACTGGAATTTGCACAGTTGAAAATCCCATTTCTTCAATCGTCGGATTAATGTCTGTGTTATCTGTCTGTGAATACGGTTCTACTTTGTCCCTATTGTAACAAGGGCCTGTACACCCAGGATGTACATGTTTGTATTTGTAGGAGGATTGTATTCAAGGCTTGACTTGGGGAGGGAAATGCTGCATAATATTTTTATTACCATTAAAAAGCCCCCATGCTGGGTATTAGGCATTACTTTTCCCATAGCTGGCGTGTTGTAATAGGTTCTGAATGCTGTAATACCTCTTTGAAATATCACTGGAAGTAAAACCATGCAGAGAAATGGAGAAAAAAATCCGTCTTGCACGTTAACCTATTCTTGAGCTCGAACCCCTTTTCACACTTCTCTTTAATTTAGGCATGGTGCTTATATAAATTTGGAAATATGCCTATGCCTTATCTGGTTTGTAACTTAGCAACCTTTAATCTGGGTTTCTTGCTGCTCCTTATAAAGCAGTTGATAAATCTAGTCAAGCACTTACAGTATACTTGGTAGAGAGAGTGTAAGGGCTTCATCAAATGCATAAGTAATACTGAAAGTTCCATTCATTTTGCTGACATTTACCTTTATGCATGAGGACAAGCACAAAACCGCCCACTGCTCAAAGTCACATATAATCAGATTGACTGGATGTACATTGCACGAAACACTTGCTAGAGGGAAGGCTGTGATTTGCAGACTGAAGAATTTTCATAGAGCATTATTTGTCTGCAATAGGATGATCTTTCATTTAATCACTTAGTTAATTTCCTATCTCTGTATTTGAAGAGGGAGTTAGCTACAGGAAAAATTGAAAGGAAGCAACAAAATGGAGAAGATTATCTTGATGCAGTATATTTTTTACAATTTTTTGACCCCACTGAAGACCATGAAGCACAGTTGGGTTCAATCCTACTCACAAGGTGAACATATTACAGAAAATAAGACCTGGGAGCTCTGAATGACATAGTTATCATGAGTGCTTGGTGTATTTATTAGAGCACTGCACCTTATCAAAACATGTTTTGGCTGTGGAATTCCTGGAGGATGCCCTACAAGCTTCTGTCTGTTTTCCTCACTCATTAATGCAGCTACATTCTCGCAGAATGGCTTCTTGATGTTATGCATTTCATGAATGGCAGACATGTCCAAAGGGCAGAGCTACAGGCTCACAGCTGGAGACTGCCTCACAGGTCAGGATTTTTTAGACAGTTAATTACACTGCTGCATTTGAATCTTCTGTTCTGAACAGTGTGGGTATTTCTCAAGATGTCTTGGTATTCTTTTTCATCTCCAAAGTAAGCCCTGAGGTAGGATGAGCTCCAGGAGACCAATGTTTAAAGAACAATGGCAAAGGGATTACTATTTTGCAGGGTTAAGTTTTAGGGGTTTGTTTCATGGGAAGCGAGAGGGGAATTTTATCAGTGCTGAGAAATTAGTCCTTTGATACAAAGATAGTGAAATCTGTAGACAAAACACATCTGTCCGACAGCCCAAAACATATAGCAAAGGTCAATCCATGAGAAGGGGATTTTATGAATGCATCTAAAAGGCATGAGTCATATTCATTCAGGATTTTTACAGTCTTTTCAGTGGACTTTATTGCAGAAAAGGAGCCAGGTGCATGATGGTTTGGCTATAGAATGGTACAAAAAGAGGTACTTCTATCCACCACATGGGACTGGGGGAAGAGCATAGGGTAACCATATGATCCATGTCATTAGCAGACTGCAAAAGTTTGTTTAGCCCTGATAATTAATTATGCCCCACTTCAGCTTTCTACTGAGAGTCCGACTGAGCCCAAAACCAGGTTGGGTTTGCCAAGCTGCTTTTTTCATCACACTGGTTTCTATGACTACTGAAGAAAGTTGACATTTTAGTACTGTTCCCCCTGAACCTTGTGGGTATCCATTGCACTTGCTTGTGAACTTTATCACCCTACAGTGAAAGGAAGCATCTTCCTCCTACTTGATTTTTTTTTCATGGCTGGAAGAAGATTCCATCACATGGTTTCAATGTTCCCAGTATGAAATATAAAGCTCTGTATAGATGGAACTTGCGTTTTTATTTTAAACATCAAGATCCATCAAATTAACTTCTTCACAAGGCAAAAAATGGTCTGCAGTGCACTGACATGATTTCCTCTGACAACACTGCCAGTTCATGTAGGAGTAACACCAAGGAGACATGCTGGAATTAGAAAATACAGGCAAGCAACAGCCAAGAACCACATGAGAGCACAGCTTGGTGATAGCTGCCAGTTGCATGTTTGATTTAGCAGATGTCTTCGGGGCTTCTGAGTTTTAACATCTCCATTGGTTTGCTCAGACATATCATGCCTCTCTTGTCAGGATTTGTGTGTTCTTTTCTCCCTCCCATGGGCTTTTATGCAGTGCCCTTTCAAAGTTTGTCTTTGCTAAGTTAGATAAATAGACATTTCTTCTTCATATTTGCAATAGCCATGTGCTTCTTGCATTTACGACATAAAATATAAAGTTTTGGATTTTATGCCTGTAATAATAATTTCCAATCTCATAATTTCAGGGCTAGCTTTTGTATCAAAAATGTGGCTTGTATCAGCAATGGTGTGGCCAGCAGGACGAGATCCCCGATTATAACCCTGTACTCAGCACTGGCCACACCTCAAATCCTGTGCCAAATTCTGAGCCCTTCCCTACAAGAAAGACACTGGGGTGCTGAAGGGTGTCCAGAGAATGGCAACAGAGCTGGTGAAGGGTCTGGAGCACAAGTCCTTGGCTGAGGGAGCTGGGATTGTTTAGCCTGGAGGAAAGGAGGCTCCAGGCAACCTCATTGTTCTCTGCAACTACCTGAAAGGAGGTTGTAGCCAGATGGGAGTTGGTCTCTTCTCCCAGTTAGCAAGCAAAGGAAGCCGAGGAAATGGCCTCAGGTTGTGCCAGGGGAGGTTTAGATTGGATATTAGGAAAAAATTTCTTCATGGAAAGGGCTGTCAAGCATTGGAACAGGCTGCCCAGGGCAGTGATAGAATAACTATCCCTGGATGTATTTAAAAGATGTGCAGATGTGGCACCTGGGGACTTGGTTCAGTGGTGGACTTGGCAGTGTTGGTGGATTCAACGATCCAAGAGTGGTTGGACTCAACGATCTTTGGAGTTTTTTCCAACCTCAACAATTCCATGATTCATATCTGTCTAATAAAGAGGGAGGTGAAATTCCCCAGAACACAGTCCAGTGCCCAAATTATCTAATGTCTAAAAGGACATACTGTGAATACTCTGCTCCCACTGGAAGATCAAGTAGAAGGGCTGATGTTAGACAGCAGAAGAGAGGCTGGGCTGAGCTGAGCTGAGCTGAGCTGAGGTTCCGGCCTGGTCTCCAGTCACCAAGCACCACTGCTGCTCTGCCTGTGCAGAAATAGGCAGTGCAGAGGGACTGTGAAAGGACCAAGGACCACGTTGCTACAGGCATCCATGCAGACATTTTGTAAAGCAATAAGCAAGTTTTTAACATCAATGGAGAAATTTCAGAGCTTGCATGCTTCCTAAATAATTTCATTTGGTTTGTTCCTTCTTTATTAAAGGCATCTATTATACACCATTTATAAATATATATAAACAAATATATAGCTAAGATTTATCTTAGCTAGGTGTGCTTACAGTCACATATATATGTGCATATCTTTTTCCTTTTTCAAATTTTATAATGAATGGGTATTGAAAAATAACCTAACCTCTTGAAAATCCAGAAATGTTTGTAAGATTTGTTATTTTCTCCTCGTTATTTCCTGAGCTAGTTGTGAACATGATAAACTGATTCTTTTTCCTGAATAAAATTGCAATAAAATTATTATGGTATCTTCAAATAATATTTTTTTTAATCAGTCCATCTAGTCCATTGAAGTTTGAAGAACAACAAAACAATTATTTTTGCTTATCTCTGCTTTTCTAACTGTCACTATGAAGCATCCCTGTCTGTCAGGGAGTGCCAACAGACGTTCTCCTGCTTCAGCAACACAGCCTCCTAATATTGCCTCCAAACCAAAAAAAGAGGTGATGTCATCCATCAGCACCATTGCTTTGTATGCCCTTGAGCCATTCCAATGTAGTGGTCTAGCTCACTGAAACGTTTGAATTATTATCCATGTTCACTACTTGTCTAGAAAAACAGTTGAAATTAACCTTGCTAGTTTTCTTCTAAAGTTCAACTCCTGCAGCAGCTTACCTTACCAAGGTATTTGCCAGGAGTTCAATTAGGACTAGCATTTGTAAGTTATTTGCTAGGCAGCTGCTTTTTACTCAGACACCATGAGACTGCGGGAGGGATGCTCAGCCTCCACACAGTCTGTTCCAGCTCTCAAAAAACCCTCTTCTCACCAGGGCCCCTTTTGGCCACTGAGGCCCAGAGCCCACAGGTATTTGAGATCATCAGGACTGCTGGGAAAGCCTATGTTAGAAAGCTTGGGCTTCAGTCAGCTCCAGTTTGTCAGTGCTGCAGGTCGCTGGCTGTGTTTCTCCAGGCACAGCCACAGCCATGGCTCTTGCAAGAGCCAGGCTGATGGTGCTGCAGCTGGAGCCAAGCCCTGTTTGAATGTGAGCCAGAACACCACCTGCACTCAGTGGCGGCTCCAGCACCGACCCTCGCCTGGGCCCATCTGCTCCTGCGGCAACCCAGCACTCACATCTCCTTCCTCCTGTATCAAGCAAGTAACTGGGCTCTTTCCCCTCCAGCTTGGTGTAACCCCCAGTGATCTCCCTGCTGCAGGAATGGCCTCCTGACACCCACTGGGGAGCACAAATGTTCTCTTTTCTCTCCTCTTCTTTGCTGTCAACATCCGACCCAATGCAGCGACTCAGAGCTAGCAAGGTGGGGATGGGGACGAAGGGCCAGGCCACAGAA
>NW_008237919.1:14198910-14229655 GCF_000691975.1 Corvus brachyrhynchos | reverse complement strand
AAAGAGTGTGGAAGAATATTGTTGACATACACATACATTTTTTGGGAAGCTGGATCTTTCCCATGCTGCCTAAAGCAACAAGTACCTCTCGTAGAGTCCGTTTTGCTCTGTCTTCACATTACATTCTGCCTTTGGACCAGTATGCCAAAGTTGGTACTCTGGTGTAGCTCAGTTGCTGCTCAGGTGACTCTGAGCAACTGTTGTATCTTGAAAGATCCTTTTGGCTCACAGCACTCAGAGCTCCGGTGTCCAAGGTCTTAGGGCTGAGATGGAGCAGCAGAGCAAAGGTTCTATCTCTATGCACCAGGGGCAGACAGAAGTGTCAAAGCACATGGCCCTGATGCATGGAGACAGAGTGACCCTGGAAAGAGAAAAGAGCCAAAGCTAGGTGAGGGCTTAAGGACAGATGAACTGAGGGGGCCTTAGCCCAGTTGCCTGACTCTGTTGGTTGTGATTGTGATGTTTTGGTTGCCTTCACTGTACTGGTAGGATTGGCATTTGCCTAGACTTGAGGATCTGAGCTCTCTAGGGACAGCAGTCTTCATCAGCTGCTCATTAGTGTTTGTGCTGAGTTAGCACAGCTTGTGGAGTCTTTCTGAGCTCCAGTGAGGGCAAATGAAAAGCTATGTTGCATTTAGGAGATTTTTTCTGAATAGCTCTCTTTGTCATCTTCTTATTAGTGTGTGGCTACCTTGGCAGGGAGAGGATGTATTTTACCAGTGGGTCCAAGCAAATTCCTGATATTCTGCATTCTTGGGAACTGTCAGTATTCAAAATCTGTGCTGCTCCAGCCCTTGTAAGAGATGTCTAGAGACAGATGGAAGGAAAGAGAAAGTGAGAGCAGAGAGGGAGTAAGATATATAAGGAAAACATGATGGAATAATACAAAGGGGTTTTTTGTCTACCTGTTAGCACAGTGATCACATGCATCAACACCCCAAAAGACAGGTAGTAAAACCTCTACCGTGCTTTACAAGATTCCTGCATAGTTCTCTGCAAACCCCAAGGCAGGTGAACTGGAGGAGCAGTGCCAATCCCTGACAGGGTTAGGCTTTTATTCCCCCTATAAATACTACATCTCTCTATCCAGCTCCTCCAGCAAGCTGTTGAGACAAGATGCTCTGAATAGCTTCCTGGAAATGCCGACTGATGGGATCTGGGGGCTATGCCTATTCTAGCAAACAAAGCAGGGTGACAGACAGAGCATTGGCCTGTGATCATCCTCCTATTTAACTGAGTAGATGGAGCAACACATTACCCAGCATGGATTTGACCCATGCCAAGCGGTACTTTCCTGGACAACCCCCAAGCACAGTTTGTGTGATACACAGGCCAGGATCTGTTTCCAGAAGACAGAATAGATGCAGTCACTCTGCCCAGGAGGAAGGAGGAAAGCAACTTCTGCTACAGAAGTACAGCTCAGAGCTTGCCACTTCCCTTCAGGGAACAAAGAACAGACACTTTACCTAATTTATTAACATTTATGTAGGCAGGAACACCTCAAGCCATATTGTAGACCTTTTTTCTGGTTAATATTAGTCCAATAACACAACTCTGGCCAAAACAAAAAATCTAACCTCAGCATAAAGACATGAAAAAACTCTCCAAATATTCTAAAATATTTTTGTATGCTGTACAGGGCTCATCTTTCAAATTCCAGAGTTCAAAGCCAAAGGAGTTTCTCCTGAGCAGCTAGACACTCCTGGTGTGAGGACATCAGAAGACAAATTTCTGAGTCACTACATTTCTAGGAAGGTAGGACTGAGATTGGCCAGCGCTGAGACAAGGACAGGTGAGGAGAATTACAAGCTCATGAGAAGAACAGTCAGAAGAGGAAGATTTCTTCCACAGGAAGAGAAAAAAAACAATCAAAAGGAAAGATTTGCAGATGCTTAAGAGTTGTCTCAGGAAGTACATTAGTATGTTGATTGAGATGTCAAGTATCTAATAAACTGCACAGGAATATGCAGTTTTATGCATGGATTTTATTTCCACATATGGTTCACATGTCCTATGGGGAAATTTAAACAAAATCTAAAGCTGCTAACAAATCCCTTTTGGTCTGGATTTAGTTTACTCTGCTTTGTTGTAAATGCAACTGGCTGATTTTTGCATAAATGTGCATGTTAGTCTCTCATATGATTCTCATTGGCAATAAAACTGCCGTCTTTAAGTTATGGCACTGTAAAGCAAATTTCTTTGAATTACCTCTATTTGCATAAATTTGGTATCTCCTTAGTCGCCCCTGATACATATGAGGAGAAAGCAGAACTGAAGCATTATTATTGGTTTGTAAGGCCTTGTAATTGTGCCAGCTTTTGCCATCCCTAGCCTGCATGTGCTACCTTGTGCTCACAGCTTTAGTAAACTCAGAACTCAATTCAGTGTAATTAATATGTCCTGGGTAGTATTTGCAGTTACAAACATCAATCCTAAGTTTATCCCAATGGTAACTACAAGTGCACTTAAGACAAAGACTCCTCTTAGCGTTCTACCTTGCCTACGAGCTGTACTGCCTAACATGAAGGGGTTGCTATTTTTCTGTATTTGACCCCTTTTCCATAATAGCAGCAACAGTGGGATAACAGCCTGCCCTTTTCCCACGTGGCTTTTATCATTCATAGCACCCATCTGTGCACAGGGTGGGGCTCTGTGTCCCCTGGTCCCCAGGGAAAGTTTGCTACCAGCCCTCAGGGTCCAGCTAAGAAACTGGAAAAATTAGACTGTGCTAAGGCCTGTGTCCCTAAGACTAAACTGCAGTGTTTTTTCAGGGCTTTTTTTTTTTTTGGAAACTACTAATATTTCTAAACATTTATAATATCCAAGGGATGTATTAAAAGATCAACTAGACTCTGGCATGTAAAGTCAAATGTATTAAATTGCACACTACTTAATAGAAAGAGTATTTTTGTTTGAGATATCCTCTGCCAGTCTATCATCCACCAGTTGTTATGCAAGTATCCTTTCAAATGTCATTTTCTGGCTTGTCCTATACAAACAGCATCATACACTACAATATATCACGAAGTATCAGCAACGACTAATGTTTGCACAATATGAAAATCTGTTCCCCTTTACCTATGAGGCAAATAGTCTCTTTCTAGACAGTGAAATCAGTAATGTTAGTGATTTGTCTATCAAAAAGTACAAGACTTGGGGAAAAAAACATATTACATGTGAACAAAACCATGTCAGTCAGTGTAGGTGCAAGTGGTTATGATCATTTACTTGCTATAGGCTAACTGCACGTAGGCAGTACATACTCTTGCTTCTTTCAGAACACCACTTTCCTAAAGCTGAAAAAAAAATCAAGCAAAAGCAAGTAGGAGAGAGTCTGTCAACATCAGCTTCAGGATAGTGACAAGCAATGAATGTACGTGTGGTGTCACTAAAGTAAGTTTGGGTTTGTCTGCTGGCATTTGCCCTTCTTGGATGAGTTTTCACACCAAACAGAGATCCAAACCAACGTGACCATGCTGCCACAGCCCATGGTAGCCAGCCATCCCAGTGAGAGTGCAGGGTGATACCTGCTGCAGCCCTGGCAGGTCAGGACGGTGGGCTGCCACAGGTTGAATGGCTGCCCATGCCATAGTGGTGTTATTTCTGAGGGGAAGGGTCTCCAAACACACAGGCATGGTCTGCTTTTGGGCTAAAGGGATGGGGAGCCTGTCAAAAAGGCAGCTGTTAAGTTGGTACCACCTGGAAGTCTCTTCTCCCCTTTCATACGGGGCTGGAGGAAGGAGCCAGGCTCTCCAGGGAATCATTCCAGATCTTATCCCACTTCTGCTTCTCCTTCAGCAGCAGCAACAGCTCCACACCACATTCAGTCTGCTTGTTCTGCTGCAAAACCTCAAGGAAACTCAACACTGGAACCACAGAGACAGAGCTGACTACAGCCAATGAACCCAAAAGACACCATCTTAGGGAGGCCAGTTCTGTACTCTGGAGGATATTCTCTCTATTTCAGGTCGGGAGAAAGCAAATTCTGCAGAAAGTAGAGCAGCAACTCCTAATCATCCATGTCTGTGCAAAGACTCCTCACAGGAGAAATGCCTCCCTTCATTAAATGATGAAAGGGAGGTAGAAATACTACTAAACCTGACATGATTCTGATAGTAATGGGCAGAAATAAAGAAATGTGGAAATACAAGTAATTACTAAGGATAGAAGAGATGCCATTGGTCATCCAGGGTAAGGCTAACCAGGTGGCGTTATTAACATACATCAGGAGCAAATGAAATGAAATCCCATTAACAGCTTGGACCTGCTATTAGACGAAGTTGGCAGGATTATTGATCACAAAGGGCAAAAGACAGAAGTACTCAAGCAGTTGTTCCCCCAGGTGCTGAGAAGCTGAGGTACCAAGAGCCAGAGTCAGCCATGGGGGTCTGGCACACAGATTCCCACACATCCTGTTCAGACAATTCTGACTTTGCAAGACCAGCTAAGTTGCATCTATAAGAAATAACAATTGTGGTCAAGGAACTCTCTGAATTAGTAATGCTAATAATTTTATCCTAGAATGATAAAAAAATCCAACCTGCAATGTTACAAACAAGCTTAGATTGACATTTGTCTCTAATAAATTCCAGGAAAGGCTGGCAGGGAAAATGATCACCAAGGAGTCAAAAGAACAAGTGATTCAATCAATATCATTGGGGCTTTTTTAATTTTTATAATCTACCCCAAAAGTTTTGTGACATTACAAATTTGATTCAGTTACCCAACTTTTATAAGTCATTAGAGCAAGTCCTTCATAATATTCTCAGAAAAATTATCTGTACAAGAAAATCAATACAGACTCATTTTAAAAAGATTAAGGATTGCTCAGTTGGTAGATCTCAGTATGGCATTTGCAATGGCTAGGGGTTTTTTGAGCAGAAGCCTCCAGGGAACTGCTCTCATCCCATTCAACGATCTTGAAGAAAATATTAAATCATTGCTGATAGAATTTGTAGCAAATAAAAAGAAAATAATGAAGAGAGAAGAGATGACGAGCGTAGGTCAGGGTCACTTGGAAAGGGGGTTTCATTTGAATGCATGTTTCAACACAACCAAGTGTAAGGTCATTTTTCAGGAGAAAACAAATCCCATTTGTAAAGGGAGGCAGAGAATATCAGAGGAAGCAGTGGCTTTTAGAAGGATATAGTGGCTGTAAAAGAAAAATAATATAATGGCTGAAAGTGCAAATCATTTCCATCACAGACAAATGCCAAGAAGAAGTAAGGAAATACCATTGTTTTGTTGTACATGATGCTTGTTACTTTAAAATACAAAATTGACCATGAGCACCAATGGAGCTGCTGCTTCTGTTTCTCAGGTGGCTAGTCTGTTTCCAACTTCTGTTTTTCCCTCCTGCTACTCTGTCCCAGTGGCAGGGGCCAGCCAGGCTCAGCACCTGAAACGATGAGCAGGATAACTGAGGGCAAGGCACTGGTTATTCCTGTCCCCAGGAGGTCCAGGGAGGCTGCAGGTGGGGACATCAGGGATGTTGCACTGATATATCAAGGAAATATAAAAGCTAGGGAAGAATGCCCAAATTTGAGAAGTATCTTCTGGTGAAAAGGTCTAAAGTTTTAGTCTATTTTGATTACCCAAAAAAGGATAAGAGGTTATTTTATTAGTGTAACAGAATTTAAATGCTTTTTCTCTTAGAAAAATATGCACAATTCAGTGGTTGGAAACCAGAGCCAAACAAACTCAGTCTAGAAACTCTTCCTTTTCAACAAAGAGGATAAATAATAATTGATCCTTCACTTGCAGCTTTTAAAACATGAAAGAATGTGTCATAAAATAATATGCTATGGTTCAAACAAAAGTTTAGGCTGGAAAGCAAAATCATTGTACAATGAGTTGAGAGACTCAGTAGAACACATAAGGCCCTTTTACACCTACTTTTTTATTTTGGTGTTTTTTCCAGGCCTTGGAACTCCCTGGGAAATCTGCTACTATCCTCCTTGGCTTTTGTTCTCCTTTTCTGAAACCATGGCATGACACAGAAAAAATGCAAATACAAATGATGTACACTTTGTGCTTAGGCAGTTTTTCAATCCTGAATTTTCAAACCTACATAGATTACTCAAAGAACTTATACTGACTTTAGGAATTTTTTCTAAAAATATGGAAATGACTATTCGTACTAGCATTTTGTACTCTAGCCATGAATTAGCTATAACTATAAAGATTTCTGCATATTTTAATATCATCGTTTTTTAACATTGTAAAACCTTATTTTAAGACTGCATCATGCAGTGGTTTCAAGTTACTCCTAAATTGTAGTGCCATCATGTTGTAACTAGACTTTGCCTGTACATCCCTGAGCGCACCAATTCTACAAGTTGGAGGCCGTGTCTATGACTGAGTTACTTTCTGATCACCTAGTGTATTTTTAGACCCCAGATACCCTCAGTTGAGTTTATGCTGTAATAACAGTGTCATGTGCTAACCAGAGTATATCAATCAGTAGTTGTAACATGGAACTGTAATAATTTTACCATAATTGCTGTGTGATTATTATGTAATTCATGTCTGATTACAAAATAAAACATATTTACTTTGCCATTAATGTTTTAGCTATATTTACGTATCTCTAAGAGATTTTAGCTGTAAGGTAGTGGCTAAAGTAGAACTGACTTTCTCCAGGAAATAATCCTTATTCCCAAATGGTCATTTGAAAGGAAGAGTCCTTTTGCTCCATGATTCAGTGAAGCAGTTAGCTCATTTTCTGTGGCCCAGGAGACACATTACGTGGTCAGGACAGACTACCAAGACCACATGTACCATTGGTCTCAATGGGGTCAGGATTCACCCTAGGCAAGAAAGATCCTGAGTCAGATAAAAACCCGCCTTTGATGTAAAAAAAAAAGGCTGCAGAAATAAAAGAATCTCTTCGGAGGTTTTTGCAAGTGATGGCATAGCAGAAAATTGCAGAGGAAAAGTGATGTTTTCTATGTTAAGCCTCCAATGCTTTCTATTTGACTGTTGAGTTGGCATCTCCCTGGTGCTGGCTGAGACAACTGCAAGGCTAAGGGCTGCTCTGAGACCATGTCCATCCAGAAGCTCGTATATTGGGGATAAATGCATCAAACCAAACCACAGACAATAGAGCACATTTGTTGCACCATGCACCACAGAGGACTACTGGTGCTTCAGCAATGGCTTGTGCACCCTTACATTATGAGAACATCCATGTCCCAAAATCTGACATCCATTTTTAGTGACCCAAAACTACAAGATCTTCTGTAATTAAATAAGTAAAAACTATTTTAAAAAATTGATATTTGAGTCACCTTCTCCTCCCCATCTCACATCATTGTCACAATTCCCTTTCACTTTTCCTATTCTTAACATCTTATCTTGCTTGTCATAAATATAGTTTATATAAGAAACAGTACATTTCAGGCAGAAGTAGCATGGAGAATAATTTCTGTAGGCCCTAAACTACAGACTCATGCTGACATTAGTTATGTCCTTTGAGACTTACACGTTTTCTTTCCTAGATAAATTCACGCAATAATACCTCAGACTCAAAGTCCTCTTACAGATTAGATTTTGTAAATAGTTCTTTCTTTTCTTTTAATTATGGGGTTTTTCTCCATTTCTCCATTTTGGCTTGGCCCCAGAGGTTATTTTGGAGTAAAACATAAGACCTTCTATTTCCTTTGGATGCAGTGTTTAAACAAGGATTTGGAAACCTCTAAACCACTCAGTAACTGAGCACATGACATGGCATGGAAAGGGACTTTCTTTCAGCCTCTCGGGCCAGTTGGGAGCCCACGCAAGGAGACACATGAAAGAAATTATCCTGACTGAGCAGCACCAGCCAGGCAGAGCCCCAGGTGGCAGCCAGCACAAGGCAGAGACTCAACCCCACAGATATGGAGGGAACAGTAGGCACTGATTTCATCACAGTAGAAAGTACTAATTCCATTCCAATTCCAATTGGAAATAGCTGCTGACTTAGCCTTTTATAAGGTCACATGCATGATAGAAAAATTCTGGGAGGGGAATTCGGTTCCAGTTACAATACTGCATCTCATGTTTGTAATTTAGGGAACTGTCATAATTCCCATGGTAACCCATGGAGGTCTCATCAGCGTTGCCACTGGAGACTGGGGGTTATCTCAGCTGGCCAGCCAAGATGCATCCGCTAATGTGAGCAGTGGCTGCAGGAAGAAGATGTCTACTGACTGTGACATGAGACTAGTCTCACAGTTAAAATCAGAGTTGAAGGAAGGTTTGAGTTGGAAGAGACCTTAAAGATGACCTAGTCTCAACCCTCTATCAGTCATGTTAGCAAAATTTGCCCTTAGTGAAGCCATGTTGGCTGTCAGCGATCACTTCTGTATTTTCTATTTGTCCTTGCATAGTTTTCAGGAGGATCTGCACTATGATCTTGCTGGGCATAGACATGAGACTGTTATATAGTTCCTCAGGTCTTCCTTTTTTTCCTTTTGTGAAAATGGGGATTGGGTCTCCCCTTCTGTCAGTGGGAACTTCACCAGACTGCCAAGAGTTCTCAAATATGATGGATAGTGGCTTACCCAATTCATCTTCCGGTTCCCTAAGGACATGCAAAAGTATCTCATCAGGTCCTATGGACTTGTGCACCTTCAGGTTCCTTGGATGGTCTCAAACCTGATCTTCCCCTGCAGAGGGTGGTTCTTCATTCCCCCAGTGCCTTTGCCTTCTATGACTTAGCAGTGTGGCTGGAACACATTTAGCAGTGAAATCTGAGGCAAAAAAAGTCATTGAGTACCTCAGCCTTCTCCATATCCTCGGTAACCAGGTTTCCTGTTTCCTTCCAGAGAGACACTGTATTTTCCCTGGTCATTCTTTAATACTAACACACCTGTAGAAGCTTTTCTGGTTGCCCTTGATGTCTCTAGCCATATTTGATTCTACTAGAGCTTTTAGCTTTCCTAACCCAATCCTTGTCCACAGAGACGATGTCTCTGTATTATGCCCAGGTTCCCTGTCCTTGCTTCCACCTCTGTAGGCTTCCTTTTTGTGCCTGAGTATGTCCAGGATCTGCTTGTCCACTCATGCAGGCCTCCGGACATTTTTGCCCGATGTTCTCTTTGCTAGGATGCATTGCTCCTGAGCTTGGAGGAGGTGATCCCTGAATACTTGAAAGCTAAATTTTGATTTTCCTATTTGAGGAGCTGGGCCAAATCTTAATGCTTTCATCCTCCCAGTTTGTCCACAGGAACCTCTACACAAGCATCATGAAAGGGCACTCTAGTAAATTCATAAATCCAGTTCAAAACTGACACTGAAAGTACTAACTAAAAAGCTGTTCCATAACAGCAACTGTCTTTTATCCAGATTATTCAGCAGTAAGCAGTATTTAAAGTAAAGCTCCTGATTTATTTGTAATGCTTATACAAAATGTCAGAACGAATTACTTACATCCAATACAAACTCTGCTTTACAATTCCATCCGTTTTGTTAGGTTTTTAATACTGGTCTTAATTTGCATCTTTATGTTAAAACATGAAAATAGAGCTGCCTTCCTTGAACACCCTCATTTTTCATTAATTTCAATTGAAATGTCTCATGTAAAAGGAATGCTAGATCAGAAAGTGGTAGCTACAGTAAGAGCAAGCTAAAAAATGGTATGCCAAAGGGGACAGTGTTCTCCAGTGCTTTGCAAGGAATATCCCTCTTAAATCAGGAAATATTGTGCATAAAGCTTAGTAAAAATTATGAGCTTCACTTTAGATCCCCCAGCTACAGTTTTCTGCGGGTGCCATACTGATTTCAAGAAATATTTTATAGTCCCAGAGTGAGTTGAAAAAGATCCTTTCATTATCTACAAACCTTCTGACAAAATGGCTGAAGTCAGAGTAAAGAAAAGGGCATCCCCTTACAGCAATTAGCTTTTAAGAGCAAAACTCTGGGTACCTCTGTTTTGGCTAACATGGCAAATCAAGGGAAACGTAGTTCATGTATATAAATTATTCTAACAGTGGTATCTTACAGATAGAACACAGCATACATCAACACATCTCTTTAGAACAAATGCTTTTAAAATTAAGCTTTAAAACATTTATGGGTATACATAGAACAGGTTTTCTACTTCTACAGATGATATTCACTATCATTTCCTTTTGATCCATCTTCAGTACTTGCCCCCTCATCCGTATGTACAAATGGCAGTGTTTTTCCCCAGAACAGTTAGAAAGATTGTAATGGCACCAAATGTGACCTGGTTATAACATTGAATAGTAACAAAACAAAAGCCCAACCCAACAGAAAAACAGATCACACTGTAATTAGTGTTGTAAACCAAAGGTGTTTCAGTCCCAGCACAACATCATACTAGTCAATTCTGTCTCCTTTTGTTAAAAAAGTTACATTCCTTCACTAAGAATTTGTATTTTATTCCTGACTACATTATGCATTCTCACTGAGAAGGTGCAGAGGACACAAGTATTTAAGTATGCGAATCAGACAAGACTGCAACGTTGCCAATTTTTCAGTCTATTTTTTCACCAGTTCACCGGAGGTTCACATATTACTTCCTAACCACTAATAGGAGTTATTTTCCAAGTGCATCTCATGCACTCATTGTGGAAAACTGTAAGGCACTTAGTTGGTTGTTTGTATTTACAGTGCAAGAACATGTTTCTGCACCAGTGATTTCTGTGGATGCATTGCTACCGATGCGAGCAGGAGCTCCTGTCAGGGAGGATGTTTCCTCTTCTTCTTTACACAGGGTGGCAAATCCATTTCAGACATTGCCAGATGGGAAATCTAATTAACTAAGCATCTGATACTGTTTTTAATAAACATTTTAGTATTCTTCCTATATATTGCCATGAAGATGCTTTAAATGTGGGTTTAGGGTAATAAAAACGTAGACGTCAGTAATAGGTGTAGGACAATATAGAGCCACGACTGAGACCTACATCATGCAGCAGCAAACAGGAGATACTTCTGTGCCAGTTAATCGGTTAAAAATGCAGAACCACATAGATGGATACAAAGCCAAAAACGTAGGAAAAGCAAATGACCTTTTAGATGACACAAAGCCTGAAAACTGTCTGATACAAAGGCAAATAAAGGCAAAACCTCAGTGTAAAAATGTTTATTATGTCAAGTCTGCACAGTAACATCAAGATCTGGCTCAGAAACAGCTGTTGCCTTTAGTGGCTTTGTGATAAATCATTCTAGAAATGTCCCAGTGTCTAGAGACCTGGTTCATTTTCAAGCAGCAGCAAACAGGTGGGCTGACACAGTGGGATGAGCTTATGAAGATCTCTATTTTCACATTTACAAGAGATGATTCAAAATACAGAAGAGGAAAATTTTGGTTATCAAGTATCCTTGTCTGTCTATCCTGAATTGTCTTTATTTTCACAATTTATTGTGTTAATATTTATACCCTTGTGTGAAAATCTGAAGGATAGCATATTAATGTGTTTTTCAGAAGCTGCACTTTTTTACCAGGGAAACTGGAAAATTTTAATCCAAGTGTGCAATAAACCTACATTTTTTACAGCCCATATTCCTCTTAAATAACCATAAAACCTTTTACAGAGGTCATGCTCCAATAAAATTGCAGATTTATGCTTTGATTTAAAAACAAGCAAACAAGAATTTATGTTTCCCATTGAATGAGGAAAATATTATATTACATTTTTAGCTCTCCTTTTGCTGTATTAACTAAAGAGACAGTGATGATGTATGGAGTAATTTGGAAGGAAAAAACTCTTCAAAATATATCTCAAGAAAGCACAGTGAAATAACACACCGTGGGGGGAAGATGAATCCTCAGCCAGCCATCCCCAAGTTCTCTCAAAAGGACATCACAGACCTAACCCACAAGCACGAGCCCTGCAAGGAACACTCCATATGGCAGGGCGTGGCCCTGTTACTACAAAATAATGTGGCTGTTTGGTGGGATTAGGCTATTTCATGAGTGTGCATGGATGTTAGCACAAATCCTGGTGTCTGTGCTCTCTTATGTAGAGAGTCTTGGCCCAGAGCAGCCAGCTTGGTGCTTGGGGAAGTGTTTCTACAAGGCTTTTCCAGGTACTATGGGTTTTGCAATGCTGTGTTGTCCTGGGGTGTTTAAGCAAGCAGCCTCAGCATAGCCAGGAAGAAGGGGTCTGGGAACAGCTTTTGAAGGGATGTAATTTCCATTGGCATGTTCATTTGGCTTCTGTTCAAACCAATGAACTTAACCAATATGTCATCATAATGGTTAAATGACTGATTAAATTAAACCTAGGGTAGTTCCTAACAATAAGCTAATCAGAAGCACATGTTTGGAGGGCAATTAGTTCTACTACCCTCTTATCTATTGTCAGCACTTAATGCAAACAAGCTCCCAAATAAGGCACAGGTGATGGTTAATCTAACCCTGCGGGAAACATACTAAAAAACCTACATGTAGTGCATCTTCATGAATGAAGGGGGGAAAAAATATTGAAAACAGAAAAAGAAGATCAAAAATATTGTCGAATCAGAAGGGGCAAGTAAATAATATAGGGTTGAAGAAACTTGAGCTGTATAAGATGGATGTGCAGAGCAAGAAACCAGCTTGGGTAGAGAGCACCAGGTTGGTGCAAGGCAACTTGTTCAGCCGTTCCCCATCTGACTTGTGGCAAACTGGCTGCACCTCCACAGGAACACGGGACTCCAACAGAAGGCAGATGTTCAAACATGAGCCACAAAAATCCTGCTAAAGAACACCGTCCTAAAGAAACCCTGGAAACTGGAGTTCAGAAGGCTTTCCAGTGGATCAGAGAAAGGATGGTGACATTTCACCTCTAGCAAGGGCTGAGTTGCTAGGATCCCCTCCATGGGTACAGCTCCCCTCCTTCCCTGAGGCTTCTGGCAAGTACTACAGGGTGGGGTTTAATCACATAATTTGGGCCATTTAAAATAAATGAGGATTTAATCTTCTGTTTCTCTAGCTAGTGACCAGAATTGGTAGCTTTCAGAGCAAATCCTCCTGACAACCCTGTTACACAACATGACAAAGTAGCTGCTGGGGTTTCCTTCTTGATCTCTTCTCTCACTTCTCAGATCTTTGAGGGAGTCTAGGTGAACAGCTTGTGCAAGAGACCTTATACTTAGATGAAAAAGTTGTATGCAACGAATCCTGCATTCAGCTTTTCCTTTCATTTCTGGAAACTACCACTATGTCAGATTAAGACTGGCGGCTTCCCCTCCTGGAAAAGCACAGTGAAGAACTGCCTTTACTGAATCACACTTGATTTGATGTTTCTTGTGTTTCTGTGTTTGAAATAATTTCCTACATGTAATTATACACTTAAGCAGTATTTATGTGCATAAAACAGCTACACAGTTTTCCTGTTTTCCAAAAGAGATTGGCTTGCTCTAGGAACATTTTGCCTTACTGCTGTGGTTTTGGACTAGATATTGCTACTTAGGATACAAATAAGGGTAAGAGACTATTAATTGTGCTTTTAAATGAATTGTGCAAAATGGTCCCACATGAGGCCACACATTTATGCAGACAAAACATGTGTTTACACTGTACAGAAGTATAATTATATTGAACCCACACATGTGTAATAAAAAAAATTGAGAATTGACACTGCTTTAATAATGTGCCAAATATTAAATGATGCTTTTTTAAATTCAGATTCACAGTAAATTTTCTGAATTTTAAACAATCTATCTACTGCCATGATACCAGTGTCTCATTCATCTGCTTCCTGACAAAAATCTGCCTCTGTCATATTTTGAGCGAGTGTAACATTTAAGAAGTTCAACGATAGCCCAGTCCTGCAGCACTCATACAGCTAAAACCCCACTGCAAACTGCAAGCAGTTAGAGACTGTGAGAGAATGGTCTCCTGCCTTTGTTAAACCCTCCATTTCAGGGTTTAACAGCACAGTTCCGGAGACTGCAAGGAACACTCCTGCTTTAGTATGACTCATTTGAGACTTTTTTGTAGTGTATGTGTGTTTCCCACGTAATAACTCAGTGTGATAGAATATACAACCCCATGACCTCCAACGAAATTGCGAGGACATAAAGGAGAATGGAGCTTAAGCTGTAATAGTGGTTGCGTAAAAGCCTTTGTGGATTAGGCTGCAAAAAGACACAGAGTGATACAAACTTAACAGCTTTTAGGATTTTACTCACTACAGATCTTCAGCATCCTTGTTTCCCATGCAGCCAATGGAGGCTCACAGCACTTCCAGGCTGGACTGCCATAGTGCCTTGAAGAGAGGTGCCAGGTCTTAAAATGATGCCACATTGTTTAAGACGTAAAATGTCCTGGATCCTTAATTTTTTCACACACGGTAGTCTGAATTATGGCATTTGAAGGAGCGTGCAGCAGGAGGTAGACCCTTGCAGACCCCAGAAACAACCTTTTCCTTCTGGAGCGGGATGGTGATGGAGCATCTACCCCAGGATTTGCTCAGCTGGCACAAGTCTTATACAACGTACACTATCCCAAACCCAACAGGCTCCAGCATGTACGTGGCAGGGAGTATGACATCTTTAAGGACCCAGAAATAGGACTGGCCCCACATGCTCTGGAGGAAAATTAAGTGCAGGTGCTGGGACCCAGCCCACAGGCCTTCGTCAGAGCTGGCAGGCTTAAATGTGCTTCCAGCCCCCAAAGTCAGGAAAGATGGTTTCATCCCAGCCCTGTGGGAATGGGTGTGTGCCTACTTCTCCACAGCTAATAAACATCAAGAGGTTGCTTGCAAGAGGAGGCTGTTTCTTTAGAAAGATTTGAGGCAAACCCTGTGCAGCTGGGAGAGGGCAACAGTTGTGTTCTGCTGTGAATCAAAAGGAAATGTCTCCTTTCTATGCCAGGCCAGGGATAAAAAGCGCTCTGTACTAGAATGGTACTGCTGAGGGCATTACCCTGGTGGACTGGAGGCAAAACCTGCTGGCACACGGGCCTCTAAGCTGAGACCCATGCACTTTGCATCCTTGCAGATGCCCATCATTCAGTCCTAGTGCATGTAGGAGCTGAGAAGAGTCCTCTCTGTGCTGATGTGTGGTGGCTTCAAAGAAACCCTGTGTAGAAAGTACTAGATGTTTTTGGTCTAGGTAAGCAAAATCGGAGGTGCTACTTTAATCGCTCTGCTGCACTTCTGATCAACAGAACGCACAGTCATGAACAAATCCCTTCTACAGCACAACTTAATGTGGTTGACAAGATGTATCTGTCAAATAAGCGAATTATGCATTTTTATTTAAAACACCTTCATACCAGACTATGCAAATATTTATAGCAATTGACCACCTGTCTGTGAGCCTTCAAGGTGCTTCATCACAGAGCCATTGTGCAAAGGAATTGAGGAGTAATGCCATCAGGTATAAACAGCCTCAGCCATCCTGTCTTTGGTTTGGGGGTGCTTTTCTAGAACTGGCTCTAAGTCCTGTTCTCTTAGGTTTGGTCCCTTCCTCCTCCCAACGATTTTATCCAACAATTAATGGAAAAGTGCAATGGAACTACCGGGTGCAACCCAGAGCCCAGAGTCCCCACTTTGCTGGGGTAAGAGACAGGCTCTTGTTTGAAATCTTGCTCTTCAACCATTAATTTTTCCTTTTTCAACTGACAGAGGTAAAGGAACCGATAAATCTGTCTTCCCCTTTCTCCAGCCTTTTTTCCCCATTCATCTTGTCTACGCCATAATGAGTAGCACTGTCTCTTAAAAATCAGGAGCAATGGGTTTAAGCATTCCTCACACTGAAGCAGGCATCAAACCCCCACTTCCCAGTCCTTGACCAAGATCTTCAGTCTACCATGTAAAAGATGATTTGCAGAGGATGCTACCACTTTGGAGGGAGAAAAGCCACAGTTACTACTATGCTTTGTGGTGTCAGTTCTTACACTGCCAGTCAACACTGGCATTATAAATTGCTCCATTTATTAAGAATGAAGAACATTTTACATGGGTCTAATACAAAGGGAGATATATTCAGGCTGAAATACAGATTTTTCTCCAGTGGATCAAGCTGCCAAGTTTGAAGCAGCGGACACTTCAAAAATACATAAAATTCTACAAAACAGAGTTATAGGACAGCTTTTTTCAGACCCCTAGTGCCTTAACCTGGAAATGTGAGGTTTCAGGCTTCCCTTCACCCACATAAATCTTTTAAGGAGCTTACTGTTCTAAATTTATTTATTCTGCTTCTTGGTATAAATACATGCTCTCTGTAACCTGAATGTTCACATCCTCCTTGACTTCCTATGACACTGAATTTCACAGATCATTATGCAAAAAGACATTTCCTTTGTGCTCAGATTGTTTCACTCAGTTTAAAGTGTCTACCATAAATCATAGAATGTCCCAAGTTGAAAGGGACCCACAGGATCACCAAAGTCTGACTCCTGGCCCTGCACAGGACAACTCCAAGAATTACACCATGGACCTGAGAGCATTTCATCTCACATAGTATTTGTATATGTTGCCTGGTATGCAAAAAATTTCTCAGTGGGGGTGGAAAGCATGGAAAATCCAGTAACAAACACACTTTGAAAGTCAAGATTGTTTGAAACTGATAGACTTCTCACCACAAATACTATTATGTCAACAGCCATACCTTTTGCCAGCTTTAATTTGTCTCAGTCTATTGATTGTCCCTTGTGTAATGTTCCTGCATCGCTCCTCTACGAGCTTCCACCTATGGCTGCAACCAACACAGCCTTGCTGAAATCAATGGCATGACCTGCCATCTGAAGTCATTAATGTAACATTACAGCTGTAAAGTCTGGGCCAGCTCTGGCTTGCAGGCAGGTGTACATGCCAAAGAAGTTCATTAACATCAGTAACACTAGACTGATGGAAAAGGCCTTGGCAGAACCACTCTCCTTGCTCACAGCTGAGGCACGAGCTTGCCTTGTGCACGCGCTTGTGTTAGCTTAGGTAGCTTTGGTCTTCACATGTACACCAGGCAGAGTAGTCAGAGCTGAATTCAGATATCTCTCCTACCAGTTTTCTCCCTCTTTTACTAGACTAATGATCTGGACTGATTTCCCACTCCCAGGGGGAAGGTCTTTGCTTCTGGCTGATGGTCCATGTGCTATCCATTTCCCTTTCTGCTGGGATGTTTCACAAAACCACTCAAAACCCTCCATCCCTGCTTTGGCTTTCTTTTGGGAAGATGATCTGTGTTGAGCCAGTGGAAGCTATGAGTTACAGTCTGGAGCCCACCCAGGGAGGGGTGTTAAAAGCTTGCTGCATTTCAGAGCTTTTCTGAAGGAGGCTTCACACACTCCCCTGGTAAAGCAAGTGTCCATTTTTACTTCTCAGCCTGGATTGCTGAAGTGAGACTGAATAACTTCAGGCAATGTTGGGGGTCAAATTCAGGCAAATATTGCAGTAGATACAAGACTTGCATGAGCTTCAGCCATGCCTCTGAAATGGGCTAATCCCTTTTGCGTATTATCACAGGGGAGCTCTAAAGATAACTGTGCTGATATTTGTGAAGAGGTCCAATTTCCCATCAATTCGTGCTTCAGAGGAACACACAAGGAAGAACTGATTACCTCCATTTCACTCAGCTCGGTGCTTAGTCAGAGTGACACAGCACACCTGCATGGAAGAGCTGGGAAAAGAGGACTGCTGAACAGCTGCCCATCACAGACCATCCTATGCAACAACTGAAGCAGGAGTTGAATGTGGGAAACACCGTATGTGATCATGTAATTAACAAATGTATCGTGATGCCTCAGCATAAGGGAGCTAAATTAAGATATGGATGCATAATCTAGCTTGCATGTAAGATCTTCATAAGGGCTGTATCCCTTTTATTGTTATCAGTGGGTGCTCCAGGCAATAAACAACCCTGCAGTTAGATTTCCTTGCTTGGGCACACAGCTGCTAAATTCAGCATTTATTAGTGGTGTCTGAGAGGGAGGCTGGTGTTATTGATGAGAGACTGTACAAGGAATAGTTGCAGTATTGCAACTGCCTCTCTGTAAAAATGGCTAGGAAAAATTTAGCTCTTAAAAATTGCTGTGTATGGGGAGGACTCTACATGGCACCTGAATAATTAGAATACAAGATAATTTTGAACAGAATAACTCTATGGGCTGAATGAAGGCTGCTTCCACGTATTTACCTACTTTGAAGCTCAGTTCAGATGGTCATAATTGTTTGTTTGGTAATGGCATTATGAAGCTGAATTAATGGTGTGTACGATGTATCTTAATGCTCAATAAAGGTGCTTCAATATTTCAGGCTCGGGGAGACTACTGAGTGCGAAAGGTATATGTGAAAAGGGAAAGACTGATGCTCCCATTTTTAATTTTCATTATGGATGGACCTGGTAACAGTCACCCTGCTTCACAGTTTGCCTGGGAAGAAAAGATTTACATTTCTGCTTTGCAGCATATGGCTTCCTTCCCTGGGTGAATGCCATAAAGGGTATCGTCCGGCTCACTGCTCCTTGAAGACCAGATTCCTCACTCTGAGCCTTGACAGATCTCTGGTCCACCAAGATAAAGCTTATTAATGTGAAAATTTAATGTGACAATAAGGGGTGTTGGAAGGAGGGCACCCCCCATTCACTGAAGGGTGCTGCAATGCCGTCACACAACCTGAGCTGATTCATATTTCTATTTCTATTTCTATTTAGCAGAAGTGCTAAAATGTATACAGCCTTCAGTTACAAAATAAATACAATACCTGCATCTGTGTCTTTGCAGAGAATACATGCTTACCAGTTGTGGAGTGACAGTCCTTAGCAGAAGGGTGGCCCGAGAGCCTGATTGAGATCATATTCCTCCCAGGCAGATGCTGGGTTCATCACCCTTCCCACAAAGCCACCTCTTGTTAACCACAGACAAAAAGCACTGGCTTAGAGCAGCAACATTTTTCACTACATTCTCAGAGATGAGGCTACAAGGAGCACAGGTGGGTCCCGTTTTGCCATCTGTAAGTGGAGAAGGTAATTTGTTGCCTCCCGCTGGTGCTGCGAGGTTCTGTTTGTTGCCATTTTGTGCTTTGTATGCAGAAGGTAATACACAAGTGCATGTTTGGTACAGATATTTGCCAGAGGCTTACAAAGCTTCCCATATGGCGTCTCCACGCAGTGCTCACGAGCTCAGATTTTCTCTGCACGGAACTGAGGCAATAAAATAGTGTCTCTGTCAAACTGGAAGCCTCCAGAATCCAAAGTTAATGCTTCAGAAGCACTTTCGAGGCTATTATTTATTCTATTTTTTTCTAAAGCATCTGAAAGTTTTCTGGACTTTCAAATTTGTGTTCTAATTCTCATCCTAAATGTCCTCTGCTCCAACCCTTTAGCTTCTTTTCTCCTCAGAAAACAAGAAACAGCCTTAGAAGGTTGAAGGGGAAGAGTTGTGCTTTAAAGTATGTACTTTTGAAATAACATTCCCATTTAAAGATGGAATTGTTGCTGTATGCTGAGAGTAATGATTTCTTTCACCTTGTGTCTTAACCTTGAACACACTAATGCAGATGTTTTGCCTAAACGTAGACAAAGAACATTTCTGTCCACTTTCTAGCTTTAGTAATTCCCTCCCTAAAGAGAACAGTGTGCAGGGCAGGTGGACAGTGCCTAGGGAGGAGAACTTATCACCTGCCACCCTGCCCCCTCCTCTCCATTGCCCTAATAACAAAAATCATCTGCTGATTTCAAGAGCCATACTAAATTTGAGCTAAGTCATGTTTAATTATGACTGAGAGGGATAATTTTCAGTCAAGTTTAATGTCATATTACATAGTGGTACATAAGCTCCTTTTTTCACTGAGGGAGATACAAGTACTCAGGATTTTATAGCTTGTTAATCAATTAATTTGTTCTGAATAGCAAAATATATGCATGGTGCTTCCCAAGGATGGAACATATGGAGATGGAACATAATAGGTCACACTGAGTTGGGTGACTTGCCTAAACTCAAGTCTGGTACCTGTGTCTGACCTGAAGGTTAAGTGGTACTTTGATTCACCTTCAGCACTCACCAAAAAAGGCAATTTAAATATAGTAGAAGAGAAAGCCAACATCATTTAAGGGAACTGTGCTTAAGGCTGTTTCTTGTTTTGCCTGTAGTACTGAAAAGGGGACAAAAGCATTTGGGACAAAACATCTTATCCCAAATTAAAGTTGGAAAACCAAACTAACTATTTTAATAAAGAGATTTAATTCAAACCTAAATTGTACAAAGGAAAAACTCCAAAACAAACACATAATATTATCACTGAAGGCCACCCAATGAATCCACAAAACATCTTAGCCATCTCTCCACTGCTGGTCAGTCCATGACTTTGTAACTGCCAGATCTCAGTGACCCAAAATTTAAAGAGTATTTTATGCCTCATATACCAACTTTGTGAAGTGGAAGAAGCATTTATCCTGCTGGCAGAAGGATTATCAAGACAATGGATTGTTTAAGAGCATGAAGGAAGCTTTAATTTGGAACGAGGACAAGAAGCTGTGTTAAAATAGGGGAATTGAGCCCAGCTATTCCCCTTCCTCCTCCTGTGCAGGTTGTAGCTGGGATCAGCCCCAAGCATGCTGCAGAGCCTGCTAGTTAGTTGCAGGGAGCCTCTCACTATAGGGCACCTCCAGCCTGAGGGCTGAATCCTGCATCCTCATGCCCAAGGTGGCACAGCGTGGCAATGCCTTCCCCAAGTGCCCTGTTGCTGCCCCTTTGGGCCCCATTGCTTGTGAAATGCCATCCAGGACTAAATCGTGTACCCAAAGCCACAAGGTAGCTTTGCATCTGACCTGGCAGTCGTACCTACATCTTGCAGTGCTCAGCAAGGCATCCCCCAGTTTCACATGGCTCCCATCTGAGAAAGGATCTCCATGTGGTTAAATGGATGTATAAAAAGGTAGAGATTTATGGGTTCAGGATCTTATCCAGGCTGTTATGGTGATTTAGAGTTGGGTCAGAATCAAAACCTTTGATCACACACACAGATTTGGGTGGCATTTGAAATCTGGATCCACTTCTAAAATCTGCATCTGACTCATCTCTAGCTAGAGACATGGTGTTTTATGGTTTTATTTCTATTCCAGGGGGACATTTTCATGCATGCCTTGTAGCAGACAGAGGAGGTGGGGAGCTCTATATGATTTATATTCAAGGTAATGCATACATAACTACATCTCTATTTCTCTAGCACATAGCGAGATATAAATTTAACTTTATTCATTTGCTGCACTAGGAAACAATGCAGCTCCCTTGGCAACACATCAGCCACAGACAGGAGTTAGGCAGAAGAGAGGTTCAAAGCCAGTCTCCTAATTGACGTTTTGAACTCATAAGCCATTTGTAGCCATAGCAGTAATGGCAGTAAATAGATCAGTTTGGGGACAGTAGAGAAAAAAGTCTCCACCACCAATCTTTATTTCAGTGAATGCTGGAACTCTTCAAATGTTTTCTGAAGATGTTCAAGAAGAAGCCTTTCTTGTTTTGCTGTAGTAAACTACTCTGCTAGTCAGACTGTTGAGCAAAAAATTTCAAACTTTTGATATTTTAAAAGGTTAAGACTTCTGGTTTTTTAAACCCAGTAATTTAATCTCTGTATAACAGAAGATTGCATTACCCTGGAAGAAAATTCATTTGTTTAGTTGGGCAGAAGTGACATCATTGAATATGATTCACTTATCTGTGGGTTTAGGTGAGCAGTCTTTTTTAAGCTGATCAGGAGAAAAAGGTGTTCAGCTGGCTCTGTAAAAAAGAAATAAAATGTTGTTTTCTGAAAAAAGGTAATGGCTGTTTCTTTTTGTGAAAAATGTGAAGTCTAACAGGTGTAAGGCAGAACAAAATGAGCATGAAAGCAAGAACACATTTCCATATGCTATTTTGAGATCTCTGAGGGAGACTGAATCCATTTCCACATGGAAAAACAGCACACACATACAGAGTGGGATATTTCTGTTCTCCAACCAAGATGCATATCTATCCAAGGGGATACAGAAATACCAAACTACACTTTGAATTCCTGGGGCAAAACACCAATATCAGGAGTTTGTATCAGGAACTCGACATCCTGCAGGCCCGTGTGCACCATGACAGAGCTCCCTCTTGGCTGCTCCCTCATCTCTGTGACCCAGGGGAGGTCTCTCTGACCATGTTTCTTCCTCCTCTAGCTGCCACTTCACCTGTGAGCTGAAGAATCCATGTCCAAGGTCAGATTTAAGGTCCTTTTGGGTTGCATTGACATATTTCTCAGCTGTGCCACAGGATCCTGTCTACCGGCTTCCAGCTCTGAGATACCCAAGTGATGGATGCAAATTTACAGAAGATCCTATGTCATGGATCCTGAGACAACTAAGGCAGAAGAAGCTTGTGGGTGAATCAAACTCTAAGAAGCCCACTTTCCACAGTGAAAATCACTGCTGCAATGGAGGTACATGGTTCTTTACACCATGCATGGGGAGAGCCAGACATCCAGCAGGACAATGCTGAGATGTCACCATGCTGAGAAGGGAGCTGTCATATCTAGCCAGGACGAAGAAACAGGGAAAAAATGGGACTGCAAAGCTGACTAACTTCTAAAGTTGCAATAATAGCAATTCTCAGCTGTACACCTCTTCCTGGAGCTAAATCTTTCAGCCAGGTCAGTCACAGCACAGTCACAACTGTCCAGAAGGAGACATTATCTTATACATTTGAGATACCTTGGCATAACCAAGAAAGGGATGACAAAGGAAAAAGAGGAAAAAAAAAACAAGACTAAAAACCCAAGAGTCCAGATTACTGTAGAGCATTGGATATAACACCAGGTGTCATCCAGGAGACTGAAGCTGACCCCTGTGCACTCCAGCACACCAATCAACATCCACTGGTCCTTCAGAACTATTCCTTGAGGGCTAAAAGCCATGGCCTCATGAGCCCACCATGTTTTTCAGGACTTCCTCAAAGACTGGGGTGTTCCTGCCAAGCCCTGCCCTTCAGTTCTGAGTGGAGAGCTGCTGGCTTATGTTGAGGATGGATTTAATCCCTCTGGTGACTGGGACATGCATTTTGACATTACAATAAATGCACCTTACTTCAGTTAGGCTTAAGCTGGTTATTCAGTGGCCAGCATTGGCTCAAGGCAAGATCAGAACAAGCAGGATGTGTAAAGCAGCACTACTAGCTGGACTGGGAGCTTCTTGTCAAAACCAGCGTTACTGAACATACAAGCTTCAGTTGCTCTGTCCACACAGAGGACCAAATTCTGTGAGTTCCACATAATGGTGGAAATGTCACCAGTGTAAGGCTGGAATCACAGAGCAAGATCTATCCTCCCTCTATCCAGCAATGCCCAGAAGCTCTTGCCATGTGAACTGCTGGATTTACAAGGGTCAGAGTGTTCTTACAGGCAACGAGAATGCTGTCAATAGTACAGCTAAGGAAAGATGAGAGCTAGTTGTTGCTAAGAGGCTTGATCCCAGGTTCCTGTTCCTCCTTACACTTTCCACTTGGCAGTATCTCTTGATTCAGCAATCAGTCTCTGGGCAGACAAGGGAGCGCCAGCACCAGGAAAGCGATGTGAGTGCAGGAAGAGCCACGGGAACACCACTTTCAGGGACAATTAGCTATTAAATCAAGTCACCCACAGCATCAAATTGCACTGCCAGAAATGGCCTCAGACCTCTTCCAGTGCAACTTTCCTTTAACCAAATGCCCTGGTGAAGTGTCTCATCTTCTTCCTACCCCAGTAGCTGGATGGAGGGTCCTGAGTGCTTCTCCCACAAGCAGAATCAACAGCAGGTTTCAAGTGTGATGGAGCTGAAGAGCACTTGTTTGTGCAAGAGGATTTTGGTGATGTTATTTATCACAGGCATTTCTCACTCCCTGTTTACACATCTTTTTAGCTTCCTCAACTTACTTGTGAAGGCATTCCAGAACAACCAGCAGAGGATGTAAAGCTGATAGCTTATCACCCAGGCACCATGAAGACACATGCATCCTGATATATATCAGGATAGAGGAAGGAAGTGATTTAGTCCTCTGGAGCATGAATGCAGGTGCTCTACAGCTCGCAGAAGCCAGCACATACAAAAGATTCCCGAAGGCTGGTGAGTAATTCAGTGCTGACTTTTTCAGCTGTGTGGAAAACTACAAACACAGCAGCTCTGCCATATTTGTGAAATGTAAAATGAAAAGATATTGATGGCTGGTATCTGCAGCTGGGTTTGTTCTGCTATTTAGGTCCTGTTTCAAATGGAAAAAATTTAGAATAATATGTTAATGCTTACACTGACAGTATTCACATATCAAGACTTGGACTATAGGCATACAGAGCAATTCTGCCTCAATTATTGTGCTTCTGAAAATGTCCTACAGGAAAGACATGGCAAGGCAGCCTGTTTGGGTTCAATAGCTTTATATACACTGGATTTCATCCTGATTTTATCAATCTAGAAATGAATAAAAAAGTGATATCAGATAAAAAATATGGTTGTTCAGATTATAGTTCCTAAGAGGATATTAGAAAGATTGCAGTTTTTCCTTAATGCCTTCCTGGAGTTCTTAAATAAACACCCAGGTTTCCAGGTCTTTGTAAATTTAATACCTTTTGTCTCTGTTTACTCTTTTTTCCTCTCTCTAGATTGTACAATTACATGCACAAATATTCAAAGTGAGACCAAGTCTGAAAATCACCTAGGCCCACAGCATCCTTGAAACATTAACAAGGAACTGTAGTCCTTTCCCCAGACCTTGTAATACAGCTAACATATCAAAATAAAAATGCCTTATGCTGTGAAGGTAGAGATGTAAGAGAGGGCCAAGAACATCCATACCCCCAAAAGTAATAGAACCCTCCATGCAGGGGACTCCCACAGGTTTCAAATGTATTTCTTCAGCTGAAGTGTTTCCTGACTGAAACCTGTGTGCTCATATTAAAAACATCATCTTACGGTCTTTTTTGAAGGTTGAGATCAGAAATGTTTTATACAGCGCACATTGACTTTAATTCAATTTTATGTTTACATCATTTCACATGAAAACTTGACTTTAAATTTCTTTTTTTACCTCTGTGGAGATTGCACAAGTCTGGGAAGCAAAGCATTTTATTACACTGCAGACTGAAATCTCCTGTTTTCACAGTAAATGACTATGATGAATTGGTGCCTGTGACTGTGGAGCCAGTTCACAGAGACATCACGTCCTCTTGATAAAGGGTCTGCTAATACTGTTTGCAAGGCAAAAGCTTGGTCATTAACCAGAAGCTTGATAGCTTACATAGCCTTTTAGTCTCACATAAGGATAAAAACATAAGAGGGGGTCAATTCTATGCAGTAGATGGAACATTAAAACTCTCTTCCATCACTCTGGTCACTACAGGTAATTTTCAACACAACCATTCTGAAGTGCAGTGCAACTATTCATTAAGAAGAACTAAACAAAGCTATACCTTCAAACTGTGGGCATAATTCCTTGCAGCACAAGAGGTCCCTCAAGCAAAAGAGCTTTTTGCCAGCACTGGCTTGGACCCACAGTAAAATTCCAGCTACTGCATTTCCCAGTCAGTGAACAGTATCAGCTCTGTGCTATGTCATTATGAGTGCTGGACATACCAAAAGTTCTCCTAGATTTTTGGGGTTTTTTTGTGAATAGGGGATTGATTTGGCCAAACACTTGATATAGGTCTATATTCTTCCATGTGGAACTTGAGCTTCTTTTTTAACACAACCTGCAGCTATTGCTCATTGCTTGAGACAGACTGACACAGTTTAACAACCAACCTCTGTGTAAAACTCATAATTGAAATGTTCAGAATGAAAGGGAGCATGTAAGCCCATGAAGCACACTAGCCTTCTTTAAGGTATGTTTTTTCCTCTATCTTCTTAAATACATGGAATCTACCTGTGATTTTCCTTTCTCAGAATAGTATATCCCCTTGCCAGACTTTTGCGAAGTTATCCGACTCAAGAAGGAATGAAAGAAGTGGGATTTGTGAACACTCAAGACTGCCAAGAAATCAGCTGAATGTAGCACAAAATCTTTAGGGCTCCAAAAATTTAATCTTCTTACAATACTATAAAGCCAATACTTATTTACTGCTTTCATACTACAGTAACAGCATACACCCTACCTGAGAACCAGCACATTTTGTTTTTAATGGGGACAGCATCGTAAAAAGTGTCTGCAGGCAGATTTAAATCTCAAACCACTGCAAGGGAAGATCATCACTGGCTGTTGCCACCACTGCTTTGAAGACGGCTCCTGGAGGAACTGCCTGCTGCCATCTATTGATGCACTGTAGGAAGGCGGTGGACCAGCAAGGCACTTCAGGTGCTTCAGTGAACATTTTCACTGCTGGGTTAGAAATCCCGTAGATCTGAGGTCTGGGACTCTGAGAAAAATCCTTACTTGGTGACTCAAGAGCAACAGAATTATTTAACATAGCTCAAGCCAAGAGTTCATGACAGACAAACCTTAGCTATGTGGGCTTAGGATGGCCTGAACTCCAGAACCTTAAACACCATGAATATCCTTATTGCATCCTCTTTACCTTCCACTGCAGGGGAAGCATTAAGATCTTGACTTTTAGGGGGCCCACCTTATGGAGAGGTCACAGGATCCGTTCACTGCCTCTGCAACTAAGAATTGGATAAATTTGTGATTGTCACTTTCAGCCAGCACCCACAAGTCACTTGGCCTGGGTAAAGCCAGGAGCCTCCTAGCCAATGCTGAT
Organism: Corvus brachyrhynchos; assembly: GCF_000691975.1. Lineage (NCBI taxonomy): Eukaryota > Metazoa > Chordata > Aves > Passeriformes > Corvidae > Corvus > Corvus brachyrhynchos. The sequence goes on along the minus strand of NW_008237919.1, from coordinate 14,203,040 downwards.
AACACACCAGGATGAGAACAGCATCCCACGGGAGCAGCAAGCTCCCATGACATCAGCTTTGTGTGACACCGCAGTCACTGCAGGGGCAAACTTTGCAGTCCAAAGAAAGAGGGTGGTAATAAGGCAGCCCTTCCTAAAAGGCAGCTGCCTTCGACCCTGCAGTTCAAAAACAATTTCCTTCCAAGTAAAGAGAGGAATAAGGGTCTGTTGAGCCTGGTACTGGACCCGTCAGTCCTAAGCAGCTCAGTGCCTTAGAGGTGACCTACCCAGAGGCAGTACCCAGAGTGCCAGTCAGCTGTGATACAAGCCAGCCCTCCTGTACGCTCGTGGTGTACCCTGAGAGAGCACAAAAGGGTCACACTCACCAGCTACATGCTGCAAAATTCACAGGGGTAGGAAAAGAAAGAAGCAAAAACAGCCTTAGGGATGGGATTTAAGTATGGCTGGCACCTGGATTGCCAGTAACCTCTGGGGTGAGTGTAAATGGTGCGGACTCCCTGGCAGTGAGTGACTGCATCTTTGCAAGCACAGAGCACACCAAGATTTATTTGAGTTTCTTCAATGCTAGGCAGCAAAGGGATGGGAAGGTTTCAGTCTGTGAACAGAGGCTAGAAAAATTATTAGAGAGCATTGTAATGAAAGAAGTAAGTTTTAAAAGGGAATCTTAACTCATGATCTGATCCTAGTTAACCCTGGGAAGACAAATGACAGGAACATCTTTGAGTTAGTCCCTGTAGATGGCAATAAGTTAGAGAGGAAGAAGAGAGGTGAGCAAAGAGCTGTGATCTCATTGGAATGGATATTTTAGTTACTATTGGCAGCCTTCTGAGTCAATTCTTCCATGATTTTCTTAAAACAAAAGAGCTTTCCTCCTTCCCTCCCCCCTTATTCAGTTTGAGACTGCTTTTATGTGCAGATTTGGACCCTGAAAGCAGAGAAGTACTGACCCCTGAGGTACCCAATGGAGTTAACAAGACTTGGGCGGCAGTGGAGAGTGTGGGCTCACATGCCTTTTGTTTTATAGTATTTTAATAACTTAATTTTTTTCTAAGTAGCTCTTCCTTTGGCTAATGCCAGAGGATGGTTTTCATGAATGCTTTTGTATAGCCTGCACAGGATAGTGGGGCATCAGCAAAAGACTCCCCTCTGCCTGCAGTTTTCATGTTGTTTATGAAATAATCACAAGGAAATTTTCAACCTTTTGAAACCTGGGATCTTTCTATTGAGATACATGTCATATATGAGGGGCAGATGAAGCAGGTGCAGTGACAGCAAAACAAAACATTCAAAACTCGTGATTTTTGAGCCTAGGTATAGGCTGTGAGAAAGGGGCAATAGAAATCTTTATCAAATAACAATTAAAAACCTTCACCCTCTCATTTGACAGGGAGGCCTAGACTTCATGTACCCACTCTTACTTCATGCTTCACATATTTCTATTAGATTGCCTTTGGAGTGTGAGTGCAAAGAAAATAGGTTGGTAATCTGTCTGGAGACACAAATAAACTTGACAGATTATCTCAGGAGAGTCCTGTACATTCTAAGCGTCTGCAAGTTTAGGCTCAGGAAAAGATTTGGTTTATAGACTAATTGCTTGAAGGATGAATTTTGAATTATAGAACCAACCAAGGCTTTTGACAATTAAGATTTACCATTCTAATATCTTGTCCCATAATTTAGCTCTCCCAGCTGCTATCTGGTGCACTGAGTAACCATTAGCATTTCAGTTTGGGTTCTTGTGTTCTGCTGATGTATGCCAGGAAAGGTTTAGATTAGATATTAGGATTTTCTTCACGGAAAGTGTTCTCAAGCATTCGAACAGGCTTCCCAGGAAAGTGGTTGAGTCACCATTTCTGGAGGTATTTAAAAAATGTGAAGATTTGGTACTTTGGGACATGGTCTAGTGAGACTTGGCAGCGCTGGGTTAACAGCTGGACTTGCGGATCTTAAGGGTGTTTTCCAACCTAAACCATTCTGTGATTCTATTCTCAGTATGCAACCTGCCTCCACGCAGAGACATATGGAACTGGTGAGTCCTTTGACCAGCATTACATAAATTTGAAGAACTGCAAAGAAAATATTGACACAGATTCAATCTACAGCATGTATTACTTACCAACACTTCCTAAAGCATGAGAGTGAGGAATCCAGCTTTTATCTCTCCTTTTTTTTGTGGACTTAGGTGGTTTCAGTTTGTTGCTTGAACTGTGTATGGAAAAGTCTACCATAAATAATTTGGTAACCATTTTATTTCAAAGACAAAATAATGATCATGTAACTCCTAAGTTGCATGGGTGCATTTAAAAACAGTACAAGTATGAAGAAAAGTGAGAAGCTAAATTTCTACTCAATGTTTCTTTTTTATTTGCTGTTGGAATTTTATGAAGTTTGGTTTCATAATACAATACCTTTTTCGTCACTCAGTGAGAAATCTGAATGGCTTATGCACTGCTAAGGCTTGTAAATCAAATTTTAGGACTCACAGCAGAAACAACTCTGTGTTCTTCAACTTATATTTTGCCTGAATGGTGATCCTTTCTCTCTTTTCTTGGCAAGTGTTTTCTCTCACAGCTTTTGGCCACCACAATAAAAACAAGGCATTAGAAAGCATCCAAAGGAGGTCTATGAAGATGGTGAAGGGTCTAGAAAGAAGCCTTACAAGGAATAACTGAAATCACTTGGTTTGTTCACTCTGGAGGAAGTCTGATGGCAGTCTACATCTTCCTCATCAGGGGAAGCAGAGGGGCTGACAATGATCTCCTCTCTGTGCTGATCAGTGACAGGACCACAGGGAATGTCCTGAACTTTTGTGAGGGGAGGTTTAGCTTGGATATTAGAGACGGGTTCTTCACCCAGAGGCTGGCTGGGCACTGGAACAGGCTCCTCACGGAAGTGGTCACAGCACCAACCCTGACAGAGTTCAAGCAGAATTTGGACAATACTCTCAGACACATGGTGTGATTCTTGGGGATGGTTCTGTGCAGGGCCAGGAGGTGGAATTTGATGATTCTTGTGGGTTCCTTCCATCTCAGACTACCCTATGATTCGATGATTCTAGGATTCTAGGATTCTGTGATTCAGAGGCAGCAACATTTCTTTTTTTGCCTATCTGCAACAGAGACAGATGTGTGGAATAGTTAATAGCACATGATAAGGCTATTCCAAACTCCTGGTAATCTGATCATGTTCTATAGTCCATTCCTTTGTGAGGCTAGGGCATACAGCAAGGACACTTACACATAGATCAGCCTTTAGCAGAGGACTAGATCTCTGAATTGCTCTCTACAGTTTCCTGCAAGCATACTCTATGTGCATCTATATTACAGAATATGAGTTCGATGCACAAGGTCAAAAGGGAAAAAAAGCTTATGCCAGCAGATTTTATAAATATACCTTATAAATGAAATTTTAGTGTAAACAGAACAAGAGAGTGATTTAATTCCTGAAGACCCAGCCCAGAGACCTCACTAATGTGCTAAATAAATTTGAGTTGGTTATGCCATGCTCAAAACCAAAAAAATTAAACAAGCTGTGGGTAAAGTATTGACTGGGACAAGGAAATCTAGATAGAAACTCTTAGCATTTCGCCAATAATAATTCCTTAGCACTTTCCACTAACAACTTGGGCAAAACAGGCTGTACTTGAGCAAATTAATTTAATTTATTCCCAAAGAAGAGTCAGAGTAGGGGGTGAGAAATAAAACCAAATCACAAAACACCTCTCCTCACCTCTCCCTCTTTCTGGACTCAACTTCACTCCTGATTTTATCTACCTCCTCCCATTCAGGAGTGCAGGGGGATGAGAACGGGGTTTGTGGCCAGTTCATCACATTGTCTCTGCTGCTTCTCCTACTCAGGGGAAGGACTCCTCACGCTCTTTCTCTGCCTTCAGTGTGGGGTCCCTCCCAAAAGAGACAGTCCTTCACAACCTTCTCTAATTTGAGTCCTTCTCATGGGGTATAGCTCTCCATGAACTGCCCCAGCACGGTCCCTCCACAGGATGCAGTCCTTCAGGAACAGACTGCTCCAGAGTGGGTACTCCATGAGGTCCCAGGTCCTGCCAGCAAACCTGCTCAGTGTGAGCTCCTCTCTGCATGGGGCCACAGGTCCTGCCAGGACCCTGCTCCAGC
>NW_008237919.1:14198036-14198851 GCF_000691975.1 Corvus brachyrhynchos | reverse complement strand
GCGGTATCTGTGCTCCCCCATGGCCCTCCACAGACTGGAGGGTCACATCCTGCCTCACCACGGGCTGCACCACGGGCTGCAGGGGAAGCTCTGCTCTGGTGCCTGGAGCGTTTCCTCCTGCCCTTCCTTCTGCACTGACCTCGGTGTCTCCAGAGCTGTTTGTCTCACGTATTCTCCCTCCTCTTTCACAGCTGCCATGTCACAGCATTAAATACATTATCCCAGAGGTGCTACCAGCATCACTGTTGGGCTCAGCCTTGGCCAGCAGTGGATCCATCTTGGAGCCAATTGCAGTGGAAATGGTCTCTGTGGGACATGGGGAAACTTCTGTCAGTTTCTCACGGCAGTCACCCCTGTAGCCTCCCTCTGCCAAAACCTGGCCACACAAAGCCAATACAAGCATACAGAAAAGGGCTTTAAAAGCAGTGTTTAAAAACATGAGTTAAACTTGTGAATAACCAGGAAAAGTAGAAGAGCATTATGGTGTTTATCTGTCTCTACCTGGAGCTGAGACTATTAGTAAATTCAATTTAATAAATCCAAAGCACAGGTAACCCCTTTTTGTGTACAAAATTAGAGAAAACTGATTTCTCTCCCCAAAACTAAAATCACCTTTTTAAAGCATTGGCACACACATTCTGCACAGAGTAAATAGAATTATTATAGCACTTCTTTCACCTTGCTCATCAGCAATCTCTACCCCTTTCTTCACATTGAGCTGTCAAAAAAAAAAACAAAAGGCAGAAAATAAGGAACAACAAGTTAAACCACTACATATATTTTAAATTATATAATATATATTATATATGTATTTA
>NW_008237919.1:14187465-14197345 GCF_000691975.1 Corvus brachyrhynchos | reverse complement strand
TTCTTCACATTGAGCTGTCAAAAAAAAAAAAAAAGGGCAGAAAATAAGGAACAACAAATTAAACCACTACATATATTTTAAATTATATAATATATATTATATATGTATTTAATTATAATTTAAAATTCTAGTTTATAATTAGAAACACTATCTCTGCTATCAACAGGAATGCTTGATTCCTTTAAGGAAATGTTTTTATTGTTATATCACAGCCTCCCCCCTTTCTTTTAACCAACAACCAGAAAACCCCAAAACCACCTTTCATGTTCTTTTGACAAAATCTTATTTTTTCGCTACAGACTTCATAGATAATTTCAGCCCACTTCAAGGATGCCACCTGAAATCCCAGGTGACAGTATGGAACTTAAGTTTTCCTTCCTCAAACAGTGGTAGACAGCATGACTTTGAAATTCTTGGGTTCCCTATTATCCCCTTGCACGTCTGAACTTAAAATTGAAAGAGATTAAATAGATGAAACTATCTCTTCCATTTCTTCAGTAAAGTGATCTACTGTACAGAAGAATAAATTTCAAGAAGTACTCCAGGGGGAAAAAGATGTATGAAAGATATTGTGGTTAAGAGAGTGTCTGCTCAGTATCATGGAGCTACAGCTGTGGGGTTAGCAATAAAATAATATTGTTAAGCAAGGCCTTGTTAGCTAAAACCCTGCCACACATGAACCCCCAGCACCTGACATTGTCATACTGTCTCCAGCCCTCTGTCCTTGCCTCTGCCACGTATTAGGCTCAAGAAGCACAATCCTCTCTACTCCAGAAGCTGCTGGCTGTTCTTTCAGAGACCTCTCGGAACCTTGCCTTTTCCATGGGTTTGTCAATTGCCATCAGCCCAGTAGTGGGTGAACTAGTCTGCTCATCTCTGCTGCTAATCACACAGCATTATTCATGATGTTGACCTTGGTAAAATAATTAATGTTCAAAATAAAGCACTTGCAAGCATCCCACAGGACTCCTCACTAAATCAACTTCAAATTTCTTTGCAGACACCTATTTTGTCCTTTTTGTTCATATGTATGTATACACAAACCCAGTTATTTATCTGCTGAGATCCTTCTGTCAAAAGTTGCTCATCTTCCTGTCTATTTTTGAGACCAAACAAACACCAACTTACCTCCCCTCTCCCTCAAAAAAATAGAATGAAAAACAATGGAATGAATAAACCGCTATGTCCTAACAAGGTTAGGGGTGCATCATTTTTATTTTCAGAAGATAAAATGCTGTGCCTTACTGGAGATGTGCTATGCTGAAGTAATTACTAAGATGGTAATTCTTTTCAATACTTCAGACAGGATAAAAAATAGCTCGTTTAAAATATGGCAAATAGGCCTTACAGTACAATGAAAGAGATGAAAGAGGAGAGTTGGAAGAGAGTCATCTTTAGATTTAAAGTAGAATTAATAGTATGCCATTGGCTGCTGAAACTACCTGAATAACTAATGGCAATTAGCAAGCAATCTTTCAGTGTTATTCATCAATAACTACACAATTTTGTGAGGTCCATGTGTTCCTTTTGTGTGATACAGAATTGCCTCAGTGTTCAAAAAAGTACATAAAATTGAAAGTTTGATCCAATTCCAATAAAAAGCTATAACAATGATTTCAATAGGAACTGAATATGATAACCTTTGTGCAGAAAGCACTTGAGCAGGTGTAGGCCTACTATATTACTTGTTACAATGTGGAAGTAATTGGTGCTGAGCACAATTAATAGCTAACAGAGATGACCTATATGTAAAGAAGCATTGAAAAGAGCAGACTGGGATCTTCAGTAGCATCATGACAGTGACGTCGTTCACCCCTCCTTGGTGACTGTCATCTAACACAGGTCAGACAGCCAGCAATTGCAGTGGCTTTACTAAAAAATACTGGGTTTGATTGAAGGTTGAGTTCTGTATTGCATGGCCTCTAGCTCAAGTCAAGGCAAATGCTGAAGAAAATCATTCAAACACACATATTGGTCTGTATTTGTTAGAGTTTTCCTGACAGCTTGGATCCATAATTTCCTCTGAAACTCCTTTTCCTGCTGTCTGGAAGAAACTTGTCATCTGTGATCCAGACCCTTTGCCTCTGACCCTTTCCCCCACCAGCTGCTTTTCTCTCTGGACAAACCTGGGCTGAGTATTTCCTGGTCATTCCTAGAGTTAGCGAACTCTCATCACTGGAATGTGGAGTGTCTGATGGCACACACCACTGAATACCACGGCTTAAGTAAGTGCTACAGCTTCTGACATAACTCATATCTCCTACATAATACTCATAATGCCATCACATTCTTATGAAGAAAACAGAAGTATCTTCAGTTCAACTCACTTCTCTGAATACAGTCATCTCACATCCTAGCCTGTCCCAACCCAGTTCCAGATGCATCTCTGTTAAGGTGCAAGGCTTCCAGAGGCCCTACATCACAACTTGTGGGTTTCATCTTGAGCAGGAGTGGATTCACCCTCTGGAACCTGCTCTCCATCATTCTCTGAGCATCTCTTACCCTTCAGCACACCATGTGAGAGGTGGAGTATGCTGGATAAGTTCAACACCAGTATCAGCAATAATCTGGTTTTAAAACTTGCAGCTCAGCACATATTTTCTTCCTAATAGAGCCAGTCTGAGTTTTATTAAGTTAGGGATCCATTAATGAGGATTGTACCCAGCAGAAGCACGAGTTACATGAAGGAAGCAGATTTAAGCCGAAGAGCCTGAATCTTGTAACAGATGGGCTGGCCATGCTTGCGTTCATGGAACTGGCTCTCCTCTCCGAGTCTGCATGACATTCACCAGCACAAGGCATCTGCTGGTGAATGTCAAGCAGACTCAGAGAGAGGAGCCAGTTCCACGAACGCAAGCATGTTCAGTGCTCAGTGGGTCACTAAACCTTAATCGTGTTCACAGCTCTTCAGGCTGACGCAGAGTCGATATAAAAATACACAAGTTTGCCAGACTGAAACCCTCCCACCTCACTCAAGATTCAAGAAAGGATATGGGAATTGAAATGATGGTATGACATGTAGGCTCTGAAGAACATTCTTGGGCTGTGTTACACCCAGGTGTTTTGTGTGTGGTGCCAGGTGCAATATTATTGCTCAGGGAATGGAAAATTAAGACTGTTGGGGTTTTATCGTTTAGCAAGGGTACAGTCAGACCACAACAGGCATTAAGGTTAACTGCAAACAACTGAGTTACTGTGGTCTGAGAAGCTGACTCATCATCAGAAAGATTTTAACTAACCATCTGCATGCCTCTGACTCATTGCAACTAAGGAATAAACCCTATATATTTAGCTTAGCTTAATATGCTTTGCTTTACCATGGCACCAAGTCAGGAGTACATAAACAGGCCAGGTTAAGGCACTTCAGCTTTCCATCTGTAAATTGATCACCTGTTCAGCTGTTAATACTTTCAGACATTCAGAACAGCCTAACAGGAAAAGTTTGTAAAACATTTTGGTTCCTAAGCATTTTGTTTCCATTTTGTGCTCTGAAAATCCCTGTTTAAATCAAAGATATCCCCTAAGCCTCATACTCCTAGCTGGAGATCCAAGGAAAGCTGTTCAATTTGCAGGGAGAGGTTTGAGCTTCTGCACTGTATTCCATTGAATATTCTGCTGGCAAGATTTTGACTGATGTTTGTAAATCCTCACAAGCTTAATTAGTTTGAGTCAAACCTAGATTTCTTTGGTTCAGTGAGTGTTCTTGAAAAAGAAACAGAATGCTAGTGAACTGTGGAATTATATAGCACAGGTCCCTCTAGAAATAGATTAAATTCCATAACTAGAGTAGGGCTGCATTATATGTTTTTCAAGTGCCCAGATTCAGGGGTTGTTTTTGCTAAAGCTTTCTGGTAGAAAACATCTCAGCTACATAGAAGCATACTACAGATTTAGATTTTTGCATTTCACATTACTAAAGTTTCAAAGATTCTACTTTAGTTTTGTTTCCAGAACAGTTCTTTAACTGCACTCCTCCTAAAAATATGTTCAGCACTAAAATCAAAGCCAAAACACTGAGAAATATTTTGCTTCCAGGTAAAAGAACCTTTTCCTCCCAAGATAAATATTCACTCAGGCACAAAGAAAAGAAAGTATTGGCTCCTCAGACAAAATGTGCAGCCTTAGGCTATTGTGACATTTTGTTCCATTATGTCTGCAGAAAAGCTTAAACTGACCAGTGATAAAAACACACATTTTATTTTGTTTATGACCAAGACAAAGTATTTGTCTACATAAATGGATAAAAATGCTTGTCTAATGCAGTTGAAGATGTATTTGGTAGTTCTGGATTGCTTGAATATGATTGATTTTCCCGTTTTGTCCTTATCTTTCTCAATAAAAGAGTAATGTGGACATATATCAGCATAATTCATGCTTCACCATTCTCAAGGCTCTAAACAGTTTTATAATATTTCCCCTTAAGTCAGCGTATACTTTACCAGATCAGCCATTTGACAGTTTCATGTATAGCTTAAGGATTCCTTTGCCCAGTAAATCCCTTGATGCTAGTACCTGTTTGATAGACTTGTGTCACTTTGGTAGGTGTCTAATTCTATTTACAGAGACCAAAACTAAAGAATGACTCCCAAAACTTTACAGTGCAGGAAAAATATGAAATGGGAAAATCAGATTAAGAAGTACTTAAGCAATAAATAATAAAATTACATATAAAATGGACTATCTATCTTTGCCGAGTTTTTTAATGTATAGGTGTTGGTTGGTAATTTTTTCCCTTGTATCCAGGAAAAGCCTAGCTTTTGGATATACTCAGGAAAAACATGATATGGGGCACAAGAAATGCATGTTTTGTGGGAAGAAGGACCAGAGAACATGCACAGTAGTACATGAGACCACCATTACCTACAAGCCAGCAGGGGACAGTCGCAGTCCTGGGCTCCTGTTCTGCAAGGGATCTGGACAACAGTTACAATTTATTGCCTGCCCTGAAAATGCAGGACATCTCATCATCTGTCTAGGATTCAGTCCACACTTGAACCACTGCCTTCCTTCATGGGTTTACCAGAAAGAGAGCTAAATAGGAGATTCTAAGCACATTGGAGTCCACTGTTATGGATCTTAGAGCAGAAGCAGCCCATGTCATCCGTGGATGGGTGAAGAAGGTGCTGTCCAAGGCCCCTTTATGTCTCCTGCTCTTTTATATAAAATCTATGTAAAACACATTCATCAAGTGACATGACGAACAAGCACAAATGTTTCATGGTAATTCATTATGAGGAATACTTCCCTTAATTCAAACATGCTCAGTTTGCAGTTCAATAACTACAGAGAATTTGCAAAGGTCTCTTTTCCTCAGTGCCAGCATGAGACAAGGCAATTTTGAAACTTCTGTGCTGAAGGCAAAATTCATATAAGGAATAGGTTGACAACCACAAAACTGACATAAAAAATGGCCACCAGGTATATAATGAGATCTGTTTTTATTTTGCTTTTTTTGTATTGGTAGTTTTAGGATTTCTGGGGTTTGTGCTTCTTCTGAAAGGTGGAGGCTATCTTTAAAGATGATGAAGATAAAAGATTTCCTTAAGCACAGGCTGTCACATTAAGTTTTATGACAAAGACCAGATAGTATGGGATTTAATATAAAATCTGAAGGAAAATGTCAGAAGTGCATGACTTTCTGAAGGGCCCCTCTTGCCTGAGGGAGCCCGATGGGCCGGTTGCCTGTGATTTTCCTCCCTGCCATTTATTTTGCCAACACCTTCCTCCCAAGGACAGCATCTTTTTGGACTTAACATGTGCCTGGATGGCTTCAGCTGTGTACAGTCTATCCTGAGCTGCAGATGACTGCCCCAGCATGTCAAACAGGACCTTGAACCACCCTCAGCTCCTCCTGCATGACTTAGCCTCCACAGACTGTTTAAGGCACCCAGCTGGAACAGTCCGTGGGAATCCTTGTCCATATTGCAGTCGCCTGATAGAGTCCCTGCTTAAACTTAGGAAGGTGACGTTAATAGTCTGTCCTTTATTTTTCAGAGCTGTTGCCTTCTACTGTGATGCCTGCAGGGGCTACTTCTCAGCATAAAATAGCAGGAGGCTACACAATACCCTTGAAATTTCCTCGTAGTGGCAGAAGGAACCCTGCTGGGACCCAGACAGCTGCCAGGACTAGCAGGCTTCCAGCTACACAGCTCTTCAAGATCCTCCAAGAGAAAAGCTTCGTATCCATGTAAGTCCAACATCTCATTAAAATCTCTTTCGCCAGACGTTAACTGATCAGCCCAGCCAGATCTGTAACGAGGGATTTTGAGCTCACTCTCACCCTCCTCAGGCCCTTTCCAGCTACTGCAAGAGTCTCCCTGCAGCAGCGGCCCGGAACTCGCAGGCAATGAGTATCCTCTTCCCGCAGTCGTCGGATGGTGCCCTCCGCAAGCTGCCTGTGGCTCTGAGCCCATCTCTCTTCAGGTTAAATGGTTCCTGCTACGCAGCATCCATTTCCTCATGGCAGAACACTACCTGGTGTCTTGAAAGGGGAATACAGTAGTATGGCATGTTGTGAATAAGAGGACAAAGATGGTCTGGTAGACATACATGCAAGCACTGTCCCTCCAGAGGGTGAGACCCATACATAAGCAAAAAAAAAAAATTTCTGAACTTCCTAATTTAAGCAGCTAAATGATTATTATAACCTTCCCCTGCTTTACTGTCCCACTTCAACCTGCCACCTTTGTTTCACACTCACTATTTCACATGTCCAATGGGTGGCTGCTGGGCCATGTGTGCTTGCAGGCATATCCAGGGGCTTAGAGATGTTATGATTCCTGGCAAACAATACCATATATATATGTTTGCTTCCTGGCTGGACAATCAGGCTCCTTCCTCACTTCCAGACCCCTACCTTCCTCTACTACAATGCCTTATATGCAATTAGTAGCTTTTATAATACTATAGTACAGCAGAGATCTGTATGTGGAAGAGCATATGAAAACCACAATCTTTTGTTGTAACATAACTTTCTGTGTTTTTTTAAGGAATGACAACTAACTGTAAATATGCTTAGTTTAGGTTGCCTTTTGCAAAATGTCTCAAAACAGTCCACTGGAAAAAAATATGATTATTCTGTTTATGAAAATGAAGGTACTTTCAGGACTGGGTTATATTTCTTAGAATGGCTATGACTAAATGGACATGAGGCACTTTTAAAAAGGTCAGGAGAGAAGTTACGTTCAGCTGCCTGCTCTTTCCTAAAGCAGTAACCTGATAGACTTTACCCTACTTCTAGCCAGAGTTTTCACAGCCAGCAACTCACACAAGGTTTACACATGGTAAAAATAAGAAATCAGCTAAATCTCATTGTTGGGAGCTGAGCTAAAACGTAAGTCTATTTAATGAGCTTGAAGAATGGCCCATACTTGTTCAGAGAAACCTTGGCAGACTGATCCCTATCCCTGCTCCAGTCTAGGTTGGCCCACATTTCTCCCCCATTTACACCACTGTGTAAGAGATCAGAAATGGTGGGACTTCCTGAGCACAGTGAGCTGCTGCTGCCCTGGCAGCTGCAATGGCACTGCTCTTTCATTAGTTGTGTGATGTTTGCAGTGATTAAGCTAGAAGCAGGTCAGCACTTTTGGGGGGATCTTCCTTGGGGATACACCTCCTTGCCTAACTCCAACTGCCACTATTCCACAAGAACAAAAAGCCTGCACAAGGCCTTGTGAACAGGCATGCTTTGCCTTTTAAGTGCATAACAGGGATTGCTATCCTCCCTCCACTAATCTTTTTTCTTCACCTGTTTCTTTTTTATGGAACCCCTTGTTCTCTTCTCCTTTTCTGCCTAATTTTTCTCTGCTTTTAACCTTTTGCCTTGTTAATTGATTATTCCTTCTTTGTCTCTCTCCTTCCCTCCCTGCCTCATCTTTGACAGAAGGTGACACACTGCTCATGCTGGGAGCATCTACCAGATGACTGCGAAAATGAGCTCTGGCTTATAGACTGCTGGAGGAAATTACAGATGCCCCTTCCAAAGTGACTGCCACACAAGTGCCAAAAAATTGAGAGATGAAAACCAAGACATTTTTAGGCAGAAAGCTATCATCCTACCAGGACCTGAACAGCTATCAGGAACCTGTATGCAGCATATGCATGAGGCTTTCTGCTCAGGCTGTTGTTCTGGTCTGGCAGCTCTCCTGCAGCAGCTTTTGCAGGTACATTTCCCCTTGACAGATTGAAGATTTTTTTCCAAGATGTCCAAATTTGACCTGAACTAGATTGCATAAATAGGACATTGCATAAATAAGTATTAATATCTTCCTATTTTCATAAATAGCTTTACCAAGATCAGCATCCTCCTCCCTGCTTTGGAGAGAGAGAGACTGACACACAGCACAGTGCAGTGACCAGCTCTGTGTCACACAACAAAGCAATGACAGAGCCCATAGCTCATCTGTCCCCAGACACAGCTCCTCAAAAATTATGATGATGATAGTTGGGGTTTAAATTCTCCTCTACAGAGACACCCTTCAAATACTATTGATCTAATTAGACATCATTTAATAGTCTTAATAGTCACCCATTCATAGACTCACGTGACAGCTACATGGTACTCTTTCTGAAAGGGCCAAACAAAAAAATTTTACTGCAAATTGTTATTCTTGAGTGGTTTGAAAACTCCAGGAACTTTAGAAATATGAAGGGTCAAAGTCAAGGCCTGAAATCCATCTACTAGATAGGAATTTCCATGCACCCTCCATTGGTAAGGGCTGTTTTGACACACCTCACTAGAATGATGACCAGATCAGTTTGTTTTCAAATGGCTGCCTTTGGAGTCTGAAGAACTTAAGGCTGTCTGGAATTTAAACAGATACTTGCAAAGTCACTAAAACTTCCAACACCTGAGAGATGCTTTTGGCTCCACAGCTTACACGTATTTTTGATCTGGTACATGGTATAACATTATCTGCTTTGTCCAAAACATATTTATGTTAATATTAGACAGTTTTACTGCTGCATTTGATTTACAACTGAAAGCTGTAGAACAACAGACAGTTAACAGGAAAGCAAGACCAGTTCTGAGAGCCCTTCCTCTTTTAATAAAGTTTGCTATGGTAGATAGTTTATGCCTTGTAACTGTAAAGGAGAACATGAATAAGAGTGAATGAATCTTTCATATACTCCAACCCCAGAAAGCACCATTCTCCTCAATTAGTTTGACCTCCTTTGTTTGAAAACAAAATAAAAATAGCAACAAAACCCCCAGGCCATAAAATTGCAAGATGTTTCTGAATCAAACCCATAAATTTGACATACTAGAGCCAAGATAAAAAAATCTGCCAAGTCTGTATTTTACAACAGCTGAGATTGGAGAAGTGTTTTTTCTCTTGAGAGAAATTGTTTTTAAAAGGCTTGTAATACCAACATGCTGCTTCTTCAAAGACATTCATGCATGTCTTTGGCCCACCATGCAGGTTAGGGTACTGTGTTACAGCTCTTGATACCTCAGGACTCCTTTCTAACACAATATCTGCAGATCCTTTCAGACAGCTCTGTGCTTGTCTGAGCAGTACATGAAAAGGCCAAATCTCCTTCAAGTTTATAAGAGTTTTGCATATACCAATATCAGCTATATCAGACTAGTGAAGACACATTATAGATGTAGTCTTCTACGGAGAAAAGTTGGATTTGTTGTGGTGGCTGTGTCTTTGGAGTGGTTAGGCAAGTCACATCTTCCAGACCCAGCTGGTCCCTCATCCCCATGCCCCACAGAAGTCTGCAGCTTGCTCAGCTGTGCCAGTTGAAGAGAGAAGCCTCTCCAAGGAAGGTCTTTTTGAAATAAAACCCTACTGCTTTTTCTGTAGGAGACAGCTGGAACACCACTGTTTTTTTCCTTCTGCTGCAAAGCCAGTTTAGAAGAGTTTTCCTCTCC
>NW_008237919.1:14172908-14187438 GCF_000691975.1 Corvus brachyrhynchos | reverse complement strand
CTCCTTAGCATGTCATGCTCTAAACTGTATCAGTAGAATGATTCAGATTAAAAATGAATCCAAATTAAAAACATGCCACAAATAGACATTTTTTAATGCGTGGTATATCTTATGGTCAGTGATGCACAGCATCCACAGAAAAAGCTGTAGCATCACATTAAAAGAGTCCTGATGAACTGCAGAATGGTGATGGGAAGGAGAGGGAAAGATCATCATCTCTTTGGCAGGTGGAAGCCACACCCATGGGATGCCAGGCCTGTCCTTGGGCTGCCTGTGTCTTTCTGTAAGAGGCAGTCCTGTCCCAGGAAGGTCCTGCTTCTCTCTTCTGATCTTCAGATACTTGGTCCCTCACCACAGTGCCAAGCACTTCCGGGGCTGTGCTGGGAACTGGGCCAGGCAACTCCCCTGGGTCAGAAGTAATCCTTTTGTAAGCAGGGACAAGAACTTCTAAACCAGTGTGTCCTCTAAAGAAAGCACGAAATTACTATAACCTGCGTTTAAGAGTGTGTGTTTTTCATTGAGCCAAATCATTCCAGATATTTAAAGAGCAGTCAGGCAAACACCTCAGCTGGCAGTGACCTGCAGAAAGGCAAGGGGCAGACAGACCAGAATGAACAGCAATAAGAATTACTCTACCTCAAACACAGTCACACTAAATATTTAATAAATAATCTAACTTCCTTTCCAGCTCCATTTTCTTTTCCTGTCATGTCCTTGTCAATCTCTCAAGAAGATTCATGTCCTTGTCAATCTCTCAAGCAAGAATATTTCAAGACTAAAGTTCAGAGTCAGTCAAGTTGGTTGTATCCCTTTACTTTATTATGCTACTGTCATCCAGTTGATCAAAACCAGACTGTAGAATCTGGACCCAAAGCTAGATATATTGAATGACATATTGAACAGAGAAGTCCAGCTGTTCATAAAAGCTGGATTCCTGAAAAACCGAGTAACACACTTCTTTCTGAGAACATCTCTTTAAATACTCCGTAGAAACACATACAGTACTTTCATAAGAGAAGGAAATGTCTTCACTTAAAAGTGGTGTGCCAGTATTACTGTTCTCAATAATAAGACGTAGGGTGAAAATACAGGAATGACATGAAATGTTCTCAAACACTTGTCTTGTGCAGTGTATCCAATCCCTTGTGTCTTTCAGAGTCTCACAGAACGAAAGGGTCTACTCTGAAATGACAGAATATCTCATCTGCTCCATGAAAGGTAAATGTTTCAATTATTAAACATCTTGAAAGGTATGTCATGGGCATGCTATGAGTACAGAACATTGGAATCCACAAGAGGGAGAGAAATTACTGAGCAGGAAATGTCTGGAAAAATCATCAGGAGAACGAGACCCCATGCTGCAGTAGGGGACAAAACCCCCAATATCCTCTCTAAACTCAAATCTGATGACAGTATAAACGAAGTGCATGAGAAAGATGCAGATGTGAGTGCACACTGAAGCCCTTACAGTTCTCCACAGCATGCTGAATTTATCCTCTGCCTACATGAAGCATGGTACAGGTCACAGATCTTTCCATAGGAATAGAATAGTCACAATGTGGTCTAAATACAGTAGCTAAAGCATGTCTTTCTGTCCTTCCCCCAGTTTAACAGGGCTTTTCACACTCCAGTTTGAGTTACCTTGTTCAGTGAACAGATGGTTTGTCAACGTACTTTCACTGAAACTCCTTGGAAAACAGAAAGCTGCCCCATGCATTTTTTTTACCATACCCTCTACATCAACTGTTGTTTTCACCTCAGAACGATTAACATGCTTTTTTTCATTCCAGATGCCAGTGTCACACCTATACAAATGGTCATGAAGGGCAAATGAGTAGTGACAGGTATACACTTTGGACTTTTATTCTGTCAAATTCATTCCAGCTACAGTAGATTTCCAGAATCAATATTGACTGACAGCCAGTCCTTCTAAATATCAGCATCCTCATGAATCAAGTCTACTCTATTACACTTCACCTACAAAGACAACACAAGAAAAGCAAAACCTTGAGACCTTCAATTAGGCACATCTATGATTGATGTACCTAAGTTCACTGTATACACAAATGTACTTGCTGAATAATTTGTACTTAACATGCTTCCCAATTTCATGGGGAGTGCAGCAACTTTAACAAATCCATCTACATGTTTGCAAGACTCATAATACAAGCCTCTTCACAGGAAAAGAAGTATTTCTCCATTCTCAGCTAGACAAGTTATCAAGTCTCAATCAGAGCAAGGACATTTCATGCCTGTAAATACTTTGTGCTTATCTCTAGCAATGATAACAAGATTCTGACCTTGAATCAATGTCATCAGTCACCAGCCAGTGGCAGCAGACCCGTTTGTTCCGTGATTTTGTACAAAAAGCCCAGTTATTATATGACCTGAATGCTTGAGAATGCCTGCTGCTCTTGGACTGAATGCAACCAAGAATCCTCTCTGGAGATGGCAGCGAGATGCAACTTCATCTTCCAAATCACTCAGCATTTCCCTCCAGTGTCCAGCATTTCCCTCCAGTGCCCTAGGAACATCAATTTGCTACACACCTTTCTGTGTGACTCCTCTAAAACATGTAGGAATGTCCAGATCCCAACATAATTGGGAACACTCAGCATCTACGCATGAACACCATCTGGATCTCAATTTCACATTTAATTAGGGTATTGCCAAGCTCTATGTGGAATTCCTAAAGCCAAGGTCTTCCTGCAGAAAGTACAAAATTAGGTATTCAGCATAAAATATGCAGAGACTGGGTCAAGCCTAATCCAGCTGACTGCAGGATGATCTGCTGTCTCTCCTCTGGGCCTGAAACCAGTGCTTCAAGCATCTTCCATGTCTGGTTAGAAATGTAAGGCTGAAAACACCTCCTGGATTTTGGATACCGAGCTGTCCTAGTGGCTGTTAATCATACTTTCATGAAAGCCAAGGAGTTCAGGTTTCAGGGGTAGATTTGTCTGGTCTTTTTTCCAAGACAACCCACTCTCCCAGGCAGGAGTGTGAGCCTCTAACTGTGGACTCCAGAGTCCACTCAGGTTAGTATTCCAGCTGCCTCTTTACTGACTCTAGTAATTATTTCTTTTTGTTAATATAGCAACAAAAGAATGATCAAGCCCAATCTGGAACAAAGCGCATTGTAAAGTTCAAACCTTGTAAAGCTCAACACCAGAATATATATGCTAACTTTTCTTCATTACTTTCTTACTTATTTGTTGAGTAAGGACAGGTGGTTCTTTAACAGCCCTCCTCCCTCCTGAGCATCTTTAAATTTCCCATTTATACTGATCATTTTAAAAAGAAGGAAAAAAAAAAAGGACTAAATCAGTTCCTGACTTTTCTGGAAATTATTCTGATTCCTTAATGAGTGAGAAGGGTTAAGCACTAGATTATTAACAATTTTTACCAAGCAATGAAAGTAACCCCTGAGCTTATTTATTTAGCCATCCTTGGTGTTCAGCAAAAAAAAAAGAGTGGCTTCCATTTAATGTGTGGTGCCAGTTCTCTAGGTTAGATACAGCATTCTTTCTTGATAGTGTAGGCAGTACCAGTAACATCAGTTCTTGGTATTTCATCTAAGGAGATGAGCCACTGCACTGAGCCTAATTACTGGCATTCCCAGCTATATGTCAGGAGGACACTGGATGTGCTGGATGAGCAATTCACTCAATGCTTGCACTGAAAATGAGTTGCTTTTTAAAGGCATGTGGTAGACTACTCAGTTTTTGCAGCTTTCCCGACATTTAAGAGAAAAGCAGTGCTGTTCTTTATTTTGAGCACTGTCTCATTTCAGACAATTGCAAACTATGTCAGCAAGCTGCAGTGAAGGCATATTCAGAGGTTTCACACAATTACTAGGGGCCACAGAGCCTTGATAATTATTTTCACATTTCACCTGCTCAACCAGAGTAGCTGAAAGAGATCAATTTCATGCTGTAACTGAATTCCCAAAGGAACCAGAAGCCTCTGGTTGCACACACTGCAGCTCAAACACAGCATCTCATTCATATACTCTAGAAGGCTTTTGAGAATAAGAACAGCACTGTCACTTAAACATGTGATTTACACCTGCAAATCAGCTAGCAGCATTAACACACTTGGAGATTGATCCTGTAAGTGGTATATCATAGCAGACCTTTCATTTTTTCATTTTTACTGTTTTAACATACAGCTTAAGGTAAAGAAAGCCTTTGTACTCAGTCGGACATCATATTTCAAAGCAAAGTACTTTCCACACTGTGTAATTCCACTGTGTAATTACAGTGTGGAACTTGTCACTTCAGAACACTGAGGTGGCCAAGAGTGCAGCTGACTTCAAAAGTGACTTTGTGCAGGCGGAGTTCAGAGGCAGCTGCTCAATGTGACTGCCTAGATGCAAGTGCTTTCTCAGGAAGTTCCTTGAAGTACTGGACCTGGGAAGAATGATCAGGGAAAAGATCACTTTCTGTAAATTATGATTTTATGTACTTCTCTTCAGTGTTTGTTCCTGCTAGTTGTGAGACACAGGGCTGCTCAGAGCAGACTTCTGGCTTAGTCTGCCATGGTCATCCCTGTGTTTCCCTATACTCATCAGCACTAACTATAATTACTGAGCAACATGGATGTACAGGTTTGTACAGTTCTGCTCAAGGTAACCTCCCTGAACCTGGTATCCTCTCTGTGACTGACAGATGGTATGTACATGGTAGTCCTTAATGAAATGCATATTAAGTGTGTTTACACAAGCTAATTGCAGCCAATAGGCCTGACCAGACCCAATCTAAGTGATTTCCTTCTCTGTTCTTCCTCTGGTTTCTTACTATCATCTCCCCCACAGGGCGTATCAGAGATTTGAGAGAAGGTACTGTTATCTCTGATTGAAAAAGAGGTATTGTTTGTATTTTTCTAAAAGAATATAAATAACTGAGTTTAACTATCTTTCTAGTAAACCACTGCTCAAAACATACTCCAAATGCTCCAGCAGAATATCTTATTTCCCACTTGTTTTGTATGAACTATATCAAG
Organism: Corvus brachyrhynchos; assembly: GCF_000691975.1. Taxonomy (NCBI): domain Eukaryota; kingdom Metazoa; phylum Chordata; class Aves; order Passeriformes; family Corvidae; genus Corvus; species Corvus brachyrhynchos. The sequence continues at coordinate 14,182,437 of NW_008237919.1, read as the reverse complement.
CTTAAGCATATGATTATTAAATTTTAAAAAATAGAGAATGATTCACTTGGTAATTTTACTGGTTGATGAGAGAGGGTATTTTTGTGTGACTTTCTCTATAATGTACTGGAGCAAGAAATGCAAAAAGGGAAACAAAAAGAGCAACAGTCTAGAGGGTAGATAGGCTTTCTGGGCTTGTAAACTACTCTCATATCCAATCCCTTGCACTGCAACTGATAAGCTGTTGTAGTAAGTCAGGTCCTAAAACGCACCAAATTCCTAGCAGTTTCCCTGCTGATTTGTGGGGCTTATAGGGCAAGTCTTGAGCATCAGACAAATGGTACTTGGGTTTTAGCAGAGACACATAGCTCCATTCTCTATTGGCGTTTTAAACCCTATTAGGCTGGGGTGCTGTTGTTAATTTCATGGCATTGGTTGACCCCTGCCAAAACAGCCATATTCATACATCAAAGAAAGGGGAAAATATTATTCTGGGCTTACAAACATTGGAGAAACAAAAATGTATTTAGAGAAATCTCTAGGACACCTTTTGTAATATATCCCACAAACCATATAAGATGGCAATGCTATCCTCTTCTCTAGCCCTGAAAAGATCATTACAAATAGGTATTTCAATTTATTTCACCTCCAAGAGCTTCCTTTCATATCAGGGAAGAAATTTTGATAAATCACAGCTTTCATGTGCCAACCATAAGACTTCTATTTTCCTTGAAGTGCATCGTAAGTATAATACTAAATCCTTACAAATACCAAGAGATTTAGGGTCTGCTTCTGGAAGGTGCTAAATGTCTTCATTGCTTTGCAGGTCAAATAAGCCCCTACTATCTATCAAATGTAATGCTGGACCATTGCTTTCTTTAAGTGTCACTATTTTTAAAAAAACAGTTGTATAGGACTTCAGATATATAGTCAGCTCTGCTCTGTTTCTTATTGGCAATTTATCTGGCTTCCAGACTGACCTCACCACAGCTGGAGACACATCATATGGCTCTGTGCAGAAGCAGCTTAGTGCTAGTTTATTACTCCAGGGACAGCCCTGCAGGAGTGTATTTGTATTGCTCCACTCCATAGCCTGGAAACAATGCTTTTGTGTGGAAGTAGTTCAGCTAGTAAACACGGCTGCTCTGCCAGATTGCAATTAGTCCCCTGGAGAACCATGGAGCGCTCTTTGCTCAGAACTCTAAGAAATAAAATATTGAAAAACAATAGAGATATCATTGCATATAAAACAAGAGGTCTAGGGCAGCTCCAAGCAAACTGGCTAATGGCCTTGGGGTAAAGGGGAAGAGTAGGGGCATGGAAAAAAGCAAAGTGACATAAGCAATAGCAGTTCCAAATACTAATTCACCCATGATGGAAGTGAGGACGGTTTATTAGCCTGAGGGCTTATTAGCATGACTGCAGGGTCAGGTGGCACCAGCTCAGGTTCAACATCCAGACAATACACTTCTGAAACCAAAATCTCTAGATAATGTGACACGCAGTCACCAGAGCGTCTGTGCAATGTACGCTTTGAGTTCAAGGCTTCACCCCAAAGTTCGGATGCTCTGAAGACTGCTGCACCAGGCTCTATGACATAGGACAGAGACTTCCATAAAGTCAGGGCTCAGTCTTGTCATTATCTACTGCTGTCTGGGTGAAAAGGGCTTCCCATTTTGCATGTGGGTTTACATTTCAGTGTGGCATCTGCCTCTGCAAATGCTGAATGTGACTAGGACCGGGTTTCAACTTCCACTCTGAGAGTCAGGGACCTGTAAGTTGGCACTGACAGCCCCAAACACCTAAAGGGTGTATTCTCGCTCCCACCCCGCAGAGCAAATGCATTGTGCTGTACTGGCCATGCAAATATGTTTGTATCAAGTTTAGAGCTTGCTATTGACAGTAACTGGAGGTGATAGGGTAGGTAACCCAGTTTCAGCCCTGGCTGCAGCCTCGCATCTTCCCAGGCAGCAGGAACTGCTCAGGTGAAAACCCCATGTCTTCTTCTGCAGAAGAGCTGACTTCTGATGGCTGCAATGGATGTTTGGTGATCACAAGATGCTGTCCTTCTACTTTAGAGGCTGAAATCTGCTGAAGGTGCTCTTTAACTTCAAGTTTGGATCTTATTAATTCCTTATCAATGTCTAAGAGCTTCTTTAGTCCTACTGGCAGCAGAGATTTTCCCCTTTTTTTTGTTAAGTGGTTTTCTTTATCTCTTTTGTTAGCCCTGCTTTATAGGAGCTGGCACCAGCCAGGCAGTTTTGTTTAAGCATGGCACATATATAACCTGAGGGACCAGTGGGAACTCCTCTCCTTTCCATAGCCACTTGGCAGGCAGTGAGTCCAGTGACAGTTTTGCTGATGCATGGTAACTTGGCAAAGCAGCAACCCTTTAAAACATACTGTGAAAGGACAGCTGTGGTGGTATCTTCTCAGCAGTTGCAAACTTTAAACAAAGACAAAAACTTAAAACTGATAAAATTTGCAGGTGAGGGGGGTTGTCACATAGGAGATAAGGACTGCTTTATGAGAAGAATGATAAAGATTTCCCCTGAGCCTTCTTTGTCCAGGATTAACAACCCCAGCTCCCTCAGCCAGTCCTCATATGACTTGTGCTCCAGATCCTTGACCAGCTTATTTGCTGTTCTCTGGACATGCTCCAGCACCTCAATACCTTTCTTGTAGTGAGGGGCCCAGAACTGGACACAGGACTCAAGGTGTGGCCTCACCAGTACCCAGTACAGGGGAACAATCCTTGCCCTGGTCCTGCTGGCCACACTATTGCTGATCCAAGCCAGGATGCCATTGGCCTTCTTGGCCACCTGGGCACTCGCTGGCTCATGTTCAGCTACTGCCAATCAGCACCCCCAGGTCCTTTTCTACCAGGCCACTTTCCACCCACTCTGCCCCCAGCCTGTAGTGCTGCATGGGGTTGTTGTGACCCAAGGGCAAGACCTGGCACTTCACCTTGTTGAACTTCATCCAGTTGGCCTCAGCCCATTGATCCAGCCTGTCCAGGCCCCTCTGCAGAGCCTTCCTACCCTCCAGCAGATCAATGCTCCGGCCCAGCTGTTATCTGCCAACTTCCTGAGAGTGCACTTGATCCCGGCATCCAGATCATCAATAAAAATATTAAACTGGACCAATCCCAACAGTGAGCCCTGGGAAATGCTACCAGTGACCAGCCACCAGCTGGATGTATCTCTATTCAGCACCACTACCTGAGTTTGGCCATCCAGACAGTTTTTTACCCAGCAAACAGTGCACCTGTCCAAGCACTGGAAAGCCATATTCTCCAGGAGAATGTTGTGGGAAATGGTGTCAGGTGCTTTACTAAAGTCCAGGTAGACAAAATCAACAACCTTCCCCTCACCCACTTTGCCAGTTAATTTGTCATAGATTGAGATCAGGTTGGTTAAACAGGACCTGTCTTTCATATACCCGTGCTGCCTGGGCCTGACCCCCTGGTTGTCCTGTATGTGCTGTATGATGGCACTCAAGATGATCTGCTCCATAAAAATAAAAAATAGCTATTAGTGAGAAGTGAAGTCTGTTAAAACGAGCAAGAGGTGACCTGCTTATTATTACCACAGGAAAAAGCAATACTTGAAAGACCTTGCAGTTTAAGGTAGGAAAGCATAACAGGAACTAATGGCCTGAAACTTTAGACAGACAAAATCCAATTAGAAATAAGGAAAAAAATTAATAGGGACAATGGGATAATATTTAAACTAATAATAGTGGAAATGATGGATTCACGGTCTTTTGCTGTCTTCAGATCAATACCACATGCTTCTCTGGAACACAAGCTTTAGCCAAGCAGAAGCCTTTAGAATCAATACAAGGGTAATGAATACAATTTTAATGGCCTGCAACACACGTGAGGTCAAACCAGATGATCTAATGGTCCCTCTGGCTTTATAATCTAGGAACAATCATATCAGATCAAAGAATACAGGGCAAAGAAATGAAATGAGTTAGGAGTGTTTATGGCAGTCTTTCCCAGGACTACTGCACAAAAAAATTAACAAATATGGGACTTTCTTTTTTCTGTCATGCCTGTCCATCTGTTGATTTTGTTTCTCCATTGGAGAATATTTCAGGAATAGATTTTATCCCTAACTGTAAACAGTCTTACAGAATTCCCTGGGTAGCACATCACTGGGGTCATATTGAGACTTCTGTTATAGTATTTATGATACTAATTTCCAGGTAAGAGCCTATTTTTCAAATTTTTATTTTCCATGTTTGGTCTCAAAAGAAATTTTTAAATTATTAAGGGAAGTGGTTGTCCTGTTTTTAGACAGGAAATCAGGAAGGAAAACCATTCAACTGTAAGAAGATACCTGGCCTTCTATTTCACTGCCAGTTTAATAGTTAAACTTTCAGGTGGCAGGTCCATGGAGGAAACTAGCACTACTGAACCATTCTGCACAACAAAATAACAGCAAATAATCACTATCACTAGAGAGCAGTTCTGAATATTTACAGCACAGAATGCATCCCTCTTTAAGTTAAACTACTGACAGTTTTATGGAACAACAAATCTTTTCCTGTGAATTTTTTGCAGAAATGGTTCTGTATCAGTGTTTTCTTGATAACAAAAGAAACAAAGAACTCTAGACTTTAATTTGAATCAATGGAGGTTGCAGCTGCATAGATGTGTGGTCTCATGTCTGAATAGCATCCTATGCTGTGAGGTCCTGATTCATCTTAGGATGAGTCAAAACAAGCTGTGCAGAGGTACTTAAGCACTTTTCACTAAAGCTAACCTGACAAGACAGAGTTTGCATGCAGCTTCTCTCTGCTACAGCAGCCAGATGAAAGATACCCATAGACCCTTTGCTTTTAGGTCAAGGGCTATGCAGGATGAAGATACGATACAGTGTGCAGGAAGACAGGGTTTCAACCATCATGGTGGCTTTCTAGAGTCATCATGTATTATTTCAGTAATCCTTTTAATAATTTTTAAATGGTTTTGCAGTAAACACATTGATTCTTTGTTCACTTCTCTTTAATGCAAAGTTATCTACCCAAGCCCTAGCAGAGTAGGTCTGTGGTATGGGACATTAAGCAAACTGTATCCCACTTAAAGAAGAGTAATGAAATTGGAAGTTTACAGAGAGCTCACCATTAATTTCAGTATGCAGACAGCAATTTAATTCTGAACAAAATAATGGGGGGTGCAATGCTACCAGTGCAATCCTTTGTGAAGGATTCAGGTTTTTTAACAGCAGCAGCTGGAAGTGATTTTCAGGTGCAAAGCTGACTCAAGAGCAGTGTGATTTAGCAAGCTACCTGCTTTCTTATGTGATCTTTGTCAGGTTACTTGAGATCAGACCCTTAAAAGGACCGAGGCATGGCCATGCCTGTTCCTCCGCTCCTAGAAGGGATTTTTCAAACCAGCTGGAGCACTTGCCTACACTACCCTCTATGCAAACAGTCAGCTGCCTTCCATGAATCTGCAACTCTGAGCAGGGCTGCACCTGAATTAGGCAATGGGAAATACCGAAGACCTGAGGCCCTTCTACAAACTGTAGCCTCAGGTTAAATGTCATTGGTGCCTTCCTTGATTTGAGTCCAGGAAAATTACCTACTATTTTTATAGAGAAGACAGAGCCAAGGGACAAAGCAATGATACTGATAGAACACCAAGCAACTACAGCAGGCAGAAAACGGGAAACTCATCCAATGCCTTCCTCTAGTGGAATGGTTTCCAACGTGCATATCTTCCCTGTCAGTAAGTGAGCCACTCACCTGTGGTCTATTTGTGACCCCTCTCTGTCCCTCTTGTGAGACCTGGGGTTCTGTGTTACAGCGAATGTAAACTTCAAAAGCAAGTGGAGAAGTAGAGGAAGAAGGGCTTTGCTGGGTCCAGGTCCCACTCCCAGCCGTGCTTCTGTATTCTAGCCACAGCTAGTGATGCCACACGTCCATAGAATCACTCTCAATGCAACCTCTTCCGGCTGCTCTTGAATGTTAAATGCTCACGGCTACTGCCCCTGCTGGCGCAGAACATGCGTAGGTCAGAGCAGCCTGAGGTCCTTGAATGGTGGGAACTTCCAAGTTGCCCCAGAAAGGAGATGATACCTAAGCCAGCAGCATTTTGGAAAACCATCAGCAGCAGACACTGGGTACACCACTACCTTCACTGGTGAGAGCACTGGTATACAAAGATTCCCTGATGGCTTGGCAATTGGGTGACTCAGTCTGGCTTTTAATGGAAATAAAAGCTCATAATTGGATCTGTCTCTTCCTCACTCCCAGCTTTTGACCTGAAATTTCAAATATCAGCCAAAACAGATGGAGAAATATAATTTTCCATCATAGCTGAGCTCATAGGAAAAGGCAGCCAAGAAAAGGAGAGAGAATAGAGGAACTACTGGGTCTTTGGTTCATCATATTTTTTGCATTACAAGAAGTCTTACAGGTTTAAAGGTCTTAAAAACTATTTCCTATTCTGAGATGAGAAGTACTGTTGAACACATTGATATGATTTGTTTTTATCCATCTCCTCTGTCAAAGGTATTGGCTTTCTATCACAAGGAATTGGCACTTTCACCTCCACCTTGCATGAAATATTGTATTTACAAGTCTAGAAACAAATGGAAGTAAACTAATGGAAATGCTTAATTCTTAATAATATTCATGTTAAATAGAATATATGTGTGTATATATATATATATATTAGTCCATGTACCATTCATTCAAAATCATAAATAATCAGATAGTGGGTTTTGGTCCTGTAAAAATTATATAACAAAATCATTCAAGAACAGGCACTTGTGTTTAAAAATCAGTTTGTTAACTTATTCCTGCCAGTTGTAGTAGATTACCTGTGCATATCAAAATAGATATAAAAATCATCTTGGAACATGTTATGATATACGATGGCTGCAACAATTAATCTTATCTGATAATCAGCAACCTTCTTTCAGCTGCTATAGACAAGCAAGGAAATGCAGTGTCATAGTTTTCTTCTGATTAACTCATAACTCGTTTACCAGTTAAAATTTGCATTTCACTATTAGACATTTGGTTTTTTATTTCACTGAACAAAAAAATTGCTTCTTAAATGCACTACAATACTGTGTATTCATCTTATGGAAAAGATTAACATTGCTTAACAAATATGTTTCTATATAAAAATATATAACAAACAGCAAAGTATATTTTTATGTTATATACATTCGTCACATTGTGTAACAGTTGAATATGTTAATCTTGAACATCCTTGTTTCCATATTACAGAAGAATCATTGTACAGAGGAATCCAAATTACTGGCAATACCTCCCATGAAAAGTGCTTCTCCGGTCTAAATAAAAATCATTTCCTCAGACTAAACCAGCACCCAGTGTCCCTTCACACCCACTGCGGCTCCCACAGCTGCCCATCTGGTGCTCTGTCTCACTTCTCCCACCTTAGTCTATATATGTGACTCACACCCCTTACAGTACTCAGTGCCAAAGTGGGCTCTAGCACCTCTTTTAAGCATAGGTGTGACGCCTCTCTCCCTCCAGCTCTGCTTTTCTGCCTCTCGTCCACATGCTGAGCTCCCCACCTTCTGGGGCTGAATTTAACCCAGCAGATTCCAGCCAGGGCCCTTCGAGCAGTACCCAGCTCTGCTGCCAGGAATACTGTGCATGTCAAACAACAGCAATGTTTAACGAAGGTGTCAAACTTGACTCAAGCTAGTTCTCCCTTAAGGACTTGGAGAGACCTTTAATAGTAACACGTTTATATTCAGAGGCATCCTTAACCTCTAAGAAGTCACAAGCCTTGAAGGTCAAATAAGAGCCCAGGTCCATCCCAGTTGCAAAATTATGGTATTATAAGTCAGTAACATCCCAAGTAGAAAGTGCCTCATTGCCTGCATAGCCTGTAATGATATTGACAGGTATTTGGACTTCAGCTTCCTGAGTCTTGTGTCAACCTACAGATATTCTGATTAATGGCTTATAAATTACCAGATTTGTGTGGCCAGAACCAATCACCGTAATGACCAAATGAACTTCTACATGCACATGCCATGGTATTTCAGCAAGTAACTCAAGTATTAAGTTCCTAACCACCACTAAGGTCTTAACCAGAAAGTCTCTGTGCTAGAGCTGCAAATGTATTTAGACCTACTAAACTTTCACAACATCTAATACCTTACGACAGATATTATTAACCTGCAATGGATACACAAATGCCTGTGACAGTTCTAAGATAAAGGTCTGAGAATGTATATTTCTGTGTCACTTTAGTTTAAGTAAATGACTAAAGGGGACAGATGGCAATTTCCTGTCACTGGGGCTGCAGCACACAAGCAGGTTCTCAGCCACTACACTCTCTTCTCACCTTCTTTCCTTTGGCCTAGAAATCATGCCTGGGCACGTCAGTCTGTGACACAAGATTCTGTTTGGATTTTCCATGACTATGCATCTCTTATGACTCTCATGAGTCTGTTTTTAGAGTTCCTGTGTGTGAAAGCAGCAGTGATAGTTGACTCCTTAGAAATGTTTCTTTCTACATATCTGCAAATATGTACTGAGAGACACGCTTTGCAGTTACGGAATTAATGTTCCTCTTAAAAATAGGAAGACTAAGGTTTAAAAAGTATGTAGAGCTTTTTTGTAGGGCTATTTATTTTTTTTTTTTTAATAAAAGGAGGTTCTCTGAGAGTTTATATTTTATTCTCTTCAGCAAATTGTGGTGTACTGGAACTTGCTGAAAAGAAAAAATCAGAGTATTTTAAAAACAAATAAATTACAATTAATGAAAGAGAGAATATCTACCTGCTTTCTACATTCCTATTGAAAAGAAAATTTTTCTATTCCTCAAAAATTACCTAGTGAACATTTTTATAAATTATCAGAACTGTGTCTTGGATTTTTTTTTCCTTGACAACTCATTACTAGCTCATGAGCTATGTCAGAGCTCCCACAACAAAACAAGACAGGAATAATGCAGAAGCATGTCTGCTATTACCACAACAACAACAAAAATTCTTAGATACAAAAAAAAAAAATCTTAATTACACTTCAACAAGCAAAATTAATTACACTGCACCGAGCAAATTTCTCCAGAAAGGGTCTCAAGCTTAGAGCAATCACTTTCAAGACAGAAGAAGTTCTGCACTGCAGAAAGGTATGATTTTGACAACTTTTCCTTTTTTTTTTTTTTTTTTTTTTTTTTTTTTTTTTTGCAACATTGTGTTTCTATACTCAGAACAGGTACAACTCTCATCACTGCACGGCCCCACAGGCTGCCGGGATTTGACGTGTTAACTTTGGACAAGGCTCCCTTCCAGTTCTTCTTTTATCTTGGTATGTAGTGAGGTGCCGAAGGAGGGAAAACCACACAGCAGAGTCTCAGGAAAAAGCGAAAAGTCCAGGCTGCTCCCCATGGCGTCTGCTCGCTCTACCTTCACGGCAGCAGACTCGCTTCAGGGGATGAGGCGGAGGATCACAAGGCTGTCCGAGCTGCCCAGGGCTGCTGTGCCGCTCGACCCACGGCCCGGGCGGTGCTGTCCCGGCGCGGATACCGCGACGGCGGTTCTTAACA
>NW_008237919.1:14106791-14172114 GCF_000691975.1 Corvus brachyrhynchos | reverse complement strand
GCGCCGTGGAGCCCCAGCCCCGCGACAGCAGGGCCGCCACTCGGGGGGCTTTGGAGGGGGTCGGGCTCTGGATTGTGCTTCTGTGGCACCCGTGGGCAGCTTTTGAGGTGCTGCCCATCGGACCTGCTCTCCCCTGTTGGTCTGTACCGCAGCATCTTACCTGTGAACACTTGGAGCACTGGGATGTCCAGCGCTACCCCTAAGATAAAGATATAATCTAGTGTAAGACGCCTGAGTCATGCCACCCTTGTCAGTAAGTGAAGTGATTGCACTCTGGTACTGCACACAGGGAACCACATTTTAGCTTTCACCTGAGTAAAACTCACTCAGTGATCTTAAGTATTGCAATGGCTACCATGTGGTAAGGTGGAGAGGGCTCTTGTAGAGACTCACAGTTCTAAAGGTAAGAACCACCGGCCTAACTTGGCACAGGAATAGTATAGTCTTGTTATTTAGCAGCAGTTTGAGCACGCTGATGGACATGTCCACTATGCTTGCCTTCGGTCTGTATTCATAAAGTGGTGTTCTCCAGCCAAGAGGCTAAGTACGGCCACTCAGCAAGAAACAAGCTCATTGTTTCCCTACTGCCTCACCAGCCAGGAGATGACATATGTAGCCTTAGCCATAACCTTGCTCAGTAACATCTCCTGAACTAGATGCAATTCACGACCTGCTGTGCATGCTCAATCTGAGTCCTCCAAAATTCACATTTTTCTTGTCAGATACCATTCCTATTATCTCAGAGATTTGTTTCAATTCCTGCTTACAAACTAAGTTCATCAAGCTGCTCTCTTGTATCCTCTATCTCATACCAACTGCCCTTGTGATTTTGTGCACTACAGGTAGGACTTCACAGAATGTTGCAGCTACTGAAAAAACAAAAAAAAGGGGGAGAGAGGGTAAAAGTGTTTTTTACCTTAGCAGGTAGTTATGGTAGTAGAAAATAAAGATCGGATAGTAGGAGAAAAAGATCTGAAAGGGCAGAGTCATGTGCTTTTCATGTAGAGCCACTGCTTTCTTCATGGTGGTATTTGCACAAACATGAAGATTTGAAGTACTGAAACAGCAGGTTGCTTCAGTTGCCCTCACTTCAGTTCCATTATCACCAACCATAATGAACAGGAACTTCATAGGAAGATAGACTTTCTCCATTACTTAAGGTTGTAACATGAAATTGCAAGAAAATACTGAGTGCCAACACTATATAAATATCTATTCCAAGAAGTACCATGGCCTCTAAACTGACCCCTATTTGTCACAGTGTAGTAAGTTACAATTGGCTGACTGTTAGTTGTAAAAAAAGAGATGTGTTTATTACATACTTTTGGGAAATTTATAGGTGAATGTATGGAGCAGTGTTCTTTATCACTGCTCAGAGCACAATGCTTTTGATGTGCCGAATTTGTTTCCAGTCTGAATGCTACAAAACTGCTCCTAGTAAAAGCCGGTTTCAGTTGTTACTAGAACTTTTTTCTGCTTTCTAGCTAGATTGTGCCTGTTAGGATGACCTCTGGAATCACCTATTTAAATATCTGTTTCAACTACAGAATAGTTAAATTACTCCAAGTAAAAGGCAAAACTTAAGAAAGTTTCCGGCTTTTATTCAGTTTCTGAATTGGATTTCTTACAGCACAAAATAAAATACATTATATCAAGGATACCAATAATGCTTCCTTCAGTCAGTCCCTTGAGGTGAGTTCATCTGTAGTGATAATTCTTGCAGTAAGAGAAAGGGATCCAAAGATGAAATATGAAAAAAGTTTGATAGCAGCTAGGGACTGGAAGGAGTTGAGCTTCAGTCAGAAAATGATAAAAATCAGCTGATGAATTAGACTTTTTCCTTCTAGCAGCTCTTAGTTGTAGTCAAGGAACAGTTATGGAGATTTTCTTGATTGCTTTGAGCAGCAGGCAGTGCAGATGCAAACCTTGCCTTGCTTGCACATGAGGTCACATCCCCTTTAGTTTAACATTTTGTGAGTTAGAGCTGCATCCCCAGCACGGCTTTTAACCTGGGACCTTTCAAACAGAACTGTGCTTTCTTGCTAAGTGTAATGTGACCAATGCATGATTTCAGTTTCCCTGCAATTTGGTGATTTATGTTTGTGGGCAATGCTTTCTTGTACCCTGATGGTTTAGTCAGGGTTTAAAAGCCTAATAGGCCACAAGTTGGACTGGTTGACCTCAAGTTCTACATTTCAAGGCAGTATCTCCAATACACTTCCTCCAGTACAGAAGCATGTAGAATATTTTAACACTCCCAAGAAAGGCAGAAGAACTGTGCTAAATATAACTATGAGTGCCAAGGCACAAGTCAGTAAAATTACCTTCATAAGAATCATGAAATTGATTGATGGAATGGTTTTTTCCTCTAAAAACTTTGTTTTTAATAGGAAAACATATTTGATCGATCCAGGATGGCCCCAAAGACTCCCATTAAGAATGAACCAATTGATTTATCGAAGCAGAAAGGCTGCACACCGGAAAGAAATCCAATTACACCTGTTAAGATCATTGACAGACCTCAGCCTGATCCCTGGACTCCTACTGCAAACCTGAAGATGCTTGTTAGTGCTGCTAGTCCTGACATGAGGGACAGGGAGAAGAAGAAAGAGCTCTTCAGACCCATAGAAAACAGTGAGCAGAGTGACACACCTGATTCATTACAGGTGAGACTCAGAACACGGTTATCTCATGTTCCATTAGGACTTAGACCTTCCTAAAGTTGCTCCTCAGTTTTCTTCCATCTGGTGCTTTCCTCTGGATGGAAAGCTGCAGAATTGTAAGACATTCCCAAGGACAGTTACCTACACGGCACTGGCTGAGCAGTAGGACTTCAAAAGACTAAAAATAACTGTCTTAGTAGTAACTGACCTGAGATCCCCTCAAGAGTCTGAATATTACTTAAAAGGACAGTGAAGGAAGTAGAGCTTAAATGTTTGATTTTCCCCAGCTGAAGTACTTCTGAACCACATTAGAAAGAAAATTGCCAGACATGTTTTAAACAAGCATCCTTTTCAAAAATAAATTTGACAATGAAAGAACATGCTTTCTAAATCTTTTACCTCATCTGCAGCAGTCCTGCAAAGTGGTCATCTGAAACCCTTTTTTTCCACTTTCCACTCCCAAACTAGTGGTCAGAAAGCAAGGTCAGGAATTAAGACTTCTACTTCACAAGACCCAGGCAATGCAGGGGTTGATCTCTGTCCTCACTTTAGAAAGTGTCCCTGGAGAGAATGACTTCAAATTGTAGTAAGCATCATTATGCTTTTCTTCCTTCATGATTTTTTGTTGTTGTTGTTCCAACCACTACTTTTCCTCTCCTGGGTTATTTCTTGTAGGATATCCTTCCCCAGTGATTTCAGCAACAGGAAAATAGTTCCGGGTGCTTCTACTGAGAAGCATCATTTCATAGGTGCAGATCACTCTGGAAGTGCAGTTTTTACAGCAAGTACAGTAGCAACAGTAGTGTAGAAAAGTCTGCAGTTTTCATAGTCATAACACAGCAAACAGTTCTCTAAAGATCATTCCTGACATAGTGTCCAGTACATAAAAAATAGTTGATGTTAAAGGTTAGTTCATTACCGCTCCAAGCCTGTTAAGATCACACTGCATTTTTGGGGTGGCTACTATAAAGAATTCAAATATTTTCTAGTTAATAAAACTTTCATTTAATAATTTTCTCCACTTAAAAAGGTAACTTACAAAAGAAGTAGAAGTTTTAGAGTAAGGATAGTGCTATTTCCATACCGTATAAAACTCAAAGAATTCTATCAGGGCACCAGCCTGCCACAAGGTTACTTGGTTGCAACTAGCAAAGGACAGTTTAAGATCCCATAAGCAAGGAAACACGGGTTTCAACAGCTACCACCACCTGCAGCTTTTCTTTGCCAGAGGGCAAGACTTATTTTTCTAACACAGAAGAAAACCTTAGAGCTACCAGTGCAAAAAAAATCCTCCATCATTCTCAGTTTGTGATAAATAAACATACCTCTTCGTACATTCTTGCCATCACAGTTTTGCTGGTTTCTATTTTTTTCCCACTACAGGGATAGGAAGACCACATTCAGGCTATCCTACAGAATTACTTAAGCTAACATCTTGACTAAGTTTAAGGTTCAAAGACTGAGTAGCACCTTTTATAGTCTCTGAGCAAAGTGCCCCCACCCCTTGTGATAGAGTCACTGTAAAGGTCAGCAAAATCTTTTGGAAGAGGTATTGCAGGAACTTTCTGATGGTTTCTGCATCTCCTGGTTTATTAGATCCAGAAGTGTTTGAGAGCATATTCTTCCTTCTTTCCAAAAGAAATACTCTTTCCAAGTATAATCTTATCATCTGCTAGTCTTGGGTGTTTGGTCTTTACTGGCTTTTTTCCTTGTGCATGATCACTATTTCGTGATTGCACGGATAAGAGTTTTTCTGTAGGTATCTTATGTAATGAAATAAGAAGAGCTTGCAATTGTGTTATCCAAGTGTCCTGTGCTTTCAAGGAGTCCATGGGGTTTTTTTAATTAGAAAATCTGGTCTTAAATATTGGTAACATCTGAAATATGCTTCACTTGACTATGTCTTGCTTTTACAAGCTCTGCACTAAAGGGTTAACATTTATTTTTTAACAGTATGATATAGTAGATGACAGCACGGTTGATGAATTTGAAAAGCAGAGACCCAGCAGAAAACAGAAAAGCTTAGGACTCTTGTGCCAAAAGTTTCTAGCTCGCTATCCAAATTATCCATTGTCAACAGAGAAAACTACCATTTCTTTGGATGAAGTGGCTTCAATTCTTGGTATGTATACCTACAAAACTGGGGTAACTGATCACCTGGGGTAACCTGACAGGTGGGCCTTCCAAACATCATATTCTAACTGACTACATTCAAGATCTGCCTTTCCCAGGATCTGGATGCTCTTCTAATCATACTAAACAAGAGTTGGAAATGCCTTATATTCCTCAGTGTCTTTGTTGTTTGGTAACACTACCATTTTGAAATCTGCTTTCTGACTTTCTGTACTTTTTACTAGACAGATCTTGCTTCCAGCTGTTTACCAACTGTTGCTTTCTTAAATATTCAATTTGTTGGACACAAGGAGTCAGGATTTACAAACCCTCTGAAGGAGGACTTACAGACAACAAATTTTGTCAAAATGAAACGTTTGGGGAAACAATTGCAAACTAACATGTGTAGGAGGTAAATTCTGTTTACTGCCTGACTTCTGAACATGTTTGGCATCTTATCTTCCAAGGTCTCATGGTTCATCAAGGCTACCTTAGCTTTAAATACTGCCTTGTGATGGGGAGGTACTGGGAGAACTGCAAGAGTACCATGAGAAATTGTCTTATATTGAGGTGGTGAGAAGGGATTGAGTAGCCCATTTACTGGTTCTGCTGTTAAGTTTGGTTTTAGTTAAAAGATTAATGGAATATCTGCAAGAAGTAATAAAACTTGGGAGAGAGGACTCAGCCAGGCCACATTAATAACAAAAATATTGAAGTCCTTGGAGAGGTTGTTTCTTTGCTAGGAAGGGCTTTACAGAATTGGACTTAAATTAAATAAATCTTGTATACATTTAAAACTTAGGTATTAACAGAAAAGATGTAGCAAAAATGAAATTTGTCTCTTTTGGGAAGAAAAGAAACAGAAGAATGATGTCTTCTGAGACTCTGTTAAGAAAGGCCTTAAAATACCTATTTATCTGCCTTGGTACTGTGAATTGGAAATAGGATAGAATACAGATTAGGTAAATAGTTAGATAAATTACTTTTAAAATTAATTGTTCTTTTAGATTTTGCAGTTACTCCTTTATGTGTTTGCATGAGATGCCCATGCTCCAACCTTGTACAGCTGAACATGAATAGTGCTTCATTCTGTATTGGGAGTGGCATTACCTTGCTTTCCTAAATAATATAAACTTTCTTCTAAAATTTACTGTTGGAAATTTTACCTCCAGGAAGGAGGAAGATTGTGGTTGTCCTTCTCCGTTTGTTTTCCCTTCCTTGCTTGTATCCCCTTGGCTTGTGACCACAAAATTACCCAGCGCTGATGTTGCTGCTCTTAATGTAACAAATGGTGTCTGTGATACAGGTTTTGCTACAAATGTATATTGCTTTGTTCACGGAAGACCTGTGGAAGGCCACAAAGGGGTCTGTACTGCTGGTGTCTGACAGACACCAGGATACGTGTAACACTCTTGTTTTTCTGGATTGTGTTTCACTCCAAGTTCTTCACACACTTGGAAATGCTCATGAATTGTTTCACCTAATATGTGTTTGAGGCTGGTAAGTATTATCCCTATTCTTCAGATGGGTAAACAGCCATCCCACAGTGAAGTTTCAAAACCGTTCCCCTTAACTGGCACTTGCTCTGCTCAGCTGATGTTAATGGTTAGAGGCTTTTTTCGTGCAGATGCTGCCACCAGCATATAGTACACTGTGTTATATATAACAGCCATGCTTCAAACAGCACTGGACACAAGTACTCAGGACAGCGAGCATAGCCACCCACCTGTTCATATTCGGTCCCCAACCTTGCTCACATCAGCAGGCTGAACTCCAGCTGGACATATTTAATAAATTTCCCATAGGTCTTGACCCAGCCAGCACTGATGGTTTGTTTCTGTTTCATTTGGGAACAGCAGGTCTCATTCTACACTGCTTTGCACCTTGAGAAGCTTTTGATGCCCCTTTACTGGGTACTTGTTTAGCAAGTAAAGGTAATTGTGCCACTGTAAATGCAAGTGGACAACTGTGCTCCCACTGGTTCCTGTATGAGGGGCTTTCATCTCTACACTGTGGCAGACCCTTTCCTGCCCTCTGTTACACGCAGGCTTGTATACAGGTACATGTGTGAATTTTGAAGCTCTCTGTCAGGAAGGGCCGAAGTGCTCTGAAAACCCTGGGGCACTCTGGGTAGGTCTGAGTGAATGGGGCTGGCAGACTGCAGTCTGCAAACCCTAAACACAGTGTGGGTTCTTCCTTAGGCTGAAGCCATGGCTGGTCTAGATGTTAAGAAAATGGACAAAGAGCAGCGTACCATGAAGCTGGCCGCACATAAGTCAGATTTTCAGTGTGCAAATACAGATGTATCTAATGGAATGTGCCCATGTGAACAATGACAATGTCTGTTAGAGAACAACCCATTCTCTGCTTCTGTTGAACTAAGATGAGCATCTATGTCTTTTTTATCTGTTCCCCCCCACTTCCCAAACAGGAGTTGAACGGAGAAGAATTTACGATATCGTGAACGTCCTGGAGTCATTGCACTTGGTCAGCCGTGTGGCCAAGAACCAGTACTGCTGGCATGGCCGGCATAACCTCAGCCAAACTCTGAAAATGCTTCAGGAAGCAGGAGAGCTGCAGTATGGAGAGCTGTTGACCTCCCAGCACAAGGAGCAGGAGTTAGAGTACAAATTTGGAGAACAGAAAAAGGAAACAATTCCAGATTCTCAAGACAGATCATTACTGGAGTTTTCAGAACCAGATTGCATCTCTGGTAAGATAATTACTAGATGTATGATGATACACAGACACAAGTCTCTTCCTCCAGTTTACTATGTCACTTTTCCTCTTGCTTTGCTTTTAAATTAAATAATAGAAAGTTATCCTTTCCAAAAAGGTGCTGAATTCACCATGGAGGGTACAGAATTCTTCCTTCTATTCTGTTCCTAACGTAGGTCTCAAGACAGATTTTTCCTTCTGTCCTACAGACAGGCAGGAAGTTGTGCTGGACAATCCAGTTCTTTCCCCACCTGTATCTGACAGTAAATGCTTTATCCTGACAGAAAGCACCATCTTCATTTGTCCACTGTTTGCATGCTGCCCATGTAACACATAATGTTTTTAAGTTACAAAGTCCATTAGAGTCACAAAATTATAGTGGCACAAAACAGTGTAACCTAACATAGAATCAGCTCTGGAATTTCACTTTCTAAAAGCTATTTCTGCAAGTTTGAATTTTTATTGCCCTTTGAAGAGAGACTCCTGTCTGCATTACTCAGTTATTTGCTGCCTTTCAATAAATTTCTGCTTTCTGACAAGGAAATATTTACTCCTTTTGTGTGTGAGAAACCTACTTATTAGTTTTCTGGCTGTGATGGATGACATATGCTAAGAGGCTTGGGTATTATTTGTAACACAGCATCTGCAAACAGCAGAAAGGACAAGTCATTGCGGATTATGAGCCAAAAGTTTGTCATGCTGTTCCTTGTCTCCAAGACCAAGATAGTCACTCTGGACATCGCAGCAAAGATACTGATAGAAGAAACCCAGGATACAGTGGACCACAGCAAATTTAAAAGTAAGATGGCTAATGAGAGGCAAGTCAAGCAGTCAGTGAGTACAGAAAACAGGGCATGTTTGGTCTGACACCAAACAGACACCAGTAGGTAACAGCAACTGCAATTCATGAATCTTTTCCTGGAATATGGTCTGGGGTTTTTTTTCATTGCGAATGCCTATTTGTGGAAACAGAGCTTGGTGTGGGGAAGAGACACTTTGACAGTTATCTCCCAAGTTTAGCTTCAGAATAAAGAAGCACATTTTTTTGTTGTTGTTGTTGAATTTTGTTTAAACCCTGTTTCCTGTACTGCTCTGAATGGTGTTTCAGAAATGAAACATATTGTTTATTTTAATTGAATTAATTCTCTCTTTGCAGAAATATGTTCCTTCTCCTTTTTACCCCAGAAATCTTTTACAGCTGGATGGCAGAGTTTGCTTTCAGTTAGTGAGGATTAGAACTTCAATCCCTTGGAGAACATGGGAAAACTCAGCATTAGTAAATAAGTCTTCTAAGATAAAGACTTTTAAGCCTTTAAAGTGCTTTTAAAATAAAGTACTTGCACTTCAATCTTAAAATTCTACCCCAAATATAAGAAGAAACATGAGGAGTTTAGCTGGACAATATGTGGGTATCATAGTGAGCTCAAAGATGTTATTTGCTAGAGCCACAGAGATTTTTCTGAGTGTGTTACATTTTTAAAAATTATGGATATGTGTCCTCTTGTGATCAGCTGTGCACTCCTGTGCCTCTTGCCCCCAACTTCTCTTTACCCATGTGGAGGTAGTTGCCTTTTCTGGTCAAGTTGATGATGTAATCACTCCCTAAGCTATCTCATCAAAATGAGGGCGATGAGTTTAAACCTGAGCAGCTAAGATATGAAGCACCTGTGACAGTCAGGTGGGAGCTGGCCTGGCAGGCTTCATAGGAGGTAGCCTAAGTCCAGCTTGATTTGATTTTGCTCACCTCATCTATGAAAGATGTGGTGATAGTCTGAAATGAAATAAGCACATAAATGTGTCTTGTATGCGTTGTAAAGCTGACTCTTTTATCTACTCCTGCCTTTTCTTGTTAGCAAAGGTACGAAGGCTGTATGATATTGCCAATGTTCTCACCAGCCTAGGCTTGATCAAGAAAGTTCATGTCACAGAGGAACGAGGACGCAAACCAGCTTTCAAGTGGATTGGGCCTGTGGAATTCCCTGGAAAGACTGGTAACTTGTGTAGTTTGTATTTTTCTTTTTGCTTTGATAGTCCCTTCCCAAGTGGTAAAATGTTGCTTTCTGTGTGTAAAGAATGGCTCAGCATTCAACATGTACCCTGTGATTATTAACTGCTGCCAGCTCAACATTTGCCCTTGCTAGACTTTGCGCCCAAGGTCTGGATCTGTGGAAGGATGTTGAGGGATGCTGTGTCTTATAGGTATTTTTGCACTGACTTAGATAACTGTATGCATAACTGTATCAATTGTAGAGCAATGGCAGATAGCACTGATATCTTTAAATCTGGGTCCACAGCTGTTCTGGGTTGCAAAATCTCAAGTAATTCAGTAATAATTATACAGTGAATTATTTTCTTTGTAAGG
Organism: Corvus brachyrhynchos; assembly: GCF_000691975.1. Taxonomy (NCBI): domain Eukaryota; kingdom Metazoa; phylum Chordata; class Aves; order Passeriformes; family Corvidae; genus Corvus; species Corvus brachyrhynchos. The sequence continues at coordinate 14,162,259 of NW_008237919.1, read as the reverse complement.
GGGCGTACCAAGTTGATCAGGGCTGTTTCTTGCACATGGCTCCTTTTACAAAAACTTTGTCTGCAAAGAATGAGGTGGTGGGACAGAGGATCTTGTAAGTTCATGCTTCTTGGCCAGATAGGCTCCCTTTGGCTTGGATATTTGTGTCAGGACAGTGCCAGGAACAAGTGAAAGTGAAGGATAATGTAAACACGATCTTAGTGCCCTTTCTCCTCCTGACTAGCACACTAGAATGTAGTCCCTTCTGCAGCTGCTATGGAATGGATAGGAGGGAAGCCCTTGCCTTGTCTGCTGGTGCTTACTGAGTTCTAGGCTTGTTTCAGTCTTGTGGGGGTTGAGATAATACAGAGGTTGCCTCTTCCCTTAATGCCAAGTTTGGTAATATGGCAGAAGCCTAAATGATGAGCTGTGTTGACTGAAGGACTGCTGTACAAAATTGTGTCCCTACAGATGAGCTGAGAGGGCACAGCCCAACATCAGATCCTCTGCCAGGGACACAGAGAGAAGCCTGTGCCCGGTACCAGACCAGTGCTGCTGGAAAGCAAAGGTTTACACGTCATGCTTCATTTAACAGTGCACAGCCTTGTGAAGCAGCCAGAAGGAAGGTCAGTTCTGAGCCTAACAGCCCACGTCAAGAGAGGCAAGGTAACTACTAATGAAGCATGTTCTTTTCTATCCCACTGGACCTGCCCAAATGAGGGCATGCACCAATTTAAGGCACTTGATTGGGTGAATCAGCATAGTTAAGTATGTGAATTACTCTTGGGAGGTGCCTATATTTCTACTGTCCATGTGATAATGAAATTTCTGGTTTAAAATCTCCAGTCAAATCCCTAAAGTTACATGAGGTGAATCTGGGCCATACTGCAATTGAATCTGCAGTTTGTTTTCTGCAGTTAAATGTTTCTGTTCTGTACTAACTGCAACTATACTACAGTTTTATCTGTGAAAACTTGATAGAGAAAGATTATTTAGCCACATAATGCTTGCTTTATTTTATGGTTCCTAATATAGTGAAATTTACTGTAACAATCTAATGGACAGTTGTTAAAAAAGACAAAGTAATTACAGGGCTTTTCACAGTTCCCTCTTATAGGAAATGATGATGTTGAACCCCTCTCCAGTGGGACTGAGACTTCTGAGTGTCTTGCAGGTTCTGGCTCTAGGCAATTAGTGGATGTTATAAAAATGTGTCAGGACTGAAAAATTATAGCTATTATTTTATATGGCCGGTATCAAAATATGCTTGGTAAACCTGTCTGTGATTAATTGAATGCCTCTTTGTTCTTTCAGTTTGCGCTGTGAATTCAGATGAAAATTGTTCCAAAATGATAAATCTAGCAGCTGTCTGCAGGCAGAAGATAGAGGAAGATACTGGGTAGGTTGGTCTTAACTCTTGTCCAGTTTCAGCTTTGTGCTTGTCATGTTTATTTTAAGGATAGATTCCATTGATAATAAAAAAATTGCAATAAAGTCTCATTATTACAATTTTAATACTGATAGATGTCAGCATGGCTTTTTTTTTTTTTATGGTCATTTTACACCCACCTGTGCTTGTTACCAGTGTTGGTGTTTTGCTTCAGTAGTTCTTTCTGTCATATGTGTTTATATAGGTCATTCCTGCATCCTTTGACCTATTGTCTGGGTAAGCTGAGCAAATTATTCCATGGAAGGGTGTCTCTGTCTCTCATCGGTCTTCTCTACACCCATCCCAATTTGAATTCATTTGTGAATGATTGACTAGTCAAGTGCGGCCAAAAGCATTATTGTTCCACCAAAAACCTGACTGCTTCTGTGTAATTAGAAATGAAAAAAAGTGACCCTTCTTGTAAACTGTGTAAAAACTGTGGTTTTGGGGTGGAATTTTTCTGCATTTGTGTCCAAATATGTATCTCTTTGCTGGTAAGGATAAAAGAGGGGTTTAATTTTGGAATAAATGTTTTTCCTCTTTTCATTACTGTTTGAGTTTTTTTGTTGGTTTTTTTTGTAGGAATAAAGCTTGTGACACTGAAACGATACTAAATTCATCAAAGAACTCCAACACAACCTTAGCTTTCTCCCTTCTTCCGGTTCCTGGGGACTCTGATTTTTGTGTTAACCCTTTGCCTCAGGCAGTTTTCCCTGTGGTTCAGGCAGATGTGCCAAGCTTCTCACTACCAATTGGCATCAGCGGCCAGGCTTCACACCCTTCCACGCCAGCAGCCTCCAAAACAGAAAATGGAAAACCTACCTTGGTCCCCAACCAACCCTTCCTGTGCTTCCCATCTTCATCCCTTTTCATGTTGTGCGGTGGTCTTCAGGAAAATAATTTGAGCGAGACCCTGCCCACTTCAGGAGATGTGGGAAACAGGAGTGCAGAAGCTCAGGCTGCCGTACCTCCTGTTGGCTGCCAAAAACGCAGCTCCCACAAGTGCTCATCACCCTCTGCACCTGTAGATGATGAAGAGCCAGCTGCTAAAAAACAGACATTGGAGCAGAGTGATCTCCCCCTCTCACTTGTAGTACCCAAGGTAAAGTGAGTTGCATTATCACTTAGGCTTTCTCATAGTAAGGAAAGGCTTTTGCCTAAGACAGTGTTTCCAGGAGGGAAAATTTAGTACACTGCTTTTGAGAGACACAAATGCTGCCTCCCACATGTTAATAAAATTGTAAGTGGGCTGTGTCAGTAAGTATAGCATTAACTGGGAGATGTTTTCACACTACCAGGGGAAAATGGACTTGGATTGCTTTGCATAGTGATGTGATGCTCAGCTGTTCTTTGGAGTTAGTGTTGTAATCATTGTCTTCAGCAAAACAATTGGTCAGAGGGGAAGAAATCAATGTAATTATTACTCCTCACCTTCCCCTGTTAGCTTGGGCTTTCCCAGGCAGCAGCAGCATTGCTTACTTCACTGAGCTATAGCAGATGTGATTTGTTCTTTCCCCCTACTCTCCAGCCTGAGTCCCTCTCTCTGAAGCCCAGTGTTGCCCACAGCAGGCTGGTGAGAGAAAGATGATGAAGTTGATGTGTAGCTATCTCAGAATTCTCTTAAATACTGACAGTAGGGGTCAGGCTCAAGGCCATATCATATAAGCCATTTGAATATTGAGTATAAACAATTTGAAACAAGTGCTTTTCCTTATCAATAGAAAAGTAATCCCAGAGGTCAGGTATTTCTTACGTAGTGTCTCCAACAGCAAAGGGCACAGGGTTTAGGCATCACTCATATGGCTCTTCAGACCCTCAACCAAAATTTTTAACTTGGTGATTTGCTAATCAGGTTTGTGTTGCTCCTTTGCACAGATGCCTGAGAGGTATTGCATGGTTTTATTTTAGTTTGGACTCTTCATTTCCACTTTTGTTTTTGCTTAGAAGCCTTCTGAGTCACCCAAGGCAGAACCTTCCCTAGGAAGTGGCTGTTCATCTGCTGTACGTCTAGAAACAAATCATCTTGACCTCGCAAGTCCTGCTGCTGCAGAGGCTGCAAACAAGGAGTCTACTAAGCCTTTAGATTGGCAGGAGCAGGAGCAAGAAAAACAATCTCAGAACAAAGACACTGATGAACATCCTCCAGGAAATGAGCACATCTCTAAAGAAAATGCCAATCAGCCTTTCCAACCACAGTACCTTTATGTTCAGCCTACTGCTGGTAAGGACAGCCATGAGATTCAGAGGCACCCAAACCTCTGTATCTGTTCACTGAGCAAATACTGAGTCCTACAAATAGGTGAATAAGTATATTTGGCACAAAAAACCCTGACAGCAGTTCACTGTAGTAGTTTAATAACTCTGAAATCTCTTGACTCAATGTGAACTGTTCCACCTCTGAAAAGATAGGCATTTTTCTGAGGTTCCCAAACATTAATAGCATTGAACAATGCAGGGTTTGCATGCCTGAATTATGTGCAGCAAAAAAAGACACTTATCCAGCATTCAAAACCTAAAGGAGCTGGAAGTCTAGATTTGGCAATAAGGTGGCCAATATAGAACAGCAGAATCCCCCTGAATGTATGAATTTAATCACCTTCAAACTTTGTACTGTCTTGTAACATGCATTATCAGGATAACCCCCAAGGCACTGGGAATGTAGCCAGTCCTGCTTGTATGACACCGTGAGGATAGAGAGGAAGCAGCTGAAAATACTGCAGTAGGATTTTGTGTCCACCATGTTTTGTGCCCATGTTTGTGTGCAGTGGATGACTGCTTTGTGGGAACAGGACATGCGTGGCAGATTTCTGTGACTACTGCTTTGGTCTTTGATTCACTTGTGACACGGAGTGGGGTCTATGGCATTTCACTTAGGTTGGAGATGCTCAGTTTGAAAATGCTAAACCTGGTGTTTTGGAAGGTCAGACAAACTCGAGCCAGAGCAGCTTCTGTTTCGATACAGTAGTTTAGCTGTTCTCAGCAAAATTAATGCCTCTGTGATATATCTTTGTGGGTGTCTCCCATTTGTTGGGTTTGATTTGTCTGGGTTTTTTTTTTCCCCTCATTAAAAGCAATATTTTCATATAGCAGAGGATGATTGCAGTTAGTGAAAAAAAAGTTTGTTTAGCCAGGATGTTTCTTGTAATTGAAGTTAGATGCAGAAAACAGCAAGGGGGCGTGGTTGGTACTTCATATGACCAAAGTAAATGGATGCAGGTACCGTGAATAGACAAGTAGGGGGGAAAATGGAGGAAGGTAAAGAAGGGAGCTGGACAGAAGAGTCTGGGGTTTGTGACAGTTTTCTTCCTTATTTTTTATTATTTTTGTCACAGTTTAGTTCCTAGGCAGACTTTTCTTTATTGTCATACCTTTTTCCTATTCTAGATGAAGTTACAGTAGTTTAATTCCCTTTTTCAAGTTTATTAATGCTTTGTTTTTTCTCTCTTTGGTTTAGGATTAAGCAGTTTTAATTTCCTGTTCTCTGCAAACCAAGCCCCTGGTGCCATCAGCCTGGCTGCGAATCAGTTGCCTTCTCTAAGTGTACCCTGTGTCATGGTGCCATCAGCAGCCTTGGCTTCCTTCCCTCTCGTCTGTTCTCCCTCATTCACCAGTCCTCTTTCCCCAGTTCCTGATGGCTCCTTCTCAGCTGCTGCCTCCACAAATTTCAGTATGTCCAGCCTGGCATCCACCACCCCTGTTTTCATAAGCACCACGGCTGTTGTCACCCCCAAGGTCTCACCTGCCCCTTCGGTGGATCCACAGCAGCCAGCTCACCCCGCTCTGCACCTGAGTCCTGTGCTTACAAGATCTTGCAGTGCTGTTAAACTGGACTCCCCCGTGTGTATGGGACACCCAGTGACCCTTCTGAAGCTGCAGCAGGTAAGGGGGAAAGGTGAACAGAAGTGGTGATGAAAAGAGCTGTCCCAGGTGCCTGATGGCGGTGTGTGCAGCAAGCTGGTGCTGCTGTGTCAGTGCAGAGTTGGCATGCTGAGAGCTGATGTCTTCCCCTTAGGCTGTGTGTGTCCATCTTAGCAGTGGCACAGGGCGTGTTGAAGTCATAGCCCAGCATAGCACATCTAGCCCTGAACAGTGAAGTGGTTAGTTTTATATCTCTTACAGAAATTCTAAAATTCCCCACCAATCTAAGGGGATTTTTCCCCATCTGACAGTGTCATGTGTGTTATGCAATGGCTACAGAAAAACATTAGGAGAACAGGAAGATTGTATGTCAGAAATCGGGAGTCAGCTGGCTGCAACACTTTTTCAGGTAGTAGTGTCCTGGGTTATGCCCTCAGCCCTGTTCTGATCTCTCTTCACTATGTAATGGAAAAGTAATAGCAGCATCAGAGCTGGGAGAAAACAATGATTCTTGTGGGATTGTTGAACTTTTTTTATAAAGGTATTTTTAAAAATCTACCATAGAACCAGACTTTTGGGTAAAAAAAAATCTGAAGTTCAGAAGTGAGGGAGGACTCATTTATCTGAAATACGAGTGACACAGAACAGTCATGTCACACTGTTAGCTTGGTGTTTACAACTATTAGCAGTGAAATTTTGGCACTAATTCAACTTACATTTGTAAATCGGTGATTTGTTTTCCTATTGTCTAATTCAGTGAAAAATAGATCAAACATTTGGAAGCATTATAAACATTTTATGTTTATCTTCTTCGAGCTTAGAAAAAGGCTGCAATAAGAGACTGGTTGGCAGCCAATCTGATTACAGATACTAACATCAGAGGTTACAGTGGAGTGGCACTTAAAAGACAAGTGGTCAGGGTTTAGAAGAATAATTTTTGATTTCTCTTGATGGTAACAAATAACAAAAGTGAGTAAAACTTCAAGGAAGAGAAAGAGCCATTCAAGCTAAAGGACAAGATTGGCATAAGAACAAATGAGTATGAACTAATCATGAAAAAATTTAAGTTGGAAGCGAGATAAAGGCGTTCATCTTCCAGCAGTGATGTACTAGCATCCAGTTCCAGAGTGAAGAGCAGTGGCAAAGCCCATAGCTTTTCACGTGGAGCTTCTGAAAGGGTGTGTGACCTTGAGTAGCAGGGCACAGGGATTAATGGCTCCCAGCTGTCTTCTGTTTGCATGTTTGTGTGTAGGCTTTGAGAAAACCCTGCCAAATCACTTTGGTTTTGTTTCACAAATAGCCTTCATCGGCACCTCTCACTCCCAAGAATATTCGTCCTGCACATCATGAAGCATTTTTCAAAACTCCTGGAAGTCTTGGAGAACCTGTGGCATGGAAGAAGAATGAAGGCAACCAAACCAGAAATGCCAGCTCTGTGCAGAGGAGACTGGAAATCTCTAGTACCAGCCCTGACTAATTCCACTCTTTGCAAGGGGTGGGCAGATTGTCCTTGGACTCTGATCAATTATGAGAGAAGAAGCTCTTGCCTGGCAAGAGGAGCAAGTTAAAATGTCACCCCTTTTGGCATGTTTCCCTACTATCTATTCACCCACTGGTTCTGTTAGCCATCTTCTTCAAAATCACCCTTGGTACTGAAATCCTTTTACTGAATTGTCCTTCAGTACTGATTTGAATTCAGATTCTGTGCTTCACACAGCCTTGTGGGCATCAAATTGTAATTGTGATTTTAATTTGGAAAACTCTCTTTATTTCTGTGAGAAGATGCAAACAGATTCTTTTGGAGTCCCCAGGAGTTCTTTATTCATGGTTTTAAGTGAGATGTCTAGCACTTATCCAGGGTAAGCATTTTATTTGCATGTACTCTACTTAGCCTGAGTAAATCTGTGGTGAAAATGATAAACTTCTGCAGTTGTGAGAGCAACTGCTTTCTTGGTTCCAATCTGTCAAATCCTGCCTCTGCAGTGCAGCCTTTTGCTTTTTATTTTGTATGTTGGAGTGGGATTAGAGAAAAAAGGGATTTTTGCAGTTTCAAACTAACAGATTTTCTCAGGGTAGGATTACTTGAATGTCAGTTGGTTGTTGTACAATTTGCCCAGCACTTGTGGTTAGAAAAACCTAATAATAACACATGATTATGATTGAATGTATACATGTGAAAAATATTAAGACCAAAATAACTGTGAATGTTAACATTTTTATAGTTGTGTTAATTAATTATATTAGTCCTTCGGTTGGTTGGTGTTTTTTTTACTTTTACTCTGAGCAAAATATGCAAGTTAGATGTAAAGAATACAAAACCTGAATCCTTAAACAGGTTTGACAAAGTGATTTGAGAGTGGCAAGCCACTGAGAGGACTGTGCTAAGATTTCATCTCCTGTTTAAATATCCAGTCTAGGCTTTATGACCAAGGAATACCGATAAGTCATTAACCTCACTCATTATTAGATTCAGTCTAACCTGAGTCTACTAAGTGCCTACTTAGCTGTTTACTTAAGTGTACTTAAGGGGTATGTACTTAAGTGGCTAACTCTTCACAGGAATTTTGTGACTAGTTAATAGTTCATTTGAGCATGTTGGGAAGACAAGGGAGATCTTATCTATCTAAACCAGAAAAAGAAGTTAAAAAAAGAGCAGGAGCCTTGAGTTTTAAAGTAATATAAAAAAAAAAGTAAAAAATTATCAGTATACCCTAGGAGAAGATAATGAGGAAGAAAAATCTTAACATTCAGAGTCCTCAAATAATGGATGGTGCTATTAGCAATATAGAACATAATTTTAAGAGTTAATGCTCTTATGTTTGGGTATGTTTTCACTCATGTAGCAAACTGCAATCAAATTTGTGCAGTCTCCTGTTCAAAAGACAGTCTTGCTGTTGACATCACATTAGCCTGGACTTTTAGCAAATGTAAGGCCATCATGATCAGCTCTCTGGTACTGGTGTTGATTTTCCAAGGGCAGATGCACTCTTGGATGTGCTATTTTGTTGGTCAAGGGAGGTTAGGACTTTAAGGGTTGGGAATTTGAGGAGGGCGTTTTATTTTTATAACAAAATGTATGATGAAAATGGAATTTAAGAAAGAATTTTAGTGAAGCTGAGAGTTTGAGTAATGTGGCCTTCTCTTAGAATAGATCAATAACAGCTTTTTGAGAGGGCTTGGTTAGCCCTCATTGAAAGAAAATCTACAGCAGAATTATCATAGGAAATTTCAGGGGTGGTAAAGAGACATCTTCAGACTGCTAATTTTTTTATATTTTAATGACACTACAGTTATGAAAGTTTACAGTTTTTTCTTCTGAGTTATTTGTTCTTATACACCCACTTAGCTTAATTTTGCTTTGAAAAGCAGTGTGTAACTAGCACAGTGCTGCCCCTGCACTTCTGCTGGCATGCATGCGTTGCTGCTGGGGCAGGAACAGACTGCTAGGGTTCCAGGGAAAACAGTGGGTGCTGATTCTCCAAGCCTTCTCTCTCCCTCTAGTATGGTGCAGCCTTTTAGTGAAATGGCAGCTGGGAGCAGGGAGGAGGATTAGAGCTAATATTGGCTCTTTGCTCCGGTTGAAGCATCATCACCAAAATTGCCTTTCTTTGTCAGTAATGTTATTGTGTGCCATAACTAACTTTATACTTGAAAATGCAGGGAGTGAAAATGGATTTTCAGTTTCCAATTTCTGCTTCTAGTTTTGAGTTTCTATAAATACAGCAGGTCTGGAAATGACGATTGACTCCCTTTCCAGTGGGTCATGGTTGGGAAAGCAGATTTTGAGCCTGGGAGAAAAAGGATGTTGATATGCTGTCTTGTTTTTGTCAATGCAAAATTCTCACTGAAATAGAGCGGGACCACTGAAGCAGTTGGGCAGCTACTTTCTGTATCCGAACTGCTGAACTAGACCAGTGAGGGGGAGCAGTTGGTTGTCAAGAGGAAATGGGTTTGTCTTTCCTATCTTTATCTTCACTGAAAGCTAAGAATTTAAATAAAATAGGAACAACTCATCAGCAAAGTAGCTTTGGAAAAGCAGAATTTGTATTTGCACTGAGGCAAAGTGCATACCCAGGAAGTTCTGCAGGGTCTGTGAAACCTTTCTGTCCCAAGACAGTTGTTGAGGAGGCTGAGCATATAATTTATACTTGAATCTATCTGCCACGTTTACATTTCTGATTGTCTTCTGTAAATTGGTGCTATTTCTGTATTTAAAAAGCTGTATTTTTAATGTAAAGCTGCTTCCAGTTTGTTTTTTTGCACTGCTAGTTTAATATAGATATAAATTTTATTGCTGTTTATAACTGTTCTTCAGTGATTAGGTGTCCTGCTTTTCCTGCTCTCTAGCTCTCTGTGTTTACCTGTCTGCATATAGCTTTACTCTGATCACACTGTTGGGTTGAATATTTTTTTATACTATCTTCTAGCAAAATATTAAACTTTTACAGAATAAAAATTGAAATTAAAACTGAGGCTGTGATTTCAGTATGGAGGACTTTCAAGGACACCCTTGAAAAGAAATATTCCTGCACTGTGTCCAGGTGAGAAGTCCCTGTTGGATGTGAGCACTGAAGGACTAGTAGAGGGTAACAGCTCACCCCAGTGGCTCCAGCATCCATCTGTTTCATGCAGCATGGGCACAATTCCCACCAAGCTGTTGCAGGCACAAGGACCAGTGCAATGTAAATTGGCTCTTAAAGTCCTGGAGCAGGCCAGGGCAAGACTGGGTGGCCCTGGCCCAAAGCCATGTGAGGTGATCCCCAACTGGCCACTGTGGGAGCCCATCCCAGCACCGCTGCAGGGCCTGCCCAGACACTCCCTGGACCCCCGTGTCCCTGCAGCTGTCCCTCGGTCCCACTCTCCACAGGGTGGCAGCAATGCCTGCCTGACCACAGCCACCCAAGGAGCTGGTGCTTGCTTTGTGTCTTTACAACACCAGCTGCTTGGAAAGAGCAAGTGGACAACACAGCCACAGACCTGTGGTTTCCATTCCCTTTCTCCTGCCCTTCCCTAACCCCACACGCGTAAGGCGCAGCTCCCATTAAAATCAACAGCAGGCTCACTACTGCTTTCAGCAAGCCCAGTATTGCCACCTTACCCCTCCCTGTGATTCAAGAGATGTAAGTTAATGTCCCATGTCACCAACAACGGTTGCAAAACAACTGAGTTGCAAAGGGTTGAGATCCTCAAAACTCATTTCTAAAAGGAAAACTCAGCAGCTTACTCAGTGTTGGTTTTGAGCTTTTTCTGACCTGCTACTCCAACAATAATACAATTAATACAGGAAAAATTAGAAGTTTAATGAGATTAAATACACTATGAGAAATGCTCTGGCTCCACTGACATTTTCTTGAGGAGGAGCAGGGCTGTAGCTTCCAACAGTTTTTGTCCTCACTGGTACACTTAAAACTCCCTTTTTTTGAAGTAAAAAGTAGTTAGGGGAGTACACCAAACTGTCTGATTCAGTTCCCTCTATAAGAAAGGGAAATTAACAAGCAGTACCATGGTGGATGAATGTCTTCATGCTTCCCAGCATGGGCTGGGCAGCCCAGAGCCAGCTAGGAGACAAGTGTCACCCCCTGGTCCTGGAAGGTATTGAGCACTGCCAGCAAACCCAGCCAGAGGCAAGCAAAAGGGAAGCCTCCAGCAAGCAGCAAAGCAAAGCCTGCTCCCACCATGTCCAGGGAAGCAGGTCTTCACCAGCTGTCTTGGTCAACAAGGAGGGTTTCCTGAGAGGTACCTGGGTCATGGCAGTGCTTTCTCCTTCCAGCCCAGAGTGCCTGAGCAAGGCTCCGTGGCCTGCTTAATTTAAAATTTAATAGCTTGGGAAGTAAAGGAGTGAGAAGAAAGGCTTCACACACACAACTGAGGCAAATTCAAGCCATGCTCACTGTGGTCGTCTGAGAAGATCCATGTGTGCAGGAAGCATTAATGTCTGGCTTCTTTCCAGCTTTATTTATTGCACCAGAAATGTGAGGAGAATTTAGGATATTTTTTCAAGCACTTTCTCCAAGGACTCCTAGAGCGATTAAATGAATTCTAATGATGTCAGTCAGCACCAGCTTAAGATCTGAGAGTGTGAAGCCTTCCCCCATTCCCCTTGCAGGCCATGGTAACTTTTTTCATGGGTGGCAAAAGACTGCATTGCTTCACAAAATTCTGTGACCTCCAAGTCTGATATCATGGGATCTCCTGAGACAAAACCTTCTGCCTCAGTTGGAGCTCCTCCATTTTAGTACATAAATAAGTTCCATTTTAGTACATAAATAAGTCCCATAAATAAATTTGGCACTGAATGTGAGATGCCAGACTTTTACGCCTTTCCCCTGCCTCTGGCTGGGTATTTCTCACCTTGGATGTGACAACAGTGTAATTTCATAGATGATATACCAAATCTGGGTGGGAGGGGAGCATGAAACTTGTTTTTTTCCAACAGCTGCTTTCTTGTTTCAAAACTGACAGCTGTGAACCAGCAGTTTACACTCTTATCCCCAAAGCATGGTGTGATAGCAAAGGCACTGTAGTGAGACCAAATAAACCACCAATATATGTAAAATACTGCATCTTGGTAAGTGCCTGTAACAGCAGCTGAAATGGGCCAATTTGGACCAGGTTTAGTCTTTGGGGAAGAAAAGGGAAACAATTTAAAGCCTAGAAAGTAAGAAGCAAATATAACGATTTCACCATAAATTGTCCCAAAGGAAACACCTCCCTTATTCGGGCAGCCAACTCTTCAATGGTAAGAAAAACGCTTTGCGTCTTCATAGTCTCTGCATCTCACTGATAACCAACCAGCATGTAACTTAATCACCCTACACCCCTTCAAAATCTGGATTAATTGGTAACAACTAGTTCTGTGCTGAAATGCACCAGGAATTAAATGAACTTAAGGTAGAAGATGTTAGGGAGGGGTTGACTGGAGCTTTGCTCTAAGGTTTGCCCCAATTAATGACAAAATCTCCCACTTGACGCCTCACCTACATTAGTATTTTCATCCTTATTGCACTGAAACTAGGATGTTTGGAAGATGTTGCTTAAAAATGTCTCTACAGACACTCTAGGCCTAAGTGGCAAACACTCAAGCACTTTTGTTCTTCTCTGCCTTTATAGTAACACAATGCCAGTGGCTCCAGTGGACTCACCCTTGATCTACATTGGCTTGAAGGGCAGCAGGGTCAGTTTCCTGGTTCTGGAGTCCTTAATTCTACCCATCATCTACTGCACAATACTGAGCAAAGCAGTCTTTGACTTCTCTAAATCCAGAGAACGTCAAAAAACCAGGAATTTCACCTGGCTTCACTACAGTTGAGGATCTAGCTTGTGGATGTGGAGTGAGGTAGAAAGAAAGCAGGGGCCAGCTCTGTTGAGCAGGTGTTAAGAAACAGTCAGACAGTATATTCATTGATTTGAAAATAATTTTGAAAATAATTTAGGGATTTTCTGCTCAGCCTTGCTTGGGTCTTCCCATTATTTGGACATGTTAGATTCTACTAGCTTGGGACAGCATCAAAACCTGCCCTTGTGCTCCTGCAGTATAAGCCTGATGGTCTTGGTGTGACCTTCCCTTGCTGTCTGGTTATTGATCTTTAATGTAAGATTCCTTTCCATCAGCGTGAGGCAGCAATGACATAGTTTGAAGCCCATTATGTATATAAGACATTAACAAAAACATTTCAAATGCATTAGAAAAAAGAGTATTTTAAGAGGCTGAGAAAGCAAAAGCTCTTCCCAGCATACACAATTAAAGAGGAAAAAATGTTTCAGGGAATATATTTTGTTATAATCAGATAACTATGCCACGCCCTGCCAGAGTAGCTAGGGCTGAGCTCCAGGAGCCTCTGCAGGGGATGAAAGGATTCACTTAGGCGCCAGCCTCCCTCCTGCCCTGTTAAGAGTCTCTCTGGACATCTCTTCAAGTTAAGGCAAGCTGCAAAGTCCTGCACAGCCCCAGTGAATTGTTATCTCTGTGAAAAAGCAGCGGACAGGAAGAAAGTACCAGACCACCAGCTTTTTCCTAGCAAAGTCTTTGCCATTTGTTATTTGTTAAACATGTTTGTAATCTTCCCCTTGGCTTTCTCAAGACATGAGCTTAATTAAAGAGAGCAAAATGAATCTCAAAGGTTCATAAACCTTTTAAGTCTGTTGAGGCTCAGAAAATCTTGGTCTGGATTATGATTCTGCCCAGAAAAATGTTATTTTTGTAATTCTGTGCAAAATTGGGTCATACGTATTTCCTCTGTTTCATTTTCAAGGAGGGATTCTGCTTGGCCAATATTAAAAGAAAAATGAGATGCAAAGACGAGTAGCAGAAATCCCTCCCTGAAAAATCTCCCCATGCAGGGCTATGAGGCACCAACAAGCAGCCCTCATCAGCAAAGGAGCCCACCTTGGACTCAGCCAGCTAAGTTTCTCATTTTAGCCAATGTCCAGACGGGGGATGTCTCCAAGACAATGATTTTAACATGTCATTTAAGTTCAGGTGAATAGTAAAAAGGCTAAAATTACCTTAACTCTGCACAGCCACATCCCACAGATGCAAAAGCTTGATAATATTTTCTGAAGGAAATTGGCTTCTGTTGTGTGAGAGTAGATTCCAAGATAGGGAGGAAGGTTAAAATGACTCTGTTTAATCCAATAGCATGCTAATGAGACAAAGTGATTAATTACACACCTCTGTAATGAGAAAGAGATTTTGTACAGGCTTGAATCAGCTTTAACACATCACCCTGTAAACTGACACCATGTTCACATATACCTACTGACAGCTCTGTGCTCTAATTACTAGTGTTTCTCTGTTAAACCAGTGTAATTAAGAGGGAGAGAGACCGTTCTTGTCTTGGGCTCCTCTTTGGCCAAAGGGAGCCTGGCTGAGAAGATTAATCATAACCAGATGGGAGTACAAAGAACTTCCCCCTTCAGCAGTACTTCCAACAGAGGACATTTGGATCAATGACTAGCAGCATGAAGAGATGGATTAAATATCTTTCCAATTAGAGGATCTGTGGTCACTCTCTGTATCGTACTCACCAGGACCAGTTGAACACAGCCATTTGTGGGATGATGGCAGCAGCCACTGCTCACTGAACAGTGACCCACCCTGGGGGCACAAGGGGAGTTTTGCCCTACTACATCTGGCTGAATCTCTCTTCTAGCAAACAGAGTCAGAGCATCTGCTAGAACTGATGGATTTTTGTTCTTAGCAGATTAACAGAAAGCTATATTATAAGAAGTTTGCATATCCCTCCAAGAGCCCAGCGTTGCAGGGTCTAATTGCCACACTGGAAATGCAAATACCTGCCTAACCACAGTTGATGATACTCAAGCTCTTTTCTAAAGGGAATTAATTTTTCTATGTCCTTCTTATCCTTTCAAGTTGTCTCCTGTCTGCTCACCAGCAATACAGCCTGTTTAGAGCAGCTTGAAATTGTATGTGACGGGGAAAAATAAACATTGAAAACACTTTGGAGGACAAGATGCTAAACCGAAACTGATGCTATGGAGGAGGAGAATAAGGAAAGAAATTCAGAAACATTTGTGGTAACAACAGCCAGCCAGTCAGCTACAGCTGAACCGGAATAGAAGCTAGGTAATTTCCATTTCAACCTAGGAAGATAGGAAACAACTGAGATGATCACAGCTTCAGAAGCAGTTCTGCAAAGAGTGAACAATGTCAGCAAATCCAAGCAATCAATCACTGAGTATTGCACTGGGATGTTTTCTCATGCCAGTCCCCTGAAACTGATCACCTGGTCTTCTATGGGATTGCATCAGCTGGCACAGCTCTGGGGATCAGCCAGCACTGTACAACAGCTGGAGACAGCGCTGCCTCTGCCTGTGTGCATTAACTCAGGGTGAAACCCTTTGTGTCAAACACCCCACAGTTCCAAAAGAGCCCCTCGTACGAACGTCTTCTCGCATGTATTCCTGTTATATCACTGCATTTTGACATACTCTGATGGGTCCCATTACTCCACATTGCAAACCAGATGCACACCCTAATTATGTTCTGTAAAATGGGGAAGATGTTATAACTTGAGGTAAATCCATAAATGTGCTGCCTGGAAAGTGGCACAATTGTTCAGGCATAGCCCTCTGGGGAACAGCTCCCCTCACCCACCCATCTTCCTTCAGGGGGTAATTTTCTCTAGGACTGCCGACCCTGTACTAGCTTTTATGGGAGTGGAGAAGTTGGACTCCCCTGTCAGGGATGTGCATCTACATCCTTTGAGATGGACTAAAAAGGGAACATAACTGTATCACTTCTACAGGGACAATCCTTGCTTCCTTGTCCCAAGTTGTCATTTAGAAATCAGCAATTCTAATATACAGGAAACGCGGAGAAGCTTCTGGAAGTGGGGAGAGGGAATTTACCTCACTGCAGCAGTCCATGTAAAAAGCAATAGAGAATTCATCCAGTCCTTCTGATAACAGAGGACAGTTCCACACCATACCATCTTCAGAACATTTGTATGCCACCTCATTACTTTTTAAGAGATCAAATGAATATCTGTCAGTCTCTTCTCAGGAAATTTTCTGCTATATTTTAATTGAGTCCTTGCTGCATTATGGTTCAACTTCCATAAATAAAGGGTAAAAAAAATTTTTTTTTTTTTTTTGCTTCCTATATTGTCAAGTCATTCATTCTACTGGAAATGCAGAATAAAACTTTTTGTAGTTTAGGTAAGTGATGAATTCTGTCAGCAGAAACTCATAGATCAATTTGAATCCATAAATCACATTTGTGGTTTCTGTTAGAGGAGTCAAAACTTTTGTGCTTTCTCTCAAGATAGTAAAAGTTATACCATGAGTAAAATCCATACATATCTATATATAAAACACTGGAGGTATTTTTTAAGCTCTCAATCTAATGGATTCAGCATTCAGCCTTACCACAATGACCTCCTGTTTTTACCAGTGTGTAATTCAACTGTGCAGTTTTGGTTTGTTGTTTGGGAGTAGATTTTTTCAGTGACTATCCTGTTGCATAGTGACCCAGTTCCAGGGGATTTTAGGGGAGGAATGAGTCATCCTATGGGACATCGGTCATGCCGTAACATAGATTAAAAAAATCCCACTTTGGACCTGGATTAAATATCACTGGGAACACGTCAGAGTTCATATTACAGCACACTACAAGCAGCAAACTATCAAAGGAGCTTGCTTTGATCTCTGCTTCCTAAGGATTTCAGTTTTGTGAGGCTTGTGGGACTGATATCTCTGAGTACAGGACAATGGATATATCTGGAGAAAATTAATGCCTAAGAAAAATATCTTGGCAGAGTGCTGGTTAGGTTAAGGTGTCTCATTGCAAGACATTTTTTTAATGCCTGCAGTAAGGTCATATCACATAAGATTGTTATCTCACTGCATTTATCCCAGTTAAATTCTGTCCTATCAATACTTTGTCCCTGGAGCAAAGTGTGACAAGATGTTCATAGCTTCTGAGTCTATGCCATAGAAATGCACATCTGGAATGGGAGCTGTACACACTGAAAATATTTCAGTTGATATGAAACTAAGCAACATTTATACTTAGCAACAGATGGCTGTGAGCACGTCACTGCCATGCCCAAACCACAGTCTGATGCAGCCAGGAAAATCACATTTATAGCCATACCAAGTATGTTGTATTTGAAGAGCTGAGAAAAGTGCTGAAAGGGTTTTCTAGCTAACATAGATAGATGAAGTCCATTTCCCTATAAAATTACTGTTTGCCTGTGTAGGGCTTGATATCTTTTCATAAAGGTAAGAATGGGGAAATAGAAGTGGAATAGTCTCCAGGAGTTGCTAACAGCCTGGCTAGAAGTGCTCCTCATCATCTATTCAATACCATTCTGTCACAGTTCTTAGTGCACTTGCAGCTGGTTCCTCTTCCAAACACCTTCTCGAGACAGAATTACAAAGGTTTGTTTTGGCCCTAAGAAAGTGACAATTTCCAGAAAGTCCTAGATACAGATGCATCTCAATAGTGGGGGTCTCAGAGGACAAGCAAGCGGGAGCATCCTTCACTACAGAAGTACTGACATGTTCAAGTTCTCCCAAACTTTGTTCACATGAACAGCTTGCTGATTTCTAAGTAAATACCACCTGTGAGGCTGAGTAAGAAGCTTTCTTAACTCCACTTTAACCACCCCAAGTCCCCAGAAGCAGAAAACTACAGCCACTCAGCTTTGCACCACAAACACTGTCACCAAGTGACCTCAAATTGACGACAGCCTTCAATAATGAAATCTGTAATGCTGCACTCTAGACCCAAATATGCTCATAACCCAAATATACTTTAACCAGAATGTTGTTTGGAGGATTCTTGGGGCTATATTTTTGCATGTGTTTGTGACATACACTCCTGCATGGAGGGGTATAGAAGGACCCTGAGCAAGTCAGTGCTTTACTCTGGGGTTCTGACAAGCACTAGCATTGTCCCCAGCTGGAATGAATGCAAAAGATGCTCCTAGAAGTGAAGTATTGCTGACAATACCTCAACTGCAAGAATTAAACTGGTCTCTGGGTCCAGCCAACTTGACAGTGCCTGCTCTCATTTCCCCTCTTTGTAGCCAGGTACACGTATTTCCTCAGGATATGTGCAAAGTATAACCTGTGCACTGGGAATTTATTCTGTTGGATGGGAATTTCAAACAGCAGTTAAGGTGCATAATGGCTGCCTCTTTATGTAGAGCTAATAGCTATTAACCTGGCAGTCTTTGGTCTCAGATGATGTCAGACCTTGGCTGTGCCAAGGATCAAATGATACTCCTGCCTCCAGGGATCATCTCTATCATGTAGGGCTCCCTGCCCTTTTCCCCAGCATTACAAAGTGATCATATTGCAATCATATTCCAAAACTCAGTGAGTGATTTCAGCTTTCCTTAGTAAGCAAGAAACTAAATCTATGCATGATATAAACAGCGGGGTTTTTCCAGTTTCTAAAGAGTTTAAATAACATAGATGATACTGTCTTGGCATGTCTTCTAGTTTTCCTTGTATTTATTGCTCTTCTACCCAGGTAGGAGTTTTCCCAAGCAGCCATAAATTCTGAGACTGGAAATATCTCAACAGCAGGGAAGCACAGACAATCATTTCTATTTCTGCTCATGGTTTCCATCTTGGAGAGAGAGATGCCATTTCTCACATTTTCTGCAATTTTCTCAACTGCAAGAATTAAACTGGTCTCTGGGTCCAGCCAACTTGACAGTGCCTGCTCTCATTTCCCCTCTTTGTAGCCAGGTACACGTATTTCCTCAGGATATGTGCAAAGTATAACCTGTGCACTGGGAATTTATTCTGTTGGATGGGAATTTCAAACAGCAGTTAAGGTGCATAATGGCTGCCTCTTTATGTAGAGCTAATAGCTATTAACCTGGCAGTCTTTGGTCTCAGATGATGTCAGACCTTGGCTGTGCCAAGGATCAAATGATACTCCTGCCTCCAGGGATCATCTCTATCATGTAGGGCTCCCTGCCCTTTTCCCCAGCATTACAAAGTGATCATATTGCAATCATATTCCAAAACTCAGTGAGTGATTTCAGCTTTCCTTAGTAAGCAAGAAACTAAATCTATGCATGATATAAACAGCGGGGTTTTTCCAGTTTCTAAAGAGTTTAAATAACATAGATGATACTGTCTTGGCATGTCTTCTAGTTTTCCTTGTATTTATTGCTCTTCTACCCAGGTAGGAGTTTTCCCAAGCAGCCATAAATTCTGAGACTGGAAATATCTCAACAGCAGGGAAGCACAGACAATCATTTCTATTTCTGCTCATGGTTTCCATCTTGGAGAGAGAGATGCCATTTCTCACATTTTCTGCAATTTTTTTTTTTTTTAATTTTCTGGAAAACATTTTTAAAAAGCTTTCAGCATTTGAGAATTTTCAGAAAGTCTTTTCCTTGATATGCCTTGACATTTTTTCCACAAATTTTTCAGTCTTCACATGAGAGAACAAACACTTTCAGTGTGGGTAACGTCATGCTTCAAAATTGTGCTTTCTGGAGCATCGTTCCATGACTGTTCCAGGACTAACTGACATCTCCTGAACATGAAAGGCACTTCTGGAAACTTAACTGTCCATTCAGTTATCTGCACACAAAGAGCAGCTGGTTTGAGTGAAGAAGTGAAAGCATTATAGAGAGGAGATTAGAAAAAGATCCACCTTCTCCTTCTTGGGAAAAACCAGACAATATGTTAAAAGGAATGAATAAAACATACTGAAGAGTGAATGAATATCATCAATGCATGTTAGAAGGCATAAATGCACACTTGTAACAGACAGAGGGGTGGTTTAGGCAGCTTTGCTCTTTCCTGCTTTTAGTCACTTATCAGTAGCCCATAAATTCATCATCTAATACTGGATTTTTGTAAATTTATTTTAGCTGACTCTGTGTTGGTTGGCCAAACTGTCCTTTTCTGGGCAATGCCTTACACTCTCTACAAAAAAAAAAGACACAACTCTCTGCCTCCTCTAGTTGGCTGCATTTATTGCTTTCATGAAAAGCATGCTGAGATCATGTACTGAACCCATAACATGACATGCACATCTGAAAACATAATTCCTGCCCTGAAAATTTAACTCCAGTTAAAGTATGCTCAGAGCATCACCAACAACATCCTACAGTTAAGGAGACTGCACTAAAATACCCGTGCTCCAGTCCCATCACCAGACCAGCTGCAAGTAAATTATCACAGAAAGTGCTTACAGGGCCATGAGTGATTTAATAAAGCCATCAGTCAGAATAATATATGGAGCATGCACATAACTCCACTTTCTTTGAATCTGATTGGCACTTTACTTTACACACCCTTTAGAGGTTGGTTTGGATAGCACATACAACCCTCTTTCAAAGACAACACAAATTTCACCAGTCTGAACCTGGTGAATATAAAAAAGGAATGTTCTCTCGAGTTTTTAGGAGTTCCCAGTTCATAAAGGAAACATTCATTGGGGTAGGCTTCAGAAAGACTGAAATGATTGTAAAGGCATCAGTTGTGTTGATGCAAAAATCAATTTATTTTGACCTGGCTTTAAGTCATAATTGTACTGCTACAAGAGTCTCATTTAGATGGATTAAATGCAGATTTCTGCAGCAAGAGACACTCTCATTTTGACAAAATACTCTATTTAACTGGATTTAAAACAATTATTTGGTGACACTGACAATATGCTTTTAAAACTATTTTAAAGTTACTCTCTCATTTTTCTCTCGGTTAAGGTCATTTTTTTTTACCTAAGCATACATGAATGTTTTCCCTCTTAATCAGGAGCAGAGGCTGATTGGAACTCTGCCAGGCTGAGCCCCACAATGAACACATGCAGTTCATGTCACTGCACTGCAGGCACCACACGAGTGGGGTGAGCTCTTCAGGGCTGGGTACTGGGGCATATCTGAGCAGAGACACCACTCCCTTCTCATCTACTGGACCTGGGGAAAAGGAATAATGAAGAAGGCTCATGAAACAAAATCACGTTAAAATATCCCTAGTGCAAAGTTAAGAGGAGGAGAACCCAGCTCCTGTAATGTATAGGATAGGACAGGGTCCCACAGTACCCAGGCTTTTCCTCAGGGCAACCAATGCATCCTGATGGGCCATGATGGTTTCTTGGACACCCTCACTCCCCAGCTCCCTCCCTCCAGCCCATCACCCTAGCACTCTGAAGCAGATGTTTGTGGGATGATGTCTATCCCACACTAGCCACAGGTGCTGGCAAGTGATACCCTGATGCACAGCACTATGAGAAGGGCTGTGGCTCTGGGGGTGCTGTATGTGTGAAACAGCCCTCTGCCCTTGAAGGCTTCCCCATGCTCGGTTGAAGAGGATTGTCCAGCTGACAGCTCCTCTGAGGAAGGCAAGGCATGTCCCATGCCCTTCCAGCATGGAAGGGTGGCCAACATTCCCTCCTCAAGGCGTTTCTTAAACTACTTAACATGTATTTGCATTCATATGACACCTAGTGTAATTTAGAGACCTAGAATATAACTTATTGCTGAATTCATAAGCCCTAGAAAAAAGCAGCATCACAGAAACTCAGTGTGGGCCTCATATGCTCCTCACAGGCAAATGGCCTGTGAATAGGAGAATGGGAATAAACTTCTCACTTTATCTTTAAAAAATTCAGTCTAATCAGATATGGCAGGAAAATTATTTACTTTCAGTGATATACAGAACACAGATACAGGGCAAACTTACCTGGATGATTTGTGTGTATAGTCCTCTATCTTCACTTATTTCAGTTTCTTTTAAAGCTTAACTTTCAGGCTCAGTGACCTGATTAATCCTTCGTCTCAGCCCAAGCACAACATTATCAAAATGTTTCTCAGCCTCACAAGAGCACCTCAACTCAGGTTTAGCAGATTTTTTCCTTCCCAGGAAAACACATATGAGTTCAGTTGTCCCAGAACATGAAACAGTTCTTTCTGCAAATTTTTAGCCTGTGTTACATTAGCAATTGAACTTCCCCTCAGCAACAAAACCATAATAAATGTTCCCTTTCCATTGCACAAAGGGAAAATTGGAGTGCAGTCTGCTTTTCTTCCTTTGCCTGTGAACTAATGAACACAGACCATAAATGACTGTCTGCAAGACATAGTTATCTGTCCCTGCAAAAGGAACCTAGGCTGCAGGAGAAAATGAGATTGCAAGAAAGAGGGGAGCTGGAGGATTAATAATTACAGGAAAGGAAACTCATTTAGGAGCCTAACATGATCATTACGTAACTAAGCTTTGCTCAAGACCATTCAGATGATAAAGCAGTATACACTCAGAATCAGCTAATGACTTGCTTGAAATGTGTTAGAAGCTAAAGGGTTTTTTAGCATGAGCCTTGACCAAACCTTGATCAAGGTGACTGGTATTATTAACTGATGATTATTAAATGTGGTCTGTACACACAAAGGCTGCTTTCCATTCTCCAGAAAGGAAAATGGCTCTTATCTTGCTGAGGAGGTTAGTCTTTAGAGGGCATATCTGAATTTTCCTAAGTCTTGTTCTTTTTGCTGCACTTCTCCTTCAATCCAACAGTGCCTGTTTCACTCCTCCAGCAACAGCAGTGAGTCTCAGCTAGTTCTGCCTCTAAATCTGTTCTTCCAAAAACAAGCCACGTTTTAAGAGTCAACTAGCCAGAACGGCCAGCTCAGACCTCAACCACACTCCACCTTATCCCCCACCTCCCTCAGCAATCAAATACCCTTCTCTGTCCCAGCGGGTGGATGGATGTCAGGCTGTCTGTCTTCTGCTAGATGGCAGCAAAGCCAAAAAACCTGTGGCTTCACGGTTTGTTTTGTCATCAGTGAATGATGCTCGTGGTTTTTCATGGTCTTCCTTCCTAGTAAGCCTTCCTGAGAAAGGAAAGTAGCCTCATTCACTTTTTCATCGTCCGTTTCGTGCCATTCCAGACACACAGCTGTCTCCCCATATCCCCATGTATGTCTCCCTTCTTTGTGGTGGAAACGAACCCATTTAGCCCCAATACAAAAGAACAGAAGAACACAGGGAAATGGAGGCATGATGATAACTGTATGCTTATCAACATAGCAACAATGTTGAACTACTCTAATAGTTTTTATGTCCTCTTTATTTCCATGGTACTGCTATTCCTTTTGGCAAAAAATACCCAAAAAATGGGTTAACAACCAATTTGGGACAAAGTCTGATTTAACTTTAGCTGGCGGAAATCTAAAGTTCAGCAATTTCTACTATTTTTAGTCAGATTTTATGAGCATGAATATTTTTTCAATAGTTCTGATCAAGATTTCTATTGCTTCACTGTGCTAGAGAGATCTCCTGTTGCATACTAAACTTCAGCATAAGAAGTGGAGGTGTATCAGGTGGGTACACTCATCTGAAAGTTCAAGAAAAGACACTTACAACAGTGCCAATGTGTCCCAGAGATTCGGCATGAAACAAACCTATGAATTTTTCAAACTTGTTTCATTTTAATGGCACCCCCAGGTCCAGATACAATTCTGCTCTTTGCCTGGGAAATGAAGTCCTGCGGATTGGAAGAATGAAGGAAAGATTGAAACCAAATCACCCTGTATTTGCTTGGAGCGACAAATAATGCCAGTGCATGCAATAGATTTTCATCTCTAGTGTACAGTTTTTTCAAAAATGATTATAATTTATTCCTTAATTGCTATAAAAGATTGGGCACTCGTAGACAGTGGATAGCTGGTGACCATGTGGATTTATAATGACATTTAGTAGAAGATGACAGCTATGTGCAAACACCAATGTGAAAGATACTTTCCCTATGGACAGTTACTGTAGCCCCCAACTGGCAAGTAGGATGCCGAGAGTAAAATGCCCTCTTAATCTCAAAACTTCAGCATTGTTAAAGTAATAATTGTATTTATTTATGTCTTCAAAGCATTCTGTAAGCATTAACTAATTAATCTTCACTACGTATCTGTGAGGAAGATTTTGTAGATGAGCATATGCACAAAGAGATGCAATGATTTATCCAAGGTCACTGCACAGTCAACACTAATGGTGACTAGTACACAATGTTCATTAGACCACATTCACATTAGGAATGAGGTCTTCAATATTTCATTAAAATTGCACACCCTTCTCATCCAAAGCAGAACACCATTGCAGCTGTGACATATGTCCCATACAGAAACAAAATGACCTTGTGTAGGGTCATCTCCTCTACCTCTTGTCAAATATGCTGCTCTGTCTGCTTGGTTTATTTCCATAGTATCAAATATAAATTATAGTACAGTGCAATTACCTACACACTCTTCCACAACTTCAATTGTTTTTCGTTAGTATTTTATATATAAGAGGATGGCTTGAGAAAAGTTTCTTTTACAGACCTGTCTAGTTTATCAGTTGCCATAGTTAACTGTCCTAATGCAGTTCTAGGTGAAGGAGTTGGTAAAAACATTATAATTATATGCCTGCTCTTCGAATTCACTGTTGGAACCAGCTCCTTGTTTACAGGATGATAAATTACTGGCCCAAATTGACAGGCCCTGATACCAAGGACAAATGCAACGCTGATAGCCAAAGAGATGAGTGCTCTTAGCTTGCTGCAAACTGCTCCTCACCCCTCTGTCCTGCTCCTCAGGAGCACATGTCCTCAGCCCCTTCTTAGTCCAAGCAGCACCATTCAGAGGTGTTGGTCACCTCAGCTCACAGGGACTGAACCGAGGAAGGGAGTTTCATGAGTAGCCCTACCAGCACATCTGAGCAAAGGGGGGGTGAGCCAAGCTGCTCCGGCTGCCCACAGCAGGGCTGTGGGGGGGTTCCACGGGGGAAACGGGGCCCACCGGCCCCAGGAGGGCACGGGCCCCGCAGCCACCTGTCCCAGCATCGGAAATGAGAGAGAGCCTCTGCCTCAGGGTTTCTATTCTTAAGTGTGGATCACAGAGGCGGTCACAACTTTAAGTGGCTTAAAGAATTGTCCATATTCAAACTGGCCAGCTGACAGGTTCTGTCAGGTCATGGGGAAAGCTGTAAGCACTCCTTTGCAAGGACATCACTTCTGGGACTGTGCTAGCTAACCCATGACAAATGCATATTTCCTTGCACACTGGGACAACATATCAATGTCACTTATAGCTTTGCTCACCAGGCACAATGGATGCTTCAGACCCACTCCTACTTCTACTCTATTTATTATAGCATCACTTCCATTGCACCTATAATCCTTCTACGAAAAGACCAGATAATGAGGACAAAGCCAGAGACATGTGACATGTCAGAGCACCTCAGTCATGGCAGTTATTCACAGCATTGAAATATTTAATCCTAAAGGTAGGTACAGACCACTGGTACATTTTACTACAGCTTCAGCTCCTTGATGATCAGAGCTTGGGAAGCAGCTGAAGGATGACATACATTAATTTAACCTGCACATCTTTTGTGACCTGTGTTACTTACAGTACTGCTCAGCTTTTAATTTCCCTTGTTCAGGACCTCCATCTCAGTATTGTCTTTGAAACCTATCACTGATATAGGTATCTCATTGCATCTTTGTATTGTTAATTCATTCAGCCCTGAAGAACAAGGAGGATGTCTGTCCTATTTCATTTCATCATTTCACTTTTTGAAAATTTTCCTTTCCTATCTATAACGGAAAGTGATTTTGTTTCACTGTTTGTTTTTATCTTGTTTTTGCTGTATGCTAGGCTGTATCCTGCTTTCCTCCAATTGTACTTAAGGTAGACAAAGACTTAAAGGGAAAAATTAGTTTGAACACTGGCAAAATCATACAAGGATAACTCTGAAATGAAGGAGATGTCTATATGACTACCTGAAACATCTGTAAACCATAAGGTAGTTAGAGTAAGCCTTCCTTGTTTTTCCCAAACTGTTCCAACCTGTTCACTTTCTGGTTTTTGCTGAACTACAGCAGAAATAAAACTGGATATTTATGCCAAAAATGCATGATTTTTTGTTTCAGGCAAGAATAATTTTACTTCTTTCCATAGTAAAGCAATATTAGCTCACTTCTTACCAGAACAGACATCCTTTCTTTCCATTAACTTCTGCATGTTCTGCCTCAGATGAGCGGTTAGTAAAGGGTCAAAGTTGGATCAGTTTATTTATCCAAATAATCCTATTAAGAACAGCGGGGAGTCCAAAGGCTGGTAAGAAAAATAACCCACTTGTTGAAATGTTTGGACCAAGTAAGAGAAAACGAGTCCCATCTGGTTTTTATATATTCTTAAGGCAGAATGAATAGCCGATGCAGGAAAATACATTTCTGGTGTGTTTTAAAATCATCATTTAAAACTAAGAGGCCATTTTCAGACAGTAAGGAAAAAAAGGTTTTCTGGACATGAATACTCTACCAGATTCCTGGATTTTAACAGTAGCGCATGGAGATTCAGTTTGACAGAAACTATTACTGGGCGGTAGGTTTGCTACACTTGGAAAAATGGACTTCTCCTTTTCCATGCAGCTTTTAAACACCTGTTCTTACAGATACTACCAAGGTGGTAGATTGTGTGTCCTAAATGTATTTAATTATATTTAATAGCACTTCATCTCAGACATTACAAGCTGCGAATGAAGGGAATGCCTGGGAATGAAGAGAGCTGCCAGCCCTGGAGAAGAGAGAGCAATGGGGGGAAGTTACTTCAAAACAGGATCAGTCCCTGCTCTAATTGATTTTTTTTTTCCCCCAGTTTCTGACCAATTACATAAAATAGAATATTATTTCTTATATATGCATTTCATGAAAAAATAATGGGAAGACGCCAGGAGAAGAAAACAATTGCCAAGGAACCCACCTGAACAAGTACAGCATTACAGATCCTGTTATAGATTACAGCAATTGAGATTAGAAATGCCACAGAGTACCCTCCTGCCATTCTTTTACAGACGAATCTTCTGAGCTCTTCCAAAGCAGTGCCTTCCAAATTAGGTCTGTAGCACTGATTTCCAAGGAGACATTTGTTAAGACCCAGTGTTGACAGGCAGGATTCAAAGCCCCTATCACTTTGAATAGGCCTTTGGCACTGTGAACATTTGGGATCAACATCATCGTCTAGTGGATAAGTAGGGCAGGAGAACCTATTTGTTTTTAAATATTGAATTACTGCAGCTTAAAGCCCCATGGGTCTCCAAAACATTCTCCAAACCAGTTTGGGCAGCCAGCATTCCAGCAGAAGCTCTGTGTTACATCCTTGTGGCCTCTTTCTCTCAGCTGTTCATTTGCCCAGACTGTGCCAAGTTGCCCTGGGGACTGGAGCAGCACTGAGACCCTGGGCTCCTGGACCCCACTGTTTGTGTCACATGATGGGTGGTAGTGCCACACAAAAAGAATGTGTGGGCGTCGTACAGAGTGGGGGTGCCTTCCAGGTGCTGCCAGGTGCCCTGGAAACAGCCTGCACCTGATCAGTTTGGGCATGCTCTTCAGCCTGACCAGACACAGGCCTGGTCTCCAGGCAGGCTGGTGGACATCGCTCACACTCAGTGCCAGTGCAGCCACGACCCCTCCAAGTAGTTTTCTTTGGCATCTCATGCACAAGCAAAAAGTAAAACAAAAGGAAAACCCCAGCCCTGAAATATTCCTGAAGGCCAGGGCATTAGCACACTACCCACTTTATATGAAACCTTCAAGTGGCTTGCAATAAATTCCCACAAACCAGCACAGAGCAAAAACTCCTCACTGCGCCTGCTCACCTCCACAGATGTTTCCTTCCTGCACACAGGCACATGTGTGTCCTTGGGAAGTAAAAAATGCTCTGTGCTTCTTTGGGAAAACAAGACAGCAAGCTGTTTATGAAAAAGAAAAAATGCACTTCAAAGTCATTTGGAAACACTTGGCTACAAGACAGTGGCCATTGTTGCTGTCTGCTGTGCCAGCCTGTGCTGGGCCAGCTTTGCTCTGGCTACTGGAGGCTATGCAGCTGCTCCAGGTTCCTGGTGTTGTCTGGCTGAAAGGTTGGATGCTGCAGCTGCCAGCACCACACAGGCAGCCACTGCTGCCCATCGCTCCCCAGCCTGGCTGGCTCTCCCCATGGCTGGGCACTTGCCCTGCAGAAGAGCTCTTCTGAGTAGTCCAACAGTTACATGTCTCCACACTACTTATTTCTGCCTAGATGAACTAAGAATTTCTATTTCTTTTATATAACATACATCTTCCAGGTGATTTCCAGTGAGATGGAGCCCACTTTGTCTCTAGCCAGGCTTACACGGCCCTGATTAATGCAATACCTTGAGTCTCTAGGGGGAAATTTGGGTCCCTCAGGTATGTGTGGAAAGTTTCAGGAGTGTGTTTCAGGAGTGTAACACTGGAAAATGAGGTAAATACAATCTACTGAAAGGCAACAAATGTGTTAATTCAACTAAGTGTTTGGGGAATTTCCTTCCACTTTTTCAAAATTTCCCTTTTTGTTTACACAAATGGATCACACGTCCAATAGATGCACAATGAAAGGAAGAAGGATTTCCTACACTTAGAGATACTTTTATACAGACACGGAGTGTACACTTTGAAACAAGGAAAGAAGGAAACTAACACTCAGCATGTGCTTGCAACTTCAAACAAGTGGGTAGCTGTATGAAACAAAAGCTAAATGTGTATTTGGACATCTGAACAGGAAAGCCAGCATCTTTTATGGGTACCAACATCTTTACTTCATAGAAACAACTCTTGAGCCTTGGGATGTGTTTTCTACATTGACAGCAGGAAAGAGGATTTCCAGGATGCAGACGACCTCCTTTAGCACTTCAGGAGTCATGGCACAGTCCAGCCCTGATCTGGGGAAGGTGAACTGTGGAGAAAGATGGACATTTTTTGACGGAACCTGAGGCAAGCTAAAAAATACCAACTGCTGTGTGGAATTAGCTTGATTTACTGGACTCTTCAGTATAGTATTAATAAAATCTTCCCTGATGTCATTACAAAAGATTGTGTCTGTGGTGTCCCTTTCTGTTTCTGTCCATACACTGGCAATAAATACTTTTCTTAAAGTATGACACAACTAGCATGTCCAGAAAAATTCCTGGTGGGTGTGATGAATAGAAGAGGAGACATCACTGCTTTCCTTGGAATGGGAGAAGAAAGACTGTGCCATCTTTCAGAAGTATTTGGAGATAGTGCTGAGAAATAACGATTGAATCAGCTCAGGTCCAAGATGAGTCCACGTGAGCTGCTGGTAAAGAAACCTTTAGCAGGAGGCAATCCAACCCTAAGGAAAACTAAATGTTATTATCCTCAACACACTTAGTGTACAAAATGCTGCACTGAAGGATGTTACCCTCACCATCTCACACCCCTTCTGAAAGAGCCAGCTGACAGGGGGCACAGGGCCAGGGAGCTGCCCATCAGCTCACACTGGTGTTGAGAAATACACGTGGTGCGGGCAGCTCGCTGCAGGTGGAGATGCAGGCTGAGGTGCAGGTTGAGCTCTGGGTGGGAGCCTAAGAAAAGAGGCCATGAACTGCCAAACCTTTGGATAACAAGGTGCCCAAAGACCAGAGGAGTCAGCCAAGTGGATGGACACTGAGGGAGAGAGCAGGAGCGCAGGTCTCAGGAGAAGAGCAAGATTTGTGCACAAGTAGACTGTGAGAGTATAAAAGCCATGGGGTTCCTTGGTTGGGGGGTCTCTCTTTGGAGACACCAGCTCAGGCTGTTTCTGTGTTACTATGCCATGAATAAATGGCTTTATGGAATGAGACATCTGAGATGCTGCTGTGGGAAACCCGGGGTCGAACCGGTCAGGAAACCTGGTCTGAGTGTAAATGGGGTGTGCAGGGAGCCAAGCAGGGCACCTGTGGGCTCACTGGAGCTGCCCCCTGTGAAGAGGCTTCAGTCCCAGCAGTGAAAATCTGTCGTGTTGGGAGTGTGATGGCCAGAGAGCCATGTGCATGGTCAGACTAGGAAGTTTCCTTAACACTTGCATGTCCAGTGGGATTGGATCATCCAGAGACTGAAAGAAGACATAAGTAAAAGAAAGAGGTGGAGAAGCAAGAAGGTAAGTGCTACTAGATCTCTACGGCAGGTCTTTTCCCACGTAATTTATGCCTGAGTCTCAAACAGCTGGCAATGGAGTCATTGTATATGTATGTACAAAGAAGCTCATGGAAATCTTGGAAGTCTGTTCCCTCAATACATGCAGACCGATGCAACAAACCATACTGCTCTCACAGCCTGTCTGACGCCTCCAAGAAGGAAAGAGAGGGACGAAAATGAAGTGGGGACAGCTGCAGCATGTTGACAGTATTAGGCTGCTGTGCAGGCTCAGCTGTGGAACTATTTTCAAGTTCAGATCTTACCCTAAGCTAATCTCTTGCCCATCTGTCCAGAGCAGAGTCACTGAGGTTACTGACTCCTTCGTTTCCTCTGTAACATCCTCTAGAATGGAGAGAGTAAATCAGCAGTGTGTCAGCCCTGGGCGGGCTCATAGCATCAAACCATACAACCAACAGGATTAACCACAGCTTGCAATCTTTCCATAGAAAAATAGCTAGATCCTGGCTTTCATACCAAACTGAAAGTTTTGGAGTGTCTCCCTGAGTCATCCAAGGCTTCCTGAGCATCCAGCAAGAGACAAACAGTCTGAAAGAGTAATTCAGGTTGTACGAGAACTAAATTGCATTCCAGAGTCCCTTAATGATAGGAATAAGAGAACTTAAAGCATTTAGACTCTTAATTTAGATGCCTCCTTAAGTGCCTATGATGTGATGGGATGAATTCGGGCAAAGGTGTTCATGCCACTGCAACAACAGGACCCTGAGAGGGTTTCTGTTGTGTTTTTATTTGGAGAAAGGCTAGCCCATCATTTTCCCACGAGCTTTGATCTCATCTCAGTGGCTCTGCTCAAGTCACTAATCCCCAAAAGCACAAAGTATTCATTCCATTTTCAATTTAGAAAGAGAGTGGGCGTATAAATGAGTATACCAAAATGGGTTTTGGGTGACCAGAGCAAGACGGAGAAAATAATTTCAAAACCCTGTTCTCAGCAAGGGATGTGCTCCTTTACCATCTCCCATGATTCAGAGGAGAACATCAGACTTTGTGCTGCTGCTGTAAAGGCTCAGTGTTTAACAAGACATACTGTTCTGTTGTCTGAGGACACCTGCAATACACAGAGTGCATTTTAAGGAATCATTGCTTTTATTAACTGCAGTTATACAGGCCAGTAATGAAAACTAGAAAGGACTAATACCCAGTCCCTCCCAGCTATCAAGACTCATAACAACCAACATCAATTAACTAAGCTATAAAGCAAATGGTTTTAAGACAACCAGAAATATCCAGGGTAGGAGTGTAACTGGCCCAACTCCCAACTTTCACACACCACAGTCATAACCTTCTGCCTACCTTATGATTTCATGGTAAATGTTCTTGCCTGGGAAGGGAGATGACTCTGTGTGGAGAATTGAAGTACTGTCTAAATTCCACACTGATGTATACCTAGAGAGTGGACTCTTTCATACATATTTCCTGGGAAAAAAACATTAAGTTCTTTAAAGACTAAGCTGCTGTTGATATTGAAGCTATAGGATCATGGATAAGTGGATTGAAATATATCTTTAAATGTCATCTACCCCAGTTTTCTGCTCCAAGCAGGACCGTTGCCATCCCAAGACTCTTTCTCATGGAAAGCTACATTAGGTCTTGTCTTATTTGCAAGTGAGGTAGGGGTTGACTTATCTGCAATGAGAGTGCCCGGTCAGCACCCCTCCCCCATAACACCTAGGACTTTTTGAGCAGGACTACCACTAGTCAGTCACTTCCCAGCCTGTGCTGATACATGGGGTTATTCTGCAACAGGTGCAAAGCTCTGCATTTCTTCTTGTCAAACTATTTGAGCTGTTTAGGTTGGCCTAGTCCTTATGTTTAGCAAAGGTGTTTTAGATTGAAGCTCTGCCACTCATCTTGTCAAATGTTTATTTTAATAAAATATCTTGTTTAAATTCACTGAGGGTTCATTCTGTGTAATCATTCAGGCTTCTGATGAAAATGTTAAGCAACACCTGCAGTACTCCTCTCATAAGTGACCACCAACCATATGTGAGCCCCCCTTTGTGCCCAGAAGTTCAGCTGCTCTTCAGTCCGCCAAGCATTTTGTTTCTCTAGCCCTTATTTCTTCAGCTTCCAAATGAGAATGCTGTGGATGATGGCACCAAAATCATTAATAAAGTCACGGTGTATTGCATACATGATTCTCTCCTTCTCCACATAGTCACACTGTTGTAGAAGGCAAACCATGTTGGCTGTTTCTGAGTAGTACCTTCTTGCCCATCTCATGTTTGTAAATGGATTCCAAGAAGACATATCCCATAATCTTTTCAGCAACAAAAGTGAAGCTGGCCTTCACACAGTGAGGTTTCCTAGGTAATTTCTTCCCTTTTCCACTTCTTAATGATTTACTACAAGTTTTTTTGCTGTTGTCCTAGGCCTCTCCCAATCACCAGATTTGTCAGAGAGAACAGACAACATACTGTGAAATCATGTAAGCCAATTCTTTCAGCACTCAGGAAAATTTCATCCAGCCCCTCAGGTCTGGATACACCCAGGTTCTCCAGGCAGTACCGAC
The DNA here is from genome assembly GCF_000691975.1 of Corvus brachyrhynchos. Lineage (NCBI taxonomy): Eukaryota > Metazoa > Chordata > Aves > Passeriformes > Corvidae > Corvus > Corvus brachyrhynchos. The sequence goes on along the minus strand of NW_008237919.1, from coordinate 14,130,000 downwards.
TGTGTTGTTCCCCCACTTCTGCCTGCCCTTCCAGTCTCCAAGTTGTGCTGATGTACACAGTGGTCTGGGAGCAGGTTTTTCTTGTGAAAACCAAAGCAAAAAGTTGTTTGAGTTTTTCAGCCTTTTCCATATTGTCCAAAACTAACTTGTCTCCTCCAACAGACCTGCATCCATTCTTGTAACGAGCATGCTTGTAGGATTCCTGGTATCCTTAAGATCCCTCACTAATATCAGCTCTAATATCCAGGACTTTGACCTTCCTGATTTTGTGTGTACATATTCAAGCAATGGTTTCATACAACTTCTTTGCTACCTGCCCTTCTATTGGCACCTGGTATATTCCATTTTGTGTGCAAAGAACATATTTTATTGGCTTTCATCCTGAATGCTGACGTGGAACTGCTTCTAAAGCAAACCCTTTTTTAATAACATAATCTGTTTGTTATCTAAACAAGCCCATTGTACCTTCATGGGTAGGATGAATACCCCAAGGAGAAGTTGTCTGCTTCTGTCTTCTGATGCTGTCTCAAGAAGGTATGACCCACGAAGATGTAACATTGTCATCTTATTACACTGCAGCTTTTGGTGCCTTGCACATTCTGTAGTCACTTATGCTTGTGCAAAGCTGACCAAATAAATGAATAAAACAGCTGACAAACCCAAGGAGTCATTGCAGTTGTTTATTCATTTTTGTTTCTCTCTGATTTCAATCACTGAGTAGTGCAGAATCAGGCCTCCTGTGTTAAATCTCATTCCTAAAGGATACTTATAAGGATTGATGCATTTACTTGTAGAGCATACAAGAAAAAGTTCTCCAGTGTAAAAAAGAGCAAGAACTTATCCTGTCTTGGGAGGGGAAGGCCATAACTATCGAGGCCTTGTGTGCAAAGACTTGGTGTGATTATAAAACAGATACAACCTTAGAGAACTCACAGAGTTTTATCAGAATCTGAAACTATCAGTATCCTGGCAGTGTCGACGTCCGTCTTCCGTCTTGGTAGTTCACTCTTTCATCTTTACATAATCTGTAAAGATACAAAATACTTGCTGCTTTTTTTTTATTTTTCTTTTCTTTTTTCTATTTTGTGTGTGTGTGAGAGAGAGAGAGAGAGATTCTCAAAGAAATGTCTGGCAGGACTTACTCTGTCCTATTGTCCTACTCCTTCCCAAAAGCATATGCTTTAGCCAGAAAAATGACAGAGTATAATAGAAGTAAGGGTGTAAAGGCTCTGCCTCTGGTTACTTTTTCATTGAGAATGAAATCTTTTTTTCCTGCTTGTATCCTGCACCTCAGATTGTGAAAATCAGAATCCTGTCACCCTTGGAAGTAGGGTCTCCTGCAGTCTTAACAGCTTTTTGGATCTTCTTCCTGTCTCTTAAATCACTCTGAACACCTTTAACAGTGCTGTGTTTGTTGGCCTCTTGCCTTATCTTATACACACACAGAGTTTCTTTAACTCCTTTCAAATGGGCTTTTGAGGTTTTCTTTAGCACTTTGGGTATCAAGTTATCCATTAATACCCTTTGCTGAAGCTAAGCACTCAATGGTTATACTTAGCGTTGTTTCTCCAGCCTCCCTCCCTAACCAGGATGTTTATTTTCTGTAAGACTCTTACAAGTTTAATCTCCTCACTGGAATTTGCATTTGTGTAGTGAACACAGATTCCCTCCCACTGGCACCCGCTAGCCTCTAACAAGGTAAGCCTTTCTTACAGGATGTCAAGCTCCCCAGCAATAAACAAAATCTCTTCTACCCAAGATCCCTTCGGCTTTTGCAATATGCTGGCTCTGAAAACATATTGATGGGGGTGCTTTCTGAAGGGCCTTGAGGGTGCTCAGTTTGAAGAAACAGTCAGTACCAGCTATGTTAGCCTGCTTCAGCCAGCTGGCCATGACTCTTGCCAAGTGGAACTGCTGTTTACCAAGATTTACCCTTCTTAGCAGAATTTTTGTAAGGACTTACCAATAATGGGGATTAGTCCTGATTTAAGCTCTCAGGAGACCAGACATAAGTACAGGCACATCCATGCAGTCCCCAGTGCACAGGAAGAACCAGCTCCTTCTGCACCCAAAGCTTGTCCCTGTTTGAAGGTGCAACCTGCTCCACCAGTGGGAACCACAGGTTTCTGGGGCTGTGCTCTGGACAGCGGCAGCAGCAGCCACCATCCCCTGGGAGGTGTGCTGTGCCCAGTTCAGAGACAATAACTCCTCCTCCAAGGCCTCAGCTCTGCAGCTTGCACAGGAGGTTCTAGTTCAATTCCCCAAGCACATGCCAAGCACTGGACAGGGAGTCTGTGGCTGTTATACCTTGTATGCACTGTGCTGGCAGGAGCACTTGTGTTAGCATGCCTGCCTCTACACTACGGCTGCTGCTGGCACTGATCTTCTGTATAAAACACATGCCTCTGCCCCAGCCAACATTCCTACTGCAGCCAACATTTCCAGGGTAAGCTGGAGCTCCCAGGAGGCTGCAATCATACGCAACTGGCAGCGTCTGTCTGCTCTTTGGAGGAAGCTTCGTCCTGGAGCACGACATGCTAGCAACAGCTCAGCAGTAATGTTTAACCAGGCAAGGGAATGCCTCTGGGTTTTTCCATCTTTCAGCCTATAGAAATGATCTCAGCAATGGTAGATTTACACACATTATATCACTATGAGGATTCCTACCTCACTGTAAACCTTTCCTGGACCTCAGAGAGAATGGAAAGTTTGGAGGAGAGTTGTTTTTAAAGCAAAACCATTCCAAAATACCCACCTCCAGCCCAACAATAGAGGTTTGGCACCATCTGTCACAGTAACCAGCTTCCAGCTGCATCTGAGCATGCTTGTGAGAAAGAGCCATGCTGAGAGACAGATACTGTCACATACAGCTAAGGAAAATGAAATACAGCAAAACGCTCTGCATCTCACCTCCCACTGATTCCCCCATGATAAATTCTTCCAGAAAATTAATTAAAGTTCTTTGTGTTTTGAATTCTATATTTGGCTGGAATTCTTTGCACTTGACATATTCTCTAAGTGCCACAGGGAAGAAAAGTGTTACAAATTGTTGCATGTTAAGTTGCAGAAACCATTTCTTCCCAAGGCAGTAAAATACACTCACTTGAGCCTAATCAAGCTATCTCCTAGGGTTTGCACTAACAGAAAACTTCCTGAGGCTAAGCAAATGTTCTAAAGAGATTAAATATGTGCTGCAGTGATGGTTATAGACAGTCAGTGTGAACAAGTCCAGCTACCTGAAGCTCAAGGACACCCCTCTGAGGGGTGCCCACTTCAGATGACAAGGACAAACAGATCAATCAAGCAACAGCAACTCCCAACACAGTCAGGCCAGGAGTAAGAAAGACTGGGAACTACCTGTCTTAGAAGGTCTCCAGCTGCTCCACTCATGCTGGCCTCAAGGCAGGTCTTCTCCAAGTGAAGATGGTAACTTTTGGGGGCCAGTCTTTAAACCAAGTGCACGAGACCTCAGCCTAAGTTGTAATTTATGGCTGCTTTATGTCATTGCCAAAGAGCTGCCACCAAATTCACAGGTGCGAGGACAAACTGTTGTACACGTCCATAGGAAGGAAGACTTTGTGGTGAAGAGGAAGCACAGGTGCTAAATGGCAGTGATGTCCATGGAAAATGGAAGGGAACCCATCCATTTATCGCTCAGGATATAAGACAATAAATCCCCTAAGGGAATTTTGCTTCACATCCCCAGGATTTTCTCAGCTTTTTCTTTTTAGATAGTCTCTTAGTTCCTGCCCAGTGATAGTGTGCATAACACCATTCACCTAATTCTGGTGAGGATTTAGCTTTTTTCAAAAAAACTGGGCTTGTGGGCCACAGTACATAGAGCAGAGCTGCCAGTAGTGTCTTCTGAACAGGCAAACAGACCTAAAACCACAACAAGCTGCTGCAGTAGTGACCAGCTTTCAGCTGGCTGCCTTCCCAAGAGGGATTTACAGCCCTTGACTATGCCAGCATTGGAGGTTAAGAGGCAGAAACCTGAGCTAGCCAAAAGGAAATGCTTAAAGGAAGGGTGTAATATAACCTAACCCTGTCACACTCACCCTCAGCCTGGACGTTTTCCTGCAAACTCCTGGAGCTGGACTTCCAGCCGAAGCCCTTCCTGGCCTGCTGTCTGGCCAGGAGTGTGTACCCTTCTCTCAGACACACTGCTTGCTGTGCACCAGTGATGTTACCTCCTCTTTCCGAGCCATGGCCAAGTAACTCATGCATTCAGCTCTGACCTCCTTTTCATTTCTTCTGCACCTACTGCTCACAATTGGTACTTTGTTCTCCCCTCCTTGGTAGCACTCTGCTGATGCACTTTTGGGAGAAGCTGCTCCATGCTTGGGGTGGTACCTCAGAGGAATCACGACCCACATCAGGGCAGGGACACTCCTGCAGCTGGTGAACCAATGAAAAAAGTAAGAAGGAACTAGTAGCTGAAAGAAACTCTTATGCACAGGTCCACCTTCCAGTGGTGCCTATCACCTCACTACAGGAGCTGGAAGGGGCTGGGTGTGAGGGCTGGCAGAAACAAAGGAATCTGAGGCTTGGAAGGTTTCTGGCTTCAGCTGAGTTAGGAGAATGGGGAGGAAAGGTGTTTCCCTGTTTGTTAAATCATCTTCATTTCCTCAAAATACAAATCAGTAATAAAAAATTTATGTTAATGTGCCAAAAATTAACTAATTTCCAAAGTCAAAGCTATTTTGTCAGTGTCACATTGACAACTGCCCTTGGACTTGAGACAGATTTGAAAAACAGTTACAAGACCCTCATGCAACTTAATTCCTCCAAAAAGCCCTTTATCCCCTTTACCTACTTCTCCTCTCTAGAGACCTTTCAGTTTCTGAGTCCATAAATATTCCCCTTGAAATGTATAGTTCACTTCTTTGATATTGCATGCTGCCTCAATCTTAACAGCTTGAGGCACAGAGTTTGGAGTCAGCTCAGCCTACACACACATCCACATGCCCAGTGACTGCAGTAGCAGGTCTTTTCCTATTCTCTTTTTTGGGGAAAAAGCTATCTGGCTGTTGGACAGACCAAACCCCATCACTTCCAATGGACATCTTTGCATGTTAAAGCTTGTTGCCTTCTACATGTTCACTCCTCCCATACCCTCACCTGTTGCAGAGCGCTGGAGGTACAGCCCAGCCAGGCAGGTTTTCCAGTGTGTGCAAAGAACAGCATCACCATGTGCAGCAATGCTTCATTTTATGCAGCAAACGGGGAAATAGTTGTGCAAACCAGTCATACATATGGAAACTATCATACCCAAACCTTGGCTAGCTTCACTGGAATTCTGAAAGTCTTGTCACCTCTCCAAGGACTATTTTCCTATACTATTTCAGTCTTTACTCGCTCCCACCCATTTTGACACCAAAGCTGTTCTAAACAATCTATCACTTTCTTCTTTTTTCCTTCAGATGACGGGGGATTTTCCCTGCCTACATGAATAGCTGTTCTTTGTTAACTACACATCTAAATGAAATTAATCTGAGGTAGAAACCTGGCCTGGAAATCTTAAGGTCAGAGGCCCAAATTTTCAGCAGGTAATTATCATCTGAAAATAGAGCTGTTAAACAGGAACAAACATACATCCCAATTAAGAATGCGGGAAGAAGCACTCTGTTCCAGGCTGAGCACAGATACCTATCCCAGTGGAGAACTGGGGGGAAGGGGAGTCTCTAGTGAATAATGCCACTTTATTGTAAGTCCAAGCCTGGGGAAGGACTGTGCCAGCAACAGATCTGGCAGTCCTTAGTTGGTGGATCTTAAGTACTTCTTGCCTTTCATTTCTACTGTTGAACCACTCCTCCCTCTTCAGCATACTTAGCATATCTGAAGCAGAAAGTATTTTTTCCCCCTTCAAAGATAGAGCACTCTATGACAGGAATACTGAGATGTGAACCCTCAAAGGTATTTTGGTTCCTAATTCCAAGGAGATTCAACAACTCAAATGCATGTAAAGGTTTGGGATTAACTAACCTTCAAAGGCTGTGTACCCACTGCATGGCCCCAAATCACAATGAGTTTCCTGAGTCCTGGGCTGGTGTTTCAACACCTAGAGATGTTTTGTTGTGTTACAACAACTGTTCCTGAGTTCAGAATGCTTTCCGGATAAGTAAGGGAGTGGGACCAGTGCACACACGATGTGGACAGACGGCACAAGGAGCTGCTCCACTGCAGGTTTCTGTGTTTGATGCTTTGACCATGACCCTGTATCAACTCCTCATGCAACGTCTCTTTGCCAGGGAAACAGGGGCAAGCAGGTGGACACAGACCCTGCCTTCACCCTGCTGGTGAGGTGGTGTTGTTCTTGCCTGACCATAACCTCACATCACAAATAAAATTTGGCATTCATTCCTCAAACCTTCTTCTTCCTCCCTGTGAGGCCCAAGAACAGAGGAAAGAGCTGTACTTCATGAGAGCTATTTTATGAAAGCCTTCAGCAACCACAGTTAGACCCAATGGCAGCAGGTTTTCAGAGAATTAGTTCAGGTGTTTTGGAGCTGAGCCCTTTGTAGATTTTGAAACTCCACAGATTTATTCCTAAAGTTGGTTGCTGAAAATCACACCTTCAACCTCCAAAGTGCAAAAATGTCTCTTTTGTTAGAGGATTTAACTAATGCTTAGATTCATTAGTGAAGGTAATTTTGGCCTAATTAGTCTTCTAATTTCTGTGTTATCCCTTGTAGGAATATGCCTTCAAAAACTAATAAAACTACTTATAATATATGCTAATCACCATAATCTGATTTGTCTTTAATTATACATGTAATGGGGAAACTAATTGGAAGATAAAGGGTATTTGGAAGGGCCAAAACATGTAAATCAGGAAAAGGATAGAATGTTATCATTAAGCAACCAAAAAAATATGCTTTTGAGTATGTGGAAGACTATTTGTTTCCTATAGCAGAAATATCAGATTGCTTCACTTCTTTTAGAGCTCCTTACTGTAGCAAAACTGATTCATAAATCTAATGACAGCTGAGGTTTTGGCCTTACAACATCTGTCTGGCCTCAAATGGAACACCTAATACAAGGACAAAAACATGGAAAACTTATTTGCAGAGTAGAAGGCAAAGTATAAATAAACTTACAATTTATATTAGTGGTTTCTAAATGAAGTTTTCTTAGTTCTAGAATTTCCTGCTTGCAGAAAACATCACTGAAGTTTCTTCTGTGTTTAAAAACCAGATTGAGCTGGTGGGTCTTTTACCAACTTTGCAGTGTATTTTTCACCCTTTCCATGGATTTAATGGACAATAACAGTAAAAATAGCAATTTCCTGGGCATTTATTATTTTTGTTCCTGAAAAGTACATTTGGTATGAAGTACTGTCAAATTCTGTCCATGGTTCAAATGTTGCAGTGTAATGTGACTTTACAAAGCACAGCAAAATAGGGAGAAAAGAAATTATAGCTCTTCAATAAATTTATCAAAAGGGTATCATTTAAAGATATCTTCTTACACAAAAGGACATAAATCAGCAAAAATGAAGATACTAGAGCTATCCGTGTCCTTTTGCATAAATATTTGAAAGGATAAGCATTTTGTCATCTTAGTGCTTTCTGACTATAGAAGAATTGAGATGCAGATTTGTAATTTGGCTTGATGAAAACCAGTTTTTTGTTTAATAATGGGTGTTATTATGGCATATTGTTTGGCTGTTTTTCCCCTGTTGTTAGACTAAAGTTGACAAATTGCACTTTGACTATTCCAGTTCAATAAATATGCCAGTGACCACTGTCTTTTGTAGCAGAGCCTACTCAGAGGCTGAGATTGAAGGGGGGAAGCTGATGTACATGGTCTGACCCTCTCAGCCCTTTGCCAGGGCTTGTCTCACGGTCCTACCTGTGCATCTTTACTTTGTGCCTGCCCCAGAATTGTATGCATAATAGATTTTCTATTTAAAAAGACCAGCTGCAAACATTTGCAATGGTTTTCAAGCATTCAGTCCTTATTTTTGCTGATCCCATGGGTAAGATACACACATTTGATCAAGTATGTGGAAAGCATCCACACCAGATTTTCAGGAAGCTTGATTTATCATTTAATTGAATGTACAAGTGCACAGTTAAATCCAGCATATCCTTTTAGGAAGAAGCTTCCAGAAACCAGACAGACACCCTGGCTCTTCAGCTGTACCCCACAAACCATCTTCTGTAACTTAATGCAGAGGGAAAACTGCTGTCCCCAGGAAAAGCACACTGTCCTCTCTTGGTACAGCCTGCTGCTCTGCCTGGTCACATTCTCATCCACAAAAAATATAGACCAACATGTCCCAGCAAAGTGTCAGTGCTTTGCTTGGGTACAAGCCATTTTCTTTCACACAAAAGTTCTTGAGGAGGCTTCATTGAATAGCAAGCTGCATGTTATTTTTCAGGAAAAAAATACATCAGCATCTAACAGTGTCCTACATTTTAAATCAGAGTACATTTAAATTATAAGAGACTCATACAAAATTTCTCTTTGGTATCTTCAGACTGACAAATAGCTGGCAAGAGCGGCGGCCACATAAAGTCATGAGTGGGAGAGGAAACTTTAAAGCAGAACACAGACAAGAAATCTTACCTACGTGCTCAGCAAGAGCAACGTATCATACACAGAATCTCATCTGCACTGGCCCTTAGTATTTAAACCAAAATTGTGATAGCTGGTATTTTTATTTTGAAATAAAAAGCTTTGTGCTAAAGGTCTTTCTAGATCTTTAGAGTCAGTTGCATCTCTTTCTGTGGCTTTATGTCAGCAAAGAATTTGAACTAATGACTATCATGCACATCTCCTCGTTTAGGCTATATCAGAATCTCTGATAATTTAGGCAACTTACAATATCAACAACTATGTTTTTTAATGACTTGTGCATCCCAACCTTTCAGCCATGGGCAGTTGGGATCACAGCACAGCTAGAATTGTCTGCTAATCTTCTTAAGAGAACTAACCACACAGCAGGATGTGCCTTGAAGCTTGTTTTTAATTTTTTAATAAGTTATATTAAATAGGGAATTGGGGAATCAGAACACATTCATACATTTTTTACTTCCTCTATCAATAGAACAAAACCAGGCCAGCTACACAGAAGAAATAAAACATGAGTCAGTTGAAATATTAATTTAAAATAATATTCTGCATAGACATAGCTCTTTCATTACGACACAATATTCAAATGTTCTATTTGTCTGAGAACTTGCAGTATTTGCTGAATAATTTGAACAATTAACTTTCCCATGAGGTATTACAAATTGTTTCAACCATCCATCAGTCCTCTTGTTTGGCTGGTAACTTAAGTCATCTAGTATTGATTACTGCTATTGGAAGTTTAAATGGCAACAAGCCTAAGCAGAACCAACCTGTACCTTGTACCAAGCTCACAACAATGAAACAGCATTACTAGAACTGGGAAGCCTTCAGCACAGCCTCACAGATAGCTGGCAATTTTCTGAACATTTACAGCAATCAAACAATATCAGCAGCACTAGCCAAGCATATCAGCAGCACTAGCCAAGCATGAAGAGGTCTGGGGTTTCTCTCAACAAGCATGTCCCGTTATTTAGCACGCCCTCGCACAGTGTTGCAGACAGTGCCACAAAGCCATCCCTGCGTGGTTCACCGTGCCATCAAATGCCATCTCTGCTCGTGACTTTGTTCATTTCAAGGAAATATCGACTGCACCTTCATGTGGGGAGAGGTCCGTGCAGATGCAATCTGTCTACAAATGAAGCCACAGGCTAGAAGGTAACTTTGGTACTTTTAAAGAAGAGTCAAATGGGAAAGATAATCACCATCCCTGTGGGCTACGTTTGACCTTAATCTGATGTTTTTCCCTGGGTGTATAACTGAGCGACCCCAAATGTGGCCGCACATCATAAATTATGAAAATGTGCCTAGAAAAGATGCAGTGCAGAGGAGAATGATATGAACAAATCTGGATGACATTTAACATACAAGTTAATGGTCATATTGTTCTTGGGTTTTACTGAAAGTTACCAGGCAGCCTCTGGAAAATGTGTGCTGTTGGGAATCTGTTCAGAGTTTTTATCAAAGATTCTTTGCAATTAGTGGTAAATAATTGTTCATTCCTCTGGAATTCCTTGAAATAAGATCACCCTGATTTCAGCCTTTTACTTTTCACAGCTTTGCAATCTGCAGCTCTATAGGAAATGTGTTCTCATAATAAATGTAATAGCAAGTATTTGTGCAGCAAGCAGCAGTGATAAAGGGTTAGCGCAATTCAATAGCATTCTCACTGTCAAGGGACTTGACTTGCCAACCTCAGTCTTTGCAGCTCCCAGTGAGGCGAGCGTGTGATCAGTTTATCTCAATAACTACAGTGATAGGAGTGGCTAATCTCTCCATCCCAAGGCTGGTGGGTCACACCCTGTCCGGCAGCTTGCTCTGGCGTCGTGGAGGTAGGCTCGGCTGGATTTAGGTGCTGTTCAAATATGCTGCTCTTTTCTTGTTCAAGTACTTCACAGCCCTGTGAGTTAAATATTAACATTCCTGGCCTGAGTGAAGGCACACAGATGGGAGTTGCTTGCCTAAAGCCGAGGTGTTAGAGCTAATCCAGTCGCCAGTTTAGGAAGCCGTCGTCTTTTTCCTCCCAGTGCTTGCAAAGGTTCCACTGTTAACCTGACAGCTTCTGGGCTGCTTCTCTATCGTGCCTCAGAAAGGGGAAATATTTGACTCTAAGTCCAGTTTCTCCCACGTGGTCACCCTAAGTTCTATGTGGGACTGGAAGTACAGGAATGGTTTGGTACAGCCTGGCCAAGCTACAGAGGGTGAAGGTCCTTGCTGGAGATGTGGTGTATCCCAGCTGCAGCTCTGCTCAACCCTTACTCCTTTCTTCCCACCACCATTGCTATCCAGGCTGGCAGGCAAACGTGTGGAGAAAGGAAAGCAGAGATACCTGGCCAGCCTTTCTCCCTAAGGGAAGGTTTCCATCCCATGTCATCCATGGGTTGTCTTTCTAAGGCGACACTGCAAAGTCACTTCAGTGGAAGAGAAAATTGGAATTAAACATTCCTCTACTGAGGAGCTGCACAAAGTCTTGATGAAGCAACATCTACCTCATCTACAGGCATGGTGGTGATGGGCCACAAGGGTACACTAATAGAAAAATAGATTATTATTAGCTACACCACTGAGAAAAAGCTGGCATTAAAAGTACTATTAATATCTGGGTTTTTTTCTTTTTTTCAAAGCCATGAGGTAAGAGGCAAAGAAAATTAACCATGAGGGAAATAGTTGGAGTGGTGTCACTACTTTCATGTTTATTCCTAGCAGCATAATTGCCAATAGCATGAACAATGGGAGAGCATTGTTAATTTAAACTGAAAAATATTTTCAAGCAATTTATGCAACAAAAAAGCAGCCAGAGTGAAGGCATGCAAGGATTTTAAAGGCAAAGATGCAACTAGGAGTTCTGTTAGAAACATACTGTTTCTTTTTCTCAAATGACAAAAAATGTTACTAATTTGATTAATTAGGAACTTTCAGAAATAAAAAATGCAGTATGAAAATCTTGATTAGCAATCATTGCTACCCAAAGTTAATGACTGCTAATGATTAATTAACAATTGCTCAAATGAGTTCCTGCAGCAGTTGGATGAAATTATATAGGAAATTACTGTGCCATGGTACACTAGACAAATGATTCCCCTAGTGTGTATTTATAGAAGTAAATTGCACAAAGCAAGCAGCAGAACAATTATCAAAAACTAATCACTCCTGGAACTTCTGATGTTGTTTATCCTTTATCTGGGGCTGTGAAACAGTCAGATAATAACCATGAAAGCCATATCACCTGTGGCAAGACTTAGCATCTGGTGATGAATGCTCACCCAGAGCACAAGCATTACAACAACATACGCTTTTCGTGTCCCCTTGTAACCTTCTAGTTTTGAAGGAAAGTAAAAAAAATTGTGGAGATTTCTTCAGGGATCAGGGTCAGGAACTGTAATGATGGCTTTGTTTCTCTTTAAGGGCTTTATCCAGCAGAGAAATGCAGTCAGGCAACTTCATATACAGCTGTGTGACCATTGGTTTCAAGGAACACTACAGTCCAATTTGCATTCATCTTGCTGCAGGATCAGTTCTTGGTCACTGATTTTACTGAGCTGTGCTTGCAACAAAGCGAGGCTGGAAACTGCTTTATATTACATTGAAAAGAAAAGGAGGAGGGGTAAAGAGGAAAAATAATGCAATCATCAGAAAATTATTTGAAGCAGCAAAAAAATATTGATAAGCTAATGAAAAGGAGAGAGAAACCTACAAAACTTGTCACATGATTGTATTTTGTTTAATAAGAGAATTTATTTTTAAGTGAATGCATGATTCACATGGAAAAATATGTTCTAAGTATCCGTCATCTGTGGGAGAGTACTGTTACAACATGCATAATGCGGTTTCAGAGAGAACAGTTTGGCTTTGTAATAAAGATGTGGGTTTCAGTGGTAAGAAATGTCTATGTTACTTTAAAAATCTGTCAAAGTTCCAAAAATTAAACTTTTGTTAATGGAAAAAAGTACCAGCATTATTCCCAAGCTGTTATTACAACTTAGTCTTGTCATGCAGAGAAATCTGCAGTTAGTTATCCGTGCTACTGGATCATTTGATATCTCCTTGAAAGATACCATCCCATCCATTTTATAACATTACAGCAACACAGCTATGGTTAATCATCTTCCCTTTCACAATATAAGAGAGTTGTAACAGTGTGGAAAAGCCCCCACATCCTAAAACTTTCATTGCTCCTTCTGGGCTATTAACTCCTTAGCTACATCTGCTGTTGTACTTAGTTCTCCTTACTTCCTGCATTCATTTGTTCAGCATGGAAATCTACTGGCAAATAAGCTTCTTAGTCAGTTTTCCAAAATCAAAAGCTGGTTTCATGGATGCAAAGGGAGGCCCAAGTTCATCGCCCCATCCAAAACCAGTTCTGTCAATGATTGCATTTGATGGGAACCCTTGGGCCGGTGTCTATTCACCACAGAGTGCTTGTACACAGTACATGGGGAATACTACGTGTGGTCCTGGGCATAAATCAACATACTCATACGGTATAACCCCCCCATTGCCTTCAGCTGAGGTGACTTGATGAAATGGGTACTAGAGACACAAGTAGGATGCAATTTCTGCATATCTCAGAACAGAATCCAGGTAAGTACTCAATTGAAAATAAATTTATGAATTCTTTTTTTAACAGCCCTTTCTGAGGAAAAAAAAACTGAGGAAAAGCATCACATTTATCACTTTGGTTGCTCATTCATTCAAAACATTGCAAATGAAGTGATTTTCTGTAGCAGAAGTACACTTACTGCTTGTACAGCATAACCTGGGTCAATCTGAATTTCCGTTCCTAAATATACTACTATCTGGAAACAAACAACTTCTCAGTTTTTCAGTTAAACCTAGTTACAAGGACTTAGAGAAATTGACAGATATATTTGAAACAAATAGGTGAGCTGGGAAAAGGAAAAAAGAGAGAAGGAATCTGTTACTGCAAAACAGCCATTACTAGATCCATGCATTTCAGGCTGCCAGAGCCCAGGACAGGAGAAAATAACTTGTTTAATTCATTAAGAAAAAAAAGCAAAGATGAAGCATCATTTCTGCTTTTTGATCCTAACTTCCTGAGCAGTGTGCTGGTTTTGGCTGGGGTAGAGCTAATTATTTTCACAGCAGCTGGTATGGGGCCGTGTTTTGGATTTGTGCTGAACACAGAGTTGATAACATAGAGATGTTTTTGTTATTGCCAGGCAGGGCTTACACAGAGCCAAGGCCTTTCCAGCTTTTCGTACTGCCATGCTGGTGAGGGGACTGGGGGTGCGTGGGAGGTTGGGAGGAGACACAGCCAGGACAGGTGACCCCAGCTGACCAAAGGGATATTCCAGACCATAGGACATCATGCTCAGTTATATAAAATGAGGGGGGAAGAAGAAAGAAGGGGGGGATATTTGGAGTGATGGTGTTTGTCTTCCCAATTCACTTTTACACCTGATGGGGCTCTCCTGGAGATGGCTGAACACCTGCCTGCCCATGGGAAGTCATGAATTCATTCCTTGTTTTGCTTTGCTTGTGTGCACAGCTTTTGCTTTCCCTATGAAACTTTCTTTATCTCAATCCATGGGTTTTCTGGCTTTCACCCTTCCAATTCTCTCCCTAATCCTGCTGGTGGGGGAATGAATGAGCGGTTATGTGGAGTTCGGCTCCTGGCTGGGGTAACTGCAATTAAAATGTCCATGTATCTCTCTTCTCATCCCAAAATCTAATATGTTTCATTTCCTCACATGAGATGTGATGCTAAAAAATCTTCCAAGTAGGAGAATGCATCCACTGCCAGGTACTGTAGGATGGTGACTATATTTCCTCAATATTACTTTCCTGTCCAAAGATGTTAGGAATGCACACTTGCAATTTTGCAGTGCTTTTGACCCAGGCTGTAGCTTTGTTCAATAAACTTCACTGACCACACCATAAAATATCTATCTAGCCAAATACACATTAATTGTGTATTTTTAGTAAGTAACAGTCAGGAAAAAAGTATGAAACTGAAAACTCCACAGCACTAGAAGCCATGCTAAAGGAGAAAAATGAACCTTTTAGTAATGTTTATATTAGTGAATTGTATCAACAATCCTGGTGCAAACTGAAGTAAAATCTCAGCAGCCAAGTCTAATACATGCTGCATAGAATTTGGAAAGATCAATATTTTGCCACCTTTCCTTTGGCTAAACTCAAATTAAGACCCAAACCCTATGCCTTACAAAATGTTCTCATACCCTATGGAGTGCTCCCATTTGCCCCTGCTCCCAGTAATTCAAAGGCCCCTTTATGGCAGATGTTTGTGCAGACCTATTTAAAATAAAAGAAACATGGGTTCCAGTTCCCTCTTGGGTATCATTCTAGGCCTGGGGAAATTCAAGTCAGGTAGAAAACTTTTCTTCTGCTGACAGGAGAAATCCCAGCTCCACAAAATGAAGCTGCACACAAGTCCCCAAACATGGGATAGCTGCACCAGATCTGGCAAGTAACCAGAATGCACAAACTGAGCACTGTCTCTAATGATGAAGTTCAAGGAAATGGCCTTAATTGGTCCCTTTGAAAATGCCAAAGAATTGAGCAAAGCTGAAGAGCCAACAATGACCATGGGAACAAGCCACTACAGCCACTCAACCAAAAACAAGCAAAGCGATGAGTTGGCCAAAACACTGCATCAAAAAGCAGCTGAGTCTTCTCATACTTGCAATTCTCTTCTGTGTTAAAACCCATTCTAGCTATAAGCCAAGAGACCTGCCTTCCTGTCCAACCCCTCACCCTCCTTTTGCCCTTCAAATTGTTTTTTAAAGCATATTCTTTACTTGTAGAGTTTTACAGTTCCCTCCCTCACTGTAAGACATCAAATACTGATGCTCTTACTCTGTTTATACCTCACGTCATACAGACAATCTCTCTGATGATAACAGCCTGATGGAGCAAATAGTAGTATGAGGACTTCAGGGTCTGGCCAGCAATAGCACACTTGTACCTTTCAAGCCCTCATCACTGCTGCTCACCAGCCTGCCCCCATCAGCTAAGCGCTGCTCTCTTTGGATGACCTCCCTTCTTGGCATCCAGCACTCCCTGTCCTGTCACTTCACATGAATTACAAAAACCAGCTGACATTTCTGAGATTTAAAAGCCTTGATTCCAGATGTAGGAGGTTATATACAAGGATGTTGGGGCATGTCCTTCCTCTCAGGCCCCCCAAAAAGTGGCGGTACAGCCAGAAGCCCAGGTCTCAGGAAAACAGGGACATTGGGGGTACTGCACATACATGTGACACAGCACTGTCCACATCAGCTCCTCCAGCTGAGTTTCAGAAGATCCAGATGCCTAAGCCTCAAGTAACCACTGAAAGACTATGAAGCACAGCCCTACATTTTAAGCAACATTGCAAGCTGACATTTAGCCATCTAAATTGTGCAGACCGGGCATGTGTTGGATAAAAATTAACCAAGTGTTGAAACATTTTTTCATCCCCTAAAAATAATTTGAACTGTTGTTATCAGAGCACATGCAGCACAGGGCATCAGTGACACCCACCTGCTGCTCTCCTGAGGGCTGGAGTGAGATCCACACACTACTGGAGTGACATTTCCAAATAAATGCTGTCAAACCATCATAAATATTTCCAATATCTGGTCTCTGTGTTCAGACTTTTCAAACACATGCTAATGCAAGCCAGAATTGTACCCAGCAAGGTTCCCTTGGGACATAAGGTAAATTTGTGGGTTTATGTTTGCTGAATCGGGCTTTTTGCAGTGTAACTGGGAACTCATGATGGATGAGGAGCCGTCTCCTGGAAAACTGAATTCCTGGAGATATTTTCACTGATTGGCATTTTAATAAGTGCCCTGAGAAAATATGGAAGTGCTTCAATTCAAAAGGCTGAGAAGTGAAAGATATTTTATGAGCCTCAAATGAAAAAATGTTTTAAGTGTACCACCTCTCCTGAACTCTCTAGAAAACATGCTGCGGCAGGAGAGTACAGAAAGACAGCACAGTGCCATTTCTGTGCTATACATCCAAAGGGGTGGTCATGTCTTCTACTAAGAATCAAAGCCTGAAACCCTCACTTATCTCCAAGACCTGAGCCATGGCATGGCAATACCAGGCCCTTCATCCCACCAACTACAATGCCTGAGCAGGGACAGTGAAATCGGGTCCCGTGGGTCACAGCTCTGTTCTGCAAAGAAACTATAGGGAGCCTACTTAAGATTCACTCAAGCACTTAAGTATGTCCTTAAGTGGGCATTTTATCAGGGAGCTTACTTACTTCATCCTCCACCAAACAAAAGGCATTGTTGGGAAGTTCTGCAATAAAAATAGCGTAAGTACAGAGCCTGAATCCAGCAAACTGCTCTGGACTGTAAATCAGTGGAGCCCACTGACCTCCCAAGCTTCACAAGGGTCCGTCTCAACTGTGTAACAGGATGAAAGCATCAGCTGGGATCAAGCCCACAGACCTGGGAGCAGAACAGATGCTCAGACCCCTACAGATGCTCTTCCAGGGTGCAGTCCCTTAGTGATGAACTAAAGCAGCCCTGGGCATAAGGAAGAGCAGGGTGGATAAGCCCTTTTTCCAACAGCGTGGGCCCCGTCTGCACTCACAAGTGACAGTCCTACTCCCACAGAGAAGCTTGGAGCCTGGCAAGGGGACTTCTGACATCTTTTCTGCCTGGAAAGAGAACTAAATCCAGGTTTCCCAGACTCTTGTTAACTGCTCTAATTGCAAGGTTGTCGCACACAATAGCACCACAAGCTGCCTTCAGGGAAGCTGGCAATGGTATTTCTGTGAGAACAATCCTGCCTGTGTACTAAGCACGGCAATGGCTGCGGGGCAGGAACATTTTGCTTAGGATCCCAGCTAGTCTCAGGTATCCTCCACCCCCCGAGGTAACATCTGTGCCAGAGCTGGAGCAGGTCTGGGTCTGTGTAAACATGCAGGTCCAGCCATCTTAAAATCAGGAACTGAGGAAGTTTTGCCATTAGGTAAAAATCCCCACACTTTAACTGTGCAAGTCCTCTACTGGATTTGACTCCAAACTGTACACAATGAGGTAGCACTTATACGTGGAAAAAAATATGATTCAACTTCCCCAGGTGCTATTGTATAATATAAAAATCATATCTGACATCTAGTGAACGTCAGCAACGACAGCTGCTGGTTTTAGACAAATGCCGGAGTGCTGACACTGCAACGTACAAGTACAGTATTGTACAGTATCTGCTCGTGTTCCTCTCCCACCCACCTGAAACTGAGCCTTCTGGGAAGACATCCAAGAAAGAGTACACCTAATACTCAGGCCTCTTGTCTCCTTTGACAAAACCCCATAGACCAGAGTAGATTTAAGAGGAACAGAAAACCTTAGCAAAACAAAGAAAACCATTTTTAAGATCTCCACTGAGTGCCAGAAGGCTAAACAAAGACTTTATCTACTCCCAAAATAACAAATTGGTCTAGTGCCATGAGTAGCCTAGCAGTTCTAGAAAGCATATCACTTAATGCCAACAATAACAGACACCTTCGGTCAAATATGACCCCTTTAGAGAAATTTACCATATATGACTAATTCAGACAGACAGTAGTAAATCAAGTCTGTTCCTCATCTATACATGAAATTATTTATAGCACAGTGAAATTCAAACATTAGAGTATATTGCATGATATATTCGTATATTAGTGGTATATTGCACAATAATTTTATTTCACATATATTTATTTCTTCCAACCTTTCTTCCCTGAAGTACAGTTGAACTACGGAAAAAAGACTCAGACTATAAAATACTATATAAATTCAACTGCAAACTTGCTACTAAGACAAACTAAAATAACACTGAAACTTCACATGAGTTATTTGAAAAGGTCAGGGCAACAGACGTGAAGTGATGTAAACCATGTTGTCCTCCCAGCCCACATGAAAATAAGACATTTGTATATAGATATGTGTACATGTGCACGTGCGTCTGGGCACGTGTGTGCATTCCGTACCAACTGGAGGGCTGCTCTCAGGCAAGGAGGAGTAAAAGAAGTCAGATGAAGGCTTTGGGCTGAAGGTGGCAAAAAAAGACTGCCAGGCAAAGGGGAAAATAAAGGATTAGGCAAAATGGTATGTCCTGCATTTTCCATACAAAGAGAGCAGGAAGAGCAAAAAGGCAATGAAAGCAAAATGAGTATCAGGAAATGTTTGTATAAGTTAGCGAATACACATTACTAAGGTGATTAGCATGGAAAACACAAGGATTACATTCACACAGATTTGAATATCATATGAAGTCACAGTAGCTAAAATAAACAACTCCAAGAATCACTGGCTTTCCTTATTTAAGAAGGACTTTGGTTGTACAAGTCTGAAACAACAAGAGCAGTGTCCTGATGGTAGGCAAGCTGTCAGTGGTCTCCACTTGCATGGCCAGGCAACCCACTGTTTCCTCATTTATACAAATTCATTTCAAACAAGGCCCCAGTGATGTGCTGACCCCCACAAACATCCACAGGCAAGTGCAGGGTCTCCATCCTCAGCGGTGAAAGCCTCACTGAGCTGGCACAGGCTTGAGCACATATAATCGGATCCCAGCACAATGAACAAAACATGGTCAAACAGGCTAAAAAATGTCTGGCTGGTGCCCTGCCAGCCTTGTGCCTATTGCTGGGCTGTGGAACAGTGGGCTGGAAGCAAGGAAAGAAACTGATAGAAATCTCCAACACCTTCAAGTCTCCAAGGCAGCCAGGTACCCTACAGTAAATAGGATTTGATGTCTAATCTGCATGACTAAAAACTGGTTTAGTATCTAGCCAGCCTCCCTGCCATCTCTCCAAACAAGAGGTGTTCTCCTGAAGCTCACCTGAAGCTCTTGGGGAATATTTTCCTGAAATACCAAACGGGTATTTCACCAGGTGGGGTGAGAGAGGAGGCAATATGTGCATGAGAGGTCTTCTGCTTGTGCCCTAAATTTGGGAAGTCCTCTGCTCAAGCAAAACGGCTGGTAGAAACTACCAGCATTGGGTACCCCAAATTATCAGCAAGAGTCTCTCCAATGGCTAAATGCTCATCTTTCAGCTGATTTCCATACTGGCTTTGGCACCACACTCCAAATGCACCACAGGCAATGAAATTGCTCCATTCCCTTCTCTGATTTTTAAAGACCATCGAAAGTATCACCAAACAGTAAAAATTGTGCTAACCTGCAAAGCAGTTTTATTTCACCTTATATCTTCCGCAAAAATAAAAATCCTCTTCTGTTTGGCATAAAATGGCTGCTTTTTTAGGAGACCTAATTACTTTTGATTTCTGTTAACCCTCTTGCTTGGAACATAATGCCTAATTGAAAACAGTATCTGGTTGCCTGACAACAATTACATGTAAACAAATCAAAACAAATTTTAGCTGTGAATTTCAGGCTCGACTAATTACTCTTAAAACACTAAAAGCCAGGTTTGGAACAACGCATACAATGCCAAGGGGCCTTTACAAGGCCTAATTCACACCAAATAATCATGGGCTGGAAACAAAAGTCTTTTATTTCTCTTGTAAAGCAAACACAACAGTTAGATTTTGGAGTGAAAAATTAGTAAGCTTTTAATGCTGCAATACCTGCTGAAATTTTTCAGTGTTTGTTGCATTTTTGTTGCACTGCTGTTTCTGCAGGGTTTGGCCTGAGTTGTGCTGAAAATTTGCTGTTGGACAAACAGAAGTTGTGGCTCACTGCAGGACCGAGACTGAAACCATGTATAGTGTAGGAGAGACAGACAGCAGGCTGCTTGCTAAATGACAAGCACCAAAACAGTATTGCCTAATGTTTCATCTTCAGGCTACTATGTTGACCTTTAATTAGTGACCTTTAACTGTAGTTGCAACCAGCTGTGATAGGGATATGGCTCTTTAAAACTTACTGCCCCTGCTCAGTGATCACAATGTTAGCTGCCATCCTCACTTGACAGGGGTAAGATGGCCAAGGAAAAGGAGTGAAAAACCATCCAAAACTTACTGAAATCCATGGGCCTCTTATAGCTACCACAGCAGGGGGTTGGAACTAGGTGAACTTTTAAGTTCCTTTCCAATCCAAACCATTCTATGATTCTGTGATTAGTGGTTTCTTTATTTGGCCTCAGCCTTGGCTAGACAAGGGCATCGCCTACTCTTATGAGGGTTTTGCAGCCCAGCACAGCCAACAGCCAGCAGCCAGTGCTGCTCTAGCACGGCCTACACCAGCCCCTGGGAGACAGAAATGCCAAAAACCTTTTGCTGTTCCTCCCACTCTGAGCCATGTCACCAAGGCTGTTATGTGCACACAAAGCATAGTGTTAAACTGCAGGGTACAACATGATAACTTACTGGTTTTCAATTGAGAGCAGAAATTTTTAAGCGATTTACATTGAACTGATCGTCTGTTCTCAATGTGTATAGCTTAGGATGAAAAAAACCCAGAGACATCACTACCATAGAATCATAGAATAGTTTGAGTTGGAATGAACCTTTAAAGGCCATCTAGTCCAACATCCCTTGCAGTGAGTAGCGACATCTTTTACTAGACCAGGTTGCTCAAAGCCCCAGCCAATATGACCTTGAACACTTCCAGGGATGAGGCATCCACTTCTCTTGCAACCTGTTCCAGTGCATCACCACCCTCATAGTAAAGAATTTCTTTCTAATACCTAAACTAAGCCTGTCTTCTTTCAGTTTGAGGCCATTCCCCTTGTCCTATCACCACATGCCCTTGCAAAAAGTCCCTCTCCAGCTTTCTTGTTAGCCCCCTTTAGGCACTGAAAAGTGCTACAAGGTGTCCCTGGAGTCTTCTCCTCTCTAGGCTGAACAACCACAATTCTCTCAGCCTGCCTTCATAGAAGAGGTGCTCCAGACCTCTGACATTGTTGCGGCTTCCTCTGGACCCATTCCAGCAGGTATACATCTGTATCCTGATAGATAGATAGATAGATAGATAGATAGATAGATAGATAGACAGATAGACAGATAGATATGGTTATATATATTTCTGACTTAAAATTCAGTCTCTGACAAAATGTGGAAATTATTTTCAGTTAAGAGAACAAGGCTTTTAAATTCCAATTAATGTGTTGTTTATTAAAGCTCTTGAACATCTGGACTGCTGCAGAAAAAAAATCTTAGGGCAAAAAAATAAATCAGAGATAAATCTAACTGTACAAGCAGTAACATAACTTGCAAGGAATACAGAAAATACACATATTCCTGCATCTCATAGCCAGTTTGGAGTTAATAAACTTCTGAATTTCAAAATATTTTTTTAACCTAATACTAAACCTAATTTTTAACCTAATTTTTAACCTAATACTAAACCTAATTTTTAACCTAATACTAAAACCTCTCTCATGCTGATGACTGTCTCCCTAGGTCAGTCTTCAGTCTCAAACATCATTAAATGTTGGTTCTTTGTCCTCCTCCAGAATGTTTTCCACTAGGATCTTGCATGTTATCTTCCTACCTATCTCTGTTCCAGTTCCCTTAATACCAGTCATCTTGTTTCCCCTATTTACACATTTACCCTGTTTACTCTCTTTGCTTCCTATGCTCACTCCAAGCTTGACACTTTCTCTTCTGCCTGACACAGTCTCCCCACTTATGCCTATTAAGCAATCTCCAGAACATTCCTTTTTTAAATCCTTTTTTAATCCCTACAGTTTAGATATTAAATCTCAGCCACCTCCCTTTCAATCTTTGTTAGTACATCTTCTCTTGGGGGTTAAGCAGCTTGTCTTCCTAACCCCCATACCATCTCTTTTATGGTGTAATGTGTCTTTTAATTAAATATGCAAGAATATAGACCACAAGGAAGACCAGAAATGACTCTGTGGTAGACAATGGCAATTCTTTTCTTTTTAAAGTTTGTGCAGATAGTTATCTCATCTGTGCTAGAAAAGAAAACTGTTTACTGTAGCCTAACATCTAGAAAGATAAACTGACTTCAAACACAAAGCAGAATCAATAAGAAACACACCAGCCTCATTTCATTGCCTTGCTTAATGAAGTGTAAAAAACAAACTGACAGCACAACAAAGAGAAAAGAATAATTGATTTCTAAATGGATTCCAAAGGTGACATTTGTAATCCAATTAAGGAAAATATTGGAAATTGTTTGGGCTTTTTCCTGACCATGGATTTCACGGTTGTTGATGCTGGATCTTCTTTCCAACTGACAAAATTTCTGTAGGAATCCTTTCAGCTCTTTCATTGCTTTTTTACACCCATATTTCTCAGCAAAAGAGACCTGTACTTTACAGGCACTGGTCTATCGTAGTAGGATGGTGTGTGGCTGTCACAGACCATGCATTACATGACAGTGGTTGTCATAATTTGAATGCAGCATTAACAATAATGACTAAGCCAAGCACTGAAAACTGACCATCGGCGCCGTGCAGACGAGGTTCTGACACCCTCAGCCTCCTAGAGCTTCTGTATTTGTGCCAAGAAAAAAGGGATCGCTGCCAAGACTGTGTGATGTGCAAGAGCTGGCCAAAGTGCTCTTCCTAAGCACAGTTGTTTTCACTCGCTGTGTGTGGAAGTGGTCATAAATTGCTATCCAAAGAAACCACAGGAAAGCGGAGTGCCTTACAATGATTTGTTCCTGATGATGCAGCATTGCTGCTAGGTAGGATTTTTGCACAGTCGGTTTTAAATGGGAACTGTTGAGC
>NW_008237919.1:14100576-14106725 GCF_000691975.1 Corvus brachyrhynchos | reverse complement strand
GGGACCAGGGGAGTTCCAGTGTCAGTGCTGGTTGATGGGTATATCTGCTGATGGGGGAAAGCAGCATACCAGATGAGCAGTTTCTGCTGGGCAGCTCACATCGGGTGCTCACGGTGCACTACAATGGCTTTTATGTTAATACAATCACAAACACATCTCCAAGCACTCAGTCCTGACATCCTCTCCTTGCTGAAACCCTTGCATATAATCAGCATTTCTGTGGTACTATTATTACCTGGTTTTACCAGTTCAAATAATTATTTAGTGATAGAGGTAATTAAAATACTCCAACCAGTGATGATAACTAAATTAATTAATAACCAGATTAGCTGATTGCACTGATGAGGTATCCTCAGATGGCACTGAGGTGAGCAGCTCAGCTTCAAAATGCAGATGTGAGGTATTACTGTTGTGTCACGCAGTCACAATAATTTGGAGCGAGGGGCTGTCTTTCCATTCCAGGAAGGTTTCCACCTTCCTTGGCAGATATTTGTCTTTTAAACCAAGAGAGCCACTCAGCTGCTGCCATAGATCCTGCACACCAGGGATATGTCAGAGACAGAAATGGGTCCACCCAGAGCTTAATGGAAGCTCGCTTTGATGGCAGGAGCTAATGCTGCCGCACCTGTATCTGGTATCCACTGGAGAAAGGCACCACACAAACGCAGTGCTGCTGTTGGTTCACCACAGGGGCTCAGACTCACAGCTGCTGCACACCAAACCAGGAACTCTGCAGCCTGGGAATAGCTCTCAGGCACAGGTCTCCGTTGGCAAGCTGTCTGCAGCCAGAATACCCTTGCTTTTTTACACAGAGCCTGCTTCAGGTGCTTAGTTTTCAGGCAAAGGAATCAGAGCACAGCTATATCTTATGCCTGGCTCTTGTTGCTGCTGCCACACCCAGTCTTAGCAGCACCACGAAGGTGATGACCAGTACCACCTATTCCCCTTCAATGGGCTGTTAATGGAGTACAATCATATTTATGAAGAGTCCTGCCTTTTTCCCACCAGGAGACTCAAAGTGAGATGAGGTATACCTACCCTTTCCTTTTCTGCTGCTGGAGAAAAACAGGCTTCATAGCACGCTCATGCACTCCCGAATGACACATGCTTGTCACTGGCATTACAGTCAGTAAAAAGGAGTCTGATGCTCACATTTTGTTCAGATGAGAACAGATGAGAAAATCCCACCAAGCCCCGCTGCAGAGAGGGTAATTAAAGCACTGCTGGCTGCAAGGAGACATGCTGGAGACTACCAGCCCCACCACAATCAATAGCTTATTCTCCTTCAGGGGGACAGGTTTTCTGCCAAATTTTCCACTTCCTTTCTCTACATCTGATGTTCCTAGACTGGAAAAGGTAAAGCATCATTGCATCTTAGCATGTTGTGCTGCCGGGGGCAGGGACAGCTTTTGTAGCAATGGTTTGCAGCAAGCATCAGCACGTTGCTGGGTTTACTGCTGACCCCCCCATAGCTGTTTCTGTGGAGTCTGAAATGCCTTTCCTTTGATGTAAGGATGCTGGAAACTTCACGTAATGGCAACACAATGCAACTTGGAAACCATCCGCCCTCTTCTTTCTCACAACACTTAGCAGGGAGCTCTGGCACAGGACTGCCAGTGGCTCTGAGGAAGGTTGCTCACAGGTGATGTAACGCCCTGGCATGACTTGCCTTTGAGCTTCTTCTTATCAGGACAAGAAGCTACATGCAGAGGTGCTGGCATGGTGCAGAAGGGTTTAGAGTCTTAAGAATTACTGGGAAACGGGACAGTGGGGGAAAAAAAAATCACACGGGCTCTTTTTTTTAGCCCAACCAGTGCTTTTTGACTTTATGGATTTAGAGAAACTGCTATCTACTCTCCAGATAATTTCCTCAGCAGCCTGATGGGGGTGGGAAGTGTTCCGAAAACAGCAGAGTCAGACAGTTGCACCTGGCTGTCCCCTCTGTGCCTTATATCTAATATTAAACACATTTCCCTGCCCTCCTCAAAATCAGTAACAGTATCATTGGAACGAGCTGTGTGGGTCCTCAAATTTTGTCCTGTGCTAATGATATCCTGTCAGTCAGCAACAGAACTTGTACATGGCTGAGATTTCTGAAGCTCTTGCCTGCAGGTTTTTCCATGGCACAATTCAAGCAATAACCCAGCCTTGTGAGCGTACAGTGAAAAAATCAAGCTTTATTAAAGAAATCAATACTTTCAGCCTAGATTATGCCTCCTGCCAGGGAGGTGACATCATTACTAGCCCAGGTATTCATATTCTGCTGAGCTGGCATCTGAAATAGAGCTCATGTTTCACCGGCCTTTTCAGAACCCTCTGTTCAAACCCTTAGAACTTCAATATAGTAACTTCAATGTTTTGCTGAGTTTTTACAGTGCTGTGATCTGATAACTTCATCACTGGCAGCCTACACTGTGCTTTACCTCATTAATTGGATTTAGGATTAGATGCAAACCGTGTGTTTCATTTAGATAAGCCTCACATCAGGCTGAAGTGTTGCATGCAAGACCCTCAGAATGAATGGATCCATCTCCCTGGGGGACCAGGAACACACTGAGTCCCAAAAACTTTGCTGAGCTGGAGAGGAATCTGAGAGCCTCCGAGTCAAAACCCACTGCTCAATCTCCTTAAAATCCCACCAGCACTCATACCCCTAACAGTGAGCAGCTCTGCAGCTGCCTCCATTTCTGCTTGGAGTGCCTAAAGCAAAATAAAATAAAAACATGACCAATAATAAAGAAATCGATAACCTCAAAAAGCACAATCTTCTCATACTGAGAATATTTTCCATATCTGTACATTGGACTTGCAGAGACAATTAAAAAACAAAAATCACAGCTCTGGTAAACTCTAGAATGGTCTGTTGTATTTTCATTAATTTGTGAAAACTTCACTAATTTATCATCATATTTATAGTAGAATAAATGTATAGCACTCTTGAGATGCATGAATGTTTAGACAAGGAAATTAGCTAAACACATAGTCCCTTCTAGGACAAATGTGGGTAATGCTGGGCACAAATTAATTATTCACTAGCTGATATTGTATATAAGTCACTTGAAAATCCCTTTCACTGGGGCAAGTTTGGGGGATGGCCAGTGAGAAATTAACCAAGGTACCACAGGAACCACTGCAAAGTTCTGACCTCCCAGGCTGGTAAACAATAAATTCTAATGCTAGCTTCAAAACCCCTTTCCTAATAGGAAAAATAGCTAAAAATTTTGCTCTTATAAGAACTTACTTAAGGGAGCTCTATCAGTAGTAACTGTATTTGGATAAAAATAGGTCTGACAAAAACACAGTGCCAGAACATGAATACACCCACTGCCTGCAAAGTAAAATACAGACTAACTAGAACAACAGCAAAGATTACCAGCAGAGCAGATTGACTCTGCCATAAGCAGACAAGGGGCCATGCTTACAAGATCAAATGAGGATAAAATAATCCCAGGTGAGTGGAAGGTACTTAGTGGATGTAAAAGGCCAGAGTACACTGATGTGTGACAAGTCTTTTGAGAAGTAACTAGGTCAAACAAGCTGATGATTTACTCAGTTTTTCAAAACATGGAAAACAACTCTTCCATGCAATTATGGCATAGCTAAAACCTCGAAAATTTTGTTCTGAGGTGATAAATGTGCTTCAGGTGAATTTTACAAGTGAAGGGAGAACTAGTTTTGTGTAGAGCCTGTGGGTTTTCCCATGGCCAAGGAAGCAGAAGAACAGAGAGGAAACACACACACCCCACCCCCCGCCCCTGAGCTGAATCATCAGGGGAAAGGAAGAGGAGTTGTGAATACACTTGAACACTGTTTTTCAGAAATAAACTGTCCTAATTATAATCTGCTGAACTCAAAATGGCAAAAGCCAGACAAAAAACTGGTAGACTGCAGGAGCCAGGCTGCTTACAGGGGCCTGCCACGGTGGTTAGGTGGGAAATCCTCCCCAGGCCAGTGAGAAGAGGCATCATCTGAAATTTTGGGGGCATCAGAAAGAGTAGTTTACAGCAGGTGTTATGCAGGAACACAGGGAAGGATAGGATCAGGCCAGGAGGGTGCCGAGGAAGGTGAAGTGGGCAGTGGGGCTGCTTGGGCAATGGCAGGCATGTTCAGGGTGACAGGTTGAAGGAGTGCAGGACAGCAAGGAGGAATGCAGCAGGGTGGGATTCAGGCTTTATCTTAAATAAATTCTGAACTATGCTCTCAGGAAAGAAACAGAGAAAGAGACCTGCAGAGGAGATAGAATAGGTATGCTTATAAATAAAGTAACTATGTATTTACAGATAATAAATATACATGTGCATACCTATATTTCTAAAATTTATTGATAAAAATAGTCCATATCAATAAAAATAAAGTATGTGGTAAAAGTTTTCGTTCTTTCTTTTGTTCTCTTTCATTACAAGGTATTATTCCCAAGTGTTGCAGTAATGTATTCCTTAATATTGTTCCTATAGTAATGGACTTACTTGATATACATAATGTCTGACCCTCATAGTTACTCTGTTTCTGACAGACTGACAAAGTACTAAACATGAGAAAATTAAGTATTGGATGTCAGACTGTCTTCTAGCTCACTCAGCAGCACCTCACCACTAAGGAGCATTTTATTTCATACCAGCATGGCCCCTTAGTCACAGTGAGAATTTCCTTTCTTTGCGTATGGTCAGACCTTGCTAGGTCTGCAAAGCCTCTCTCTTCCCATTGGGATCTCTGCTGTTTATTTTTTATAGTCTGTAGGAAATGTTATCAAAAGAGAAAATCTATTAGGTCTGGAGGCTACCCGAGGAGACATGGTAAATAACTTAGCATCATCACACACAGTTCCAGCAGTGCTGGGAGCAGGACAGGTTGGACAAGAGAGCACAGGCATTTCTTGCAGCAAATGGAGTCAGCCTGCTCTGACTCACAGCCTCTTACTTGTCTGACTATGAGAGATCCTCTCCCTTCATACAACCTCCAATTCAAGAAACAACAGTTGCTAACACTTCTGCTTCTCCTAGTGCTTGGTTCCCACAAAGGCTAGGCTAAAGTTTTTTCTATGATGCTTGAGGTCAGACTCTTGGTCTTGTTCACAGGGAACACCAACTTGTTCCACAGGAACCGATACTGGCTTTGCTTATGGAGCAGGACTCCGAGATGCACATAAATCATGCACAATCTGGTCATTCAAAACTCATTACAAACAAAAAAATTAAAAACTGAAAGGCAAAAAAATCTCAGCAAGTTGCAGCTGCCAGCACGCAGACTGCAGCACACGGGAAGAACGTTTTAAGGGGAGAGAACAGGTAACCTTTCTCATTCTCTCACCTGCTACGGAAGTAATTTTCATTCATCTCACAGTACAGGCATTTTGGGCCCAGCTGCTGGACAAGGTAGGCTGCATGTCCCCCTGTGACAACAGCCCTGTGGGACCTGTTTCACCCCAGCCAGCACACAGCCCATCTCACTGTACAGCGCTTGTGCTGGAGGGTTTGTAGGTGCTGCCTCCACACAGCTCGCTGGGCTCCAGCTCTGGTGCGCATGAAGAGGTCGCTCCTGCGCTGCCTGGCACTCCTGTGGGCAACAAGTAGGCGATTCGGCATTGCATTAATAACGAGGAGGGGCTAAACCCACATCTCCCACTAGACACAGGGAGCCCTGTGCATAAGCCTGAACCGATAGAGCCAATGTGCAATAGCCCTGGGAAACTGGGAGATGGGGACACTTATAAAAAGCAGCTGAAGCCTCGGGCAGTTTTCTGCAGCATGGTGTAGGCAGCCCTAATTGCTGGTCTTTTGTGAAAGCCCCTCCTAATCAGTCCCCACTGGAGCAGTGGTTCAGCGGCAGCTGCGGTGCCGAGTCCCCCGAAGCTCCCACGAATCGGGCACGGGCTCCTGCCTTAGCCCGCTCCTCACGTCCTGGGAAACCTCTCGGGGAGCCCTGCATCCCTTCCCCTTGCTCCAGGAAACACGGTCACGGAGCCTGCAAGAATGTAAAGCAGAATCCTAAAATTGGGCAAAACCACAGGCTGAAGTCCTGCGGTCCGAGGCTGCAGCTGGGACATCTCCTGCTGCCTCCCGGGGTGGCCGGAGCGGAGCAGGGCAGGGCCGAACCCTCCCGTCCCTCGGCCTCGGCCGGCCCAGCGCGGGCAGCGCCGCGCCGGGAGCGGG
>NW_008237919.1:14094445-14100146 GCF_000691975.1 Corvus brachyrhynchos | reverse complement strand
CTGCCATCAAGCCGCAGCCGACAGCCAAAATTGTTGGTGCTGGCAGCGAGATCACCTGTGTTTTTAATTGCTGCTCTTGAGCTCCCCGGAGGCCTGCATGAAGCAGCCAGAGAGTCTCGAGGGAGCAGGGCAGGCTTGAGGCGGCACTGGAGGTGTGAGCCTGCTCCCTGTGGAGCTCTGGAAGGAGCCCTGGGCAGCAGGACGGGCCGGTGCTGCCCGGGGCTGCTGCAGGGCTCCAGCCCCTCGCCCCTGAGGCGCCTCCGGGACAGCGCTGCCGGGAGAGAGCTCCTGCTGCTGAGTAACTGAGGAAATATTGCCGTTGTTCCCACGCAAGCCTTCATGGGAACATCATGGGGAGGATAAATGGAAATACCTTCTCTGGAAGAGCATATGGTCACCTTGAAGTACCGACTTCAGTTCCTTTTTGGTTTTCATTTAATGAATTCCCAAAGTCCTTATCAGAAGATTTTAGTTTAGCTAATGGTTGTCGGGTCGTCTAGTATTTTGTCTCTCTCGGGAAGAAAGGGTGGAGCTGCACCCTGGGTTGCCCAATATTGTATGTGAAATCTGGGGCAAAGCTGGGGAAACCTGATTCAGGTCCTCAGGTCTAGTGTGCATGAAAACTAAATTATTGTTTGTTAACAAAATGATTAAAATAATGTAGGCTCATGTCAATGCACAAAAGAACATGAGCATGGTTGTGATGAGAGGAAAAGACAGAAGTAGTTCTTGTACCAAATACCATTTACATTTTGGAAAGCATACAGAGTGAAAAGGAATCTATTCTCCTCCTTTTTTTCTTTTTTTTTTTTCCAGTCCATGCATTCCTTTTCCAAAGCGTTGTGCAGCCTATATTCCCTTTAACTAAGGACGCTCTTTGCTGTGATTGATGTCAGCTGCTGTGTGGTAGCACAGCCAAGCACTTGAATAAAAGAAATGGAATCTTGATTTTTAGACTGTACAGTTGTGCCAAGAATGACAAAAGCAAAGTAGGAAATGTCATAAAACTAATTTTATGAGCTAGGTCAGGGTATTAGTGCTAAACCATGGAGCAGTAATGATGCTAATCCCATGGAAGTATTAAACAAAGGGCCATCTCAGTAACTGGTGTCAGTGTGCAAATGGCACTGCTCAGCCACTCTGAGGAAGTTTCCTAAGCTGTTGCTTAGGAATGTACCTAAGGTGCCCCAATTGAGTTTAATAAACTAATCTTATTTTCCCACATGCCATGAATGGCTGTCTGCTTGTCTTGGACAAAGGTCTTGTAGCAGCTACCTGGCAGCATGTCTTACTTGGGAACCACACATCCTACCCTGCATCCCTAAAACTGCTGAACTGCTGCTCATGCTGCTGGGGCAGGAGGCTTGTTTTACCAAGCGAGATGGGTCACTTAATTCAGGCTTAGCCAAAACTGCTGCTCTCAGTTGTGGTTTGCGAGTCTGCTCTACCTTGCTTGGGGCATGAGGTGGCTCGCTCTGCACTGAGGCCTGTCCCACACGTTGGGAGAGGGGCCCCTCAGAGAAAGGAGCTCTTGAAGAAAAGTGCTCCTGTCTGGCACCCCGTGGTGGCACTTCCAGTTCCTCCCTGTTGGCCAGGGAGGCAACTGGAGATTGGTAGTCTTCTGCTTCTGGCTCAGAGGGATGAGTGCAAAGTTAACTCAAGGCAGCAGGCTGTGGGCTTTGAGTGGGGATGCTGTTGTGTGTATCTTCTCCTTGTCAGGCCTAGGAGAGCTTCTAAGCGTAACTAAAGGTGAGTTTTGCAGAGAAAAGTCAGAAGCTCCCAAGAAATTCCTTCCCAGCCTCCCTCCTTGGTAGTTGACTTGTGCTGCTGTGGGGACTCTGCAGGGAGGGAATGGCATTGCTGGTGGGGTAGGGTGGCAGGAGGTGCCCTCTGGGCTTCCAGTGGGCAAACCATGCTCCTCGCCCAAAAACCCTGTGTGAAATGAGCATCAGTAAGGAGCAGTGGGGGTGATGAGTGCAGCTCTGCTAGGTTAAGCTTGCCGAGGCAGTAACCCTGTCTGGCTGTGTTGGCCTCTGTGCTGGTGAGAGCAAACCAGCATTGAACAGCAGTGACAAGCCAAGGGCAGTTCAGGGCTGACTGAGAGATGAGCCTTCAGCAAACACGGCTGTGTTAGCTCGTGGTGGTGGTGGCGGGAAGAAAGCCTCAGAAATCCCGAAGATGATGGGCAGGGCTCCGCTTTGGAACTTTAACCCCGGGCAGTTAATGGGAGGAGCCGGAGGAGCTCCTAGTCGAGCTGGGGGGGAACTGCTGGCGGTGGTGACAGGGAGTGCAGGGGAGTTCAGGAGGGGGCAGATCAGCCTGAGATGGGGCAGCCACTGCTTCTGGCTTAATGTAAGAGACTGTTCCCAAGGGTACAGGTTGACACAATGAGTGAGGTGCCTGTCCCCACAGTTTTCTGAGTGTCCATTGCAAAGTAATGCATGAGAGGGGTTTCACTTCCTTTTAAATCAGCTGTGGCTACTTGAGCAGTTGGGTTTGGTTGATATACCTGCCTGGTAAAGGTGCAGTTCATGTAATCGGGGTGGAGTCCCTGGAAAATAATCCCCCTTAAACTTCTTTGAGGTGCAGGTGTGATCTCAGAGGAGTTCAGAATGTTCCTACAGCCCTAATAAGTGGTTTTCTGGCGAAGTGAACTTTGGCTTGTACCACATCCCAAATGACAGGCCCTTCAGTAAAACAAAATGCCATTGTTGGCACAATTGGTTTGCTTCTATCAGATGAGAGGCCCAGCATTAATGAAGCATAGAAACTGAAATTATATCCATCTGGGGGGGCATTTGCTCCAGGTGCAGTAAAGCTCTTGTGCATAAAACTGTAATTTGTGCATATCCAATTTACGTAACTTTCAAAATCCCCAGGCAGGGACAGAGGACATGGCTCGTGAAGACCGTGTCTCTGTTTTTCTTGCTGTTCAGCAGCCGCAGTCTCTGTTCCCCTTGCCAGTTCGTCTGCTTTTACAAATAGCCGTAGAGAGCCTGCCTAAGCCTTTAAGTCTGGTCTGGCATCTGAAGAGGAGGGAAGTTGAACTGATCCCAAAATCTTCTCACACAGTGGAAGGTCACGTTTTCGAACAGTTGATGAAATTGCAGGGTTGTGCTCTGATGCCACACAAACTTCACAGATCTGGTTTAAAGGAAGGAGCCTGTAGCCCCAGCTGTCCTGGGGCCAGGGTGGTGGAGGACACTGTGTTTAACAAATCTCTCCCCTTCTCCCCTCCTGCCTGGCAGGGCACACAGAACCACCATGCCGAACTGGGGAGGTGGCAACAAATGTGGTGCCTGTGGCCGCACTGTCTACCATGCTGAGGAGGTGCAGTGTGACGGGAGGAGCTTCCACCGGTGCTGCTTCCTCTGCAGTAAGTATTCCCCTCCAAAATCTCTCCTGGCACTGCTGCAGGGATCACAGCAGCAAGGTGCTGGTTCACAGGAGATATCCCAGACTCTGCTGGTACCTGTCCACTGGGGGTGGCAGCTTTGTCCATCATGTGTTGGGGTTGGTTCCTGCTTCCCCACATGCTTCCTGGGCTTGGCAGTCCCAAGGGGAGAGCTCACCTCCTGCAGAGGTTTTATCATACCAAGGGGTAGGATGTATGTCTCAGAGCAGAGCACATCCATTTGCACGCTGGCCAGCCTTTTCCTCAGAAGTCTAAGGGATCCCTAGGTTGGAAACCTGGCTTAAGTGTTGCTCATGCAGAGGAGAAAGCCCAGTGGCAGAGCCCTGTTTGCACTGATCTGAGCTCAGCTGGGCTTCTCCCTGTGGTCCTGGGGCTGGCAGAAGCTGAAGGAGCAGTTATCAAACTGCTGCCCTGGAGTCCTGCACAGACCAGGGCACTGGTGCGCCTGAGCACGGCTGAGTTGTTGATGCTTTAGCACAGCCAAAAAACTAAATTTTCTTGGCACAGGGGCCTGTGGTTTATTTCAGATGAAAGGAGTCCAAAGCATTATTTTCCAGTCCAACCAACAAGCCCAGTGAGGCATTGAAAATCACTTTCTCTGCTGAAAATACCTCTGCTTAGATGACGGGAACAAAGGGTCCCTGTGAATTGGAGGCTCCTACTTTGCAAGCAGACAGCCTGTCTGAATCAGAGAATTTTACCTTATTGCAAGCATTAGGTTTTGCCCCACTTGTTGGTGATTAATACATATGGGCAGAGCTAGGGTTTAGCCCTCTTATATTGGCTGCAGTTACAGCTGGGCCCCTCAAACAAGTTTGCTGTTAAGTCTGCTGCCTAACTTTGCTGTGCTGTGCTGTGCTGTGCTATGCTGGCATTGAGAGCCTCAGCACACCTACGCTCCTTTCTTTGAGCTCTACAGTGGTCACAAAAACCGAAGATTAGATGCATCGTCTGCCTCATTTTCAGCCTTTTATGGGAGTTACTATTAAAAGAAACCTGGAACTTACAGTCAAACAATGGCTCTAGTGTGTCTGAATACATGCTTTTCCTTAGTGCATACTTCTGTTGTGGTTAAAGTCTGTAGACTTAACAAACATGCATTAATTGATTTACTTATTGGATATTAGTGTCTTATAATAAAAGAACCTTGGAGCTAGTGAATATCATAAGCAAAGGCCACCCAGTGGTTTGAAGACATTAAAATCTTTAAACAAAAAATTCATAAGGGTGTTTCTTTTTTTCTCCCCGAATTCTTTCTCATGGGCATAATGCTGTTGCAGATGGAAAGAGCGTGCCAGTTGGCATACAAAAGGAGGTTTAAGAAGGAAATAGTTCTCCCTTCTACTGTAACCTTGAGTAGAGGGCTTGCATTGTGCTGAAGGACAATGTAGGAAGGCCAGAAAAGCACAGCCCCTCCGGTGACAGCTGTGAACCAGCCCCAGCTCTGCCCTGAAGCAGTACTGAGGTGGGGGGGGAGGGGAGGAACCTTGAAGGTTTGGAATTTTACCCAGCCCCACCCTGGCCAAAAGGGCAGGACAGGGGCTCCTCTGTACTGATAGGCTTTTGCTTCATGCTGTATGGCATCTATCAAGGGAAACTGCTGACTGCCCTCTCTGGGTTTCTGAGCAACCTCATTCATCAAACCACAGCAAGTTTCCAGGCTTTAAATGTCACGGTCATGAAGAGGTGGGAAGGAATAGAGCCCTTTACAGGGCTAAGCATAAATCACAAATTCAAACAGCAACTTCCTCCCTCTAATCTC
Organism: Corvus brachyrhynchos; assembly: GCF_000691975.1. NCBI lineage: Eukaryota > Metazoa > Chordata > Aves > Passeriformes > Corvidae > Corvus > Corvus brachyrhynchos. Next base: position 14,094,969 of record NW_008237919.1, on the reverse strand, counting down.
TGGTGGTCCCACAGCCTAATGGGAAGGATTTTGGATAGGGAAACTCATAACATCACTTCTCACTTGATTTTTGGCTTACTATGTGTGCTGATGGAAATAGTCCCTCAAGGCAGTTTAACTTTTTCTTTTACCTCCAGTGGTCTGCCGGAAAAACTTGGACAGCACAACTGTAGCAATTCATGATGCTGAAGTTTACTGCAAATCTTGCTATGGGAAAAAGTATGGCCCAAAAGGTTACGGATATGGCCAAGGGGCAGGCACGCTGAACATGGACCGGGGAGAGAGACTAGGCATCAAGCCTGAGAGGTGAGTAAACGGAGTTGGGGGGGTGCATGGCCCTTGTCCTTCAGTTTCAGGGGAGTCTTTCAGGCTGGGTTTTGTTTATGTTCATGTTTGGAATAGACATATTGCAAAACATCCCAGTCTAGTTGAATGCAGGGCATTGAACCTGCATTGCACAAAGCTCCCACTGGTGACCATGTGAGTCGGAAGAGCAGAAGCAGGAGTTCATGCAGGCAAGGAGC
>NW_008237919.1:14033816-14093969 GCF_000691975.1 Corvus brachyrhynchos | reverse complement strand
ATGTGAGGGCGAAAGAGAGGAGGCGGGAGTTGGTGCAGGCAGGGACACGCTCATCCTATGAATGAGCCATAGGGGATTGGATTATGGAGCTGCTGATGGCGTTGCATGAGCTCACAGAGGTGACTGTGCGTCTCACATTGCTCTCCTAAATAAGCTGGAAATGTTCAACAGGTTCTTGCTGGGATGGATTTGGACAGCTGAGAATCTGGGGCTACAAGCAGAATGAATTTTTAACTAGCAGATGAAGAACTTAATTATGCTTAATTATAGCCAAAACCAAAAGTCACATTAAATAATAAACATTCCTAGTCTGATTAAGTTCTTGCTGTAAAACAAAGCATGTGGAAAGAAGCTGAGGTATGTCTCACAGCTTGCTTCATGCAAGTTCCTAAATTATTGCTTAACGTTTATATGATGTATGCTCTCCAGCCAGGTTCAGTGATCCATTCAGGTTCCTGATTATAATCAGTGGACAGGAACTTGACAGAATTATTTGTAGCTTACTGTCTGAAAAATCCGTGTCCTGATAGAGTTCAGCTCTTCTAGTTAAGTAAAAAGGGGAAGGCTTCTCAGGAAATTAGCCTTTACAGTAGTTTCTTTTTATCCTTTAAAGCACGGCCTTTCTCTTTTTGTTGTTGTGGCTTTGTTTTTTTCCCTACCAAGTGTAATTGGATAGCCTTGCTGGTAACTTACTTCTCTTACAGTTTTGCAGCAGTACTGTATTCTGTACCATGTGTTGGATGCTGGTCTGTTCATGTTGCTAAGAAGAGCAAGAGATCATTTAGTAAAAGAGTAGAGAAAACAAATGTCCTGTTTCTTTCAGCACGCCTTCTCCTCACCGGCCCACCACAAATCCAAACCCTTCCAAGTTTGCTCAGAAGTTTGGAGGGACAGAGAAATGCTCCAGGTGTGGTGATTCTGTTTATGCAGCAGAGAAAGTAATAGGAGCTGGAAAGGTAAGGAACTGCATGTGCTGTTTTGTACCTGTTACGTGGACTTTAAATTGAGCAAAGTGTGTTATGTCAGTCCCAGCAGGGAACCAACAGCAGGGCAGTTACTTTAAAATTGCATTTCTTTGCACTGGAAATAGTCAAATCAATCAACTTAATTGAAAAAAAGAAAAGCACTTGAAATGCAGGGTGATGAATAATCACCTTAGACTTCAGGGGTGAAGATTCAGTATCATCTCATGCTAGAGACTTGAAGCAGACTACAGAAGCCCTTACCCAGAAGAGGAAACTTGTGGCATGGAGCTTGTGAGGGAGGCTGAATGTTTCAGCAAAAAGGGGATGGTCTCTGGAAATAGCATGTAAAACTGCATGTCAGTCTGCCAGCTGTCTGGCTCACTCGCTACAGAGAGCCACGATGTGTTCTGAATTGATCAGAGCAGCCCAAACCTTTCAAAATGCTGCTCTGAGCAGGATGCTGGGTGGAATCTGGAGCTTTGTGCTGCTCACAGAAATACAGATGCTCTTGTGCGCTACTGATGCACTTCAGCTGGTTTTCATTGCACCAGTCTGTAATCAACACTGATGCAGGTACCTGCAGTTAATGTGGGTTTTTACCAACTTGGGCATTCTGTGTATTAATACTGTATTTTTATTTTTTCTCTAGCCATGGCACAAGAACTGCTTCCGATGTGCCAAGTGTGGAAAAAGCCTAGAATCTACAACCCTAACTGAAAAAGAGGGAGAAATCTATTGTAAAGGTGAGAAAAGAAGCAAAGACCATTTGTTTATGGTTCAAGGTAATGTCTTACAAGGACAGACGGTCAATATATTGCTGATATAAGAAACTTTCAGGCTCATGTTAACATGGAAGTGCTCTGTAAGCCATAGGAATAGAGTAAAAAAATGAAATAGGTATTACTGAAGCTGCTGATGTAGTTGAGATCTGCATCAAGCAAAACAGCACATACTGAGAAATGCAGCAGCAGCCTGTACCCTCTGCCTGAACAGAGTAAGGAAACAAGCCAGCAAGCATCCTGCCTTCCCTTCTTGCATGGTTGTAGATACAAACTTGATCCACACAGTGGTTTGATGATAACAAATGCCTTAACAGATACCAAGCCACAGAACCAACGTGTGAGTTGCTCTCACAGAGTGAGCTGGGAGCTACACGGACTGACCAGTCCTGGCTACTGAGTTCAGTCCTGGCAGTTATGCAGCTTAACAGAATGTTTCTAAGCATTGCTTCCCAGGGGGATATTCTAGTGACTCAGGAGAAGCAGCTGAGTCTTAGCCTAGACAGTGCTGTTCTCAATTAATGTGCCAGAAGACTCAGCTACTGCGTTTCATCTTTCTCACAGGTTGTTACGCGAAGAACTTTGGCCCCAAGGGATTTGGGTACGGCCAGGGAGCAGGTGCCCTTGTTCACGCCCAGTGAGGGGGCTAAAAATGCCCTTCAGCTCTGCTGAGATCCTGCTAGAAGGAACAAGAGTTTCTTAAATGTTACTAACTACTGTGAAACAGATACTAGTTACTGTAGTGTACCTTCAGCCGATGATTTGAAAAACAAACACACACACTGCTTTTTTCCTTGCTTTGTGTATCACACTGTAACACTTTTAATACTTAGTAACAATTCAATAAAGCTTTGCTTGTTGATATACCCTAAATCCAAGTGTTGCCTACTTTGTCAGCAATAAAAGTGAGGGGAGTGTTGCTGGGGTACTTCAGGGGTGGAAAAACGGTGCTTATAGACTTGATGCAGAGCTTTGCTGAAAGCTGGACATAACATAGTCATGGCCCTCAGAGCTGAATCACTCTCCTCCAGTATCATACCATCATATATGTGTGTACAAGGCAGCGAGCTGCTCACTGCACAGAAGCAGTAAATCTTAATCTACTGCTCTGTACACAGCCTGAAAGTGACAGATCAGGGGTAACTGTGTGCCTAAATGGCTGCCTGTCTCTGCTACAGAGTCTCTAGTAGATGAAAACCAAACCATTTTCACTGGAATATTCTGGGGGGCTGTGCTTGCTTTGATATTGAGGTGCTGTTATGCACAGAACTTACTGCGCAGGAATACTCCACCGAGACAGCTGCAGATTAAGAAGTTAGGTTAAAAAAAAAAAAGAACTTTGAAACTCTTGTCTGGTTTGCAAAGCAGGCTGATACTTTTTGGGGATAAAAGAATCCTTCGCAGCACTGACTTTATGGAAACACATTCAAGACTGGGAATGCTGCAACAAAATATTAAGCAAGTGTGTCAGCACGTTCTAAAGCAGTTTCAAGCAAGATCTATGACTGTGGTCTGAGGCAGTGAAGCAGTTCAAGCCAAAAGACTAATTAGAAAAATATGTACTACTCAAAATAATACACAAAGAGCATTTTGTACAGGTCATAAAGGAACCATGTGGATAGGAGGAAAAACAAGCCAGCTCAAAATGTGACCCAAGAGCTTGTCCAGTTCACAGAGCAGGAAAGATTAGAGCTGGAAAACACAACAGTAACTCTGAAGCAGCACATTTCAGGTGGGAGTGAGGCAGCAAGTAACCGCACAGCCTAGAAAACCTGGGGAAAAACTCTCAGTCCTGCTAACTCCTACCATAGACATTGCTTTCATAGCAAAAAAGTCTGATTTTACTAAAAGGCAGCTAATGGGAGGTGCAAGCCACTGAATCTAGTCAAGGCGTAATGAGGGTGCAGAGGGCTGGCTTCTTTCCAAAAAAAACCAAACCCAGGAACCAGCTTTTAAATCATCAGGACTCCCAAGCACAGCAATTCCTCTGATGGAGCACTGCAAATCTTGGATGGAGATCTTCAGCACAGAAGGTCGACAGTCATTCTTTCTGGAAGCAAGTACCTTCCCTGGTCTTCACCTGACAAGCCACAGGGTGTCAGCCTGGACACAGCCTCACCAGGAACATTGCTTGGGGAAGGGGAGAACACCACAACCAATTCTCAGTGCCAATACCAATCCAACACTCAGTAGAAAGCACTTTTTCTTCCCTTTAGATGTGCTCCTAAGTCCTAGCCTTATACTTTCACATACATACTGCTGGTTATAAATATCCTGATTAAATTCCATTGCATTGTTACCTTGTTTCTACTCAAACTTTAACCTTTAGCATGGAGCAGAAGAGTCAAGGTACTCTCCCTCCTGCAAGTGCCACCCAGAAGCACACATCTTGGTGACACATCCTAGCCCTATGTAGATGTCTGGTTGACCCTTAGAATACCTCAAATGTCATTATCTAAGTACATTAGGCCACATGAAACATTCCCCAGATGGAATTCTCCCCTAAGAAATGTTACCTTGCCAGCATGCTTCGCTCAAAAGACAGGAATATTTAATTAGTGAATGCTAACTTTAATTAGTAGTGCAAATGTGTAATTTACCAAAACAGTGTAGTAACTCACAGGATTTCACATCTGTACAGATTTGGGTGCATGCCATCTGTAAGACACCTGCACATCTTTCCAGAAAGGCTTCTGAAACTGGACAGAAACTACACTGTATGAAATCACACCCCAAGTCAATACAAACACTGCATCTAAGAGTCAATATTTATTTGATTAATAACTTACAAAATTTAACAGATTTAATTTATGTAAGGAGAGCTAGTTTATTAAACATTTTACAGATTTTTTTTTGTTCACAATGTAATACACATCAAGATCTCGACAGTATTAAAATAATACTTGGCACAGTTATAAATAATATACAAAAAATCCACAGCTTAAAATGTAGTGATGCTGTTTTACACATTAATTGAAAAAAAAAATCTGGTGGACATCAAAGAATACAAAAACCTGCAAAGAAACAGCACATGTTTAGGGCCAAGACAAAATTCCTATTTATTCTACCTATGTCAGATTAAGTTGGTCTGATCTGCTGTTGGTCTGGATCAGCTTAAGTTTCAGAAGCAATGCAGTTTTGGTTCAACAAGTGAATTTTAAGTCTGATAACTTGACAGAAAAATGCTGCATAGTTGGCTCCCCCCTGCTTGCTTTATGATTTCACATCAACAATTCAGTGTTACTCAAGACAAGTTACATTTTGCACTGGAAACTTCATACATCCCAAATCCATATAAGCGTGTTAATCTTCACAACTACCTACTATCGCTCACATTCTGCAGGTCTCAACAAAACTGTCACCAGAGAGCTACTGACACGTAAATAGTGCAGAACTCGCTACGTGCTACCAAGGATCACCTCTTCTTTTGCAAACATTTTTGACACAGAGTGCATGATGCAATTCATGGCAGTTAATGCTACTGGGAAACTGTGACCAAAACTTGCATCACACACTGAACTGCTCTTCTGGTGGCTGGGTGATATTTAATGAAGTGTATTGAAACTCCTCAAGTCAACCGACCCCCAACTAAAATGTGGGGGGGAAAAAAAAAAAAGAACAAAATTGAAGAATGTCATTGGTGATTAAAAAAAACCATACTGTAAAGCTTTCATGCTTTTTTCTGATTAGAAAAAATATGGATAACTGAAGTCAATTGTTTTCACAGAAATAGAGCATGTTTTTGTTAGGATTACAAATTTTGTCTGACAACAGTAGCCAAAGCTTCTTGCCACCCCTATACCCAAACCTCTCCTCTTAAAAGTGTCCAAGACAATGTTGATTTTTCCAGTATTAAACATTCAAGGGCTCTAATGCTGCACTTCTGTAAATCCTGATATCTGGTACTTGCAAACTAAGTGTGTGTCTTGAGATCAATGAACAACTACAGGAAAAATGTTTACTTGCAAATACTGAACATCAACTATTTACAGTTTCACTGCTCCTCTTACTAAGGCAAGGGCCGGGAATACCACTAGATTGCTTTATTACCTGTAATCTGCGTATTACAGAAAATGCTAATTTTGCCAAGCATCAAACATGCAGTGAATTTGCAGGGCATAATGCCTATTAACAGCAATATTTAACATCACTAAAAGCTCATTAGATATCTTCCTACACTTTTTTGGTTGAATAAAATGAAAATGAGCAGCTTTAAATACACTAAACACACACTCACAGAGAGAAAAGTATTTGATAAATTATTTATATACAGATACACATTCTTTACACTGGTCTCAGACATCTGCTTTCAGGTCCCTCCCCAAACTCCCCTCACAGGTTCCTTGAACCACTGGGTTGCTACAGCACTTAGAAGAGAACTAACCTGATTCTCAGTCTCTCTGTAAACAATAGTTAAGGAAGCAGTGAACAATTCACTATGAGTATATGAAAACACCATAACAAAAATCAGTGCATCACATTCAAGAAAAGCCCCTTTGGAATGCAATTTCAGATCATTCCTTACCTTCCAAACACATCTGTAGCATGAGAACTTAAAAACAGAAATTAAGGGCAATTTCCACGTGCCAATACACCATCTTCTTCAGAACACTGCTCTGCATTTTCTGTGCACACGTGCTATTATGGGGATTCTTAATTTTTTGGTTTTGTTAAAGTTTGGGTTCCATTATTTCACATCCAAATGAAATAAGCATTTCAGGCAGCTTTGGGTTCTTCTTCTGCAATTGCATTCAATTTAAATCTATCTTGTCTTTTAATAACTGAGACTTTTGCTTTCACATCTGTGGTATCCCCCATGTAATTTCTCATCCAACATGTCTCCAAATACACTACACTGTACTGCATGAGGACCAAACCTAATACTAAAACATTGCTAGTTTGTAAGTTGCTTATACAATTACTTCAAAGATAATTATTTTTCCCCACTTTTTTTTTCCCTGAACATTATATACTGTAAACTAATTTTACAGGTGTATCATGCATTTAAGCAGGGCTTTGACAGAAAAGCTTTCCTTATTGGTGCAGTTGTTTATTTCAGACTACATTATTTCAGAACAGGATTATTACAAGTATTTAGCTGTACCACTAACTGGTGGCAAAAACAATCACCAAAAAACGTGGGCAACATATTTTACTCAGCATTACCTGACGTGCCCTACTGCTATAACTTAACATGTTACAGGGGATCCCCACCATAGGATGTTTACGACAGTACTGAAAAGCACATTTTTCAATGTACATCTTACTACAGAAAATCTGTATTAAAAAAATCCCATTACAGGAACTACAACATAGCGATCAGTGAACTCTGTATCATGAAATTTAGTTTTATATTCTAGATTCTTGTTTCAATGGAATTATTGATACTGGGATACAAATTTTTCTGCTCAGCACAATATAACTACTTATGTCAATACTTCAGTAATCTCATGCTCCATTGTGAAAGACCTTAAATAAAAAACCCGATAACAAATACTGTGAATATGCTGTCATGAATAATTCTCATGTTAAGAATTGTTAAAATCCCTTTTTGATCTTCCTCCTCTTCCTTATCAGGTTTGGCAGTTTATTCTGTCCATTTTTACTTTTGTTAATAAAATTCTGATGAAGAGAAGGTACCTTTATGATTCATCATCAGCCCTACACACAGCATGCTACTCTTCAAGGGATGCGGAGTTGAGAGAGAGAGAGAAAATTTTTCAGGCACCACTCAGTATGATATGCTCACAGGATGAAGGTGGTGCTACACTAGCTGGTAGCCTGATCCTGAAGTTTGGTCATATTCTATTGTATACTGCCTTGTCCAGTCCACAATAACAGGCCGAAAAAGACCACAGCATCTGAATTCAAAGAAGTCTATAATGTTCCTTATACATCCATGGCTGAAAACATAAAAAAAAACCATGTTAGCAAGCAGTATCATAGCTCATCTAATGAAGTACAACATTTTTTGCCTACCTACAAATTTGCTTCTTCACCCTTAAAGTTTCTAACTTTAGAAAATCAACTCTTTTCAGAATTATTCCAGACTGGTGAATGTTTGATCCTTGGGCATAACCAAGACACCAGTTTTTTTTCCACTATCTACCAAAACGTGTTACTAGGAGTCCACCACCATGTAGCACAGCATGGTAATTCAGATCCTATTCTAAGAGGACAGTTGCATTGTACAGATGTATGCAAGACAAAGTGGCATGAAGTGAATGTCTTCCTAGAATAATTTCCATCTTTACTGATATCTGTTTCTGCATACATACTGGTTCACCAGCTGCAGGTCTAGGATCAACCAGGTCCCTTGACAACACAAAATTAAGAAAACATTATCTTAATTAAATGAACTATTCAAGTACTTTCTGTGGCTGAATCAATTAACTGTCAAGTATTTAAGAAACCTACATAAAATCTCCCAACATGCCGGGGGTTTTTAACTTAATTAGACACAGGCTGAACAGATCACAGTTTTCTGGAAGAGAAGCTCATGTTACGATACATGTGAGAGCAGGTCTAAGCAAAAAGGAGATGAAACTATTTGATGTCAATGCTTCATGTGACAGGTGATGCTAAGTCAGTTATTTCAGACATCTGGTGTTATTTTCAGGAGTAATTTTTATAACAGCAGCTATTTCAGTTAAAATGGTTTGCGAATGTGACAGTAATTTGGGATCAAACTAGCAGGTTTTTCCTACTCTGTGCACCTCCCTGTGTTTTTCAGGCAATTATCTGTTTTTGTTACAACTCTACTCTGTAGGAACACTGCAACCATACAGAGATGCTTGTCTGCTTCTCACTACAAGTTTTGTACGAAGAGATACTAAAAAAACCCCATGTAAATTTCTAGCACAGAAATCCATCTGCTACACAACAGAATCACAGGATGGGTAAGGTTGAAACGGAGCACAGTGGGTCATCTGGTTCAACCAGGGTCATCCTAGAGCACATTGAACAGGATTGTGTGAATCCATGCTGACTGCTCCTGATCACAATTCCCATCTCCTATCTCCTTTTCCCTGTGTGGCACCTAAAAGAGCAGCAGCTCTCACAGGAGACACAGCACAAGCAGCAGGATGAGACATGCTTTTGCCTTTTCTCAGCTCCTTTTGCTACATGCTCTCAACCCATCAATAACCAGGCTCATGCCTTCAATTATGTCTTGCTTTGGCTCCACAAGCTGCTCCATGCCCCTGTATTCTCATCCCAGTACTATTCATCCCTGAGCCCCCATCTTTGATCTTGCACCCTTATCACTACAAAAACCAGAATCCCAACCTACCCTTTTACATACTGATGCCCAAAAGCTGTATGCAACAGCTTGCTCTCACCCATGCAACACCCACTTCAGTTCCCGGGACATCCTGCTCCCTTCCCCACAAATAGCTTTGCCCATGCTCTTCCTCATGAACAGGAAGAAAGCAAAGCCTCTTTTCTCACAGTAGAGAGAAAGGGGAGCTACTGTGCAGAGCAAATTCAACAGCACATTAAGTATTACTCAGGAGAAAGTGCCCGGTGTGGAAATGGATGTCCAGGTCAACATCAACATGCTGCAGTAAGCAGCTACCTCTGGTCTGAGCATCTGCTTTATAAAGAGGATATTTATTTCTCCATAAACTCTACAGTAAAATACAACCACTGCTGGAAAGCATTTTTTTCCTGTGTTTATGCACCCTACACTACAAAACATTAATTACTTCCTTTAACTGGATAGAATGTGTGACTGTGAAAATAGCTGACAAGATGCAGCACTGCAAGTAGAGAAAATACTCTAAAAGTATTTAAGTGTGTTCTGTTTCAACAAGCAGCATGATTCAAATGTATGCAAGGCTACACAAGTAAGAAATTTGTATATGCTTTAAAACTTACTTGAATGGGCTTTCAATAGATGTGGTTGTAACTTTAAAGTGCTTGTATCTTCTTGCATTCATTCTTTCATTTGTTGTGATACCCAAGCAAGATATCTTAAAACAGGAAGAATAAGTAATTTAGTTCACATAAAAACATGCAACCAAGTAGTGCATGAGAGACAGACTGAAAAAGGACCAAATTTACTGGTTTGAAGTCCTTCTTTTCACAAACAAGTTTTTGACTAGGGAAATTATCAGGTACAAACATAAACCATAAGATTTTGAAATTGATGTATGTAGTAAGTAAGGAATATTATACAAATGGAGGACAAAACCTAAAACTTACCGAGAAGTTTTACCTAAGCATTAGAGGATAATTTCTATTTCCAGGAAATCTTTCTGGAAAGATTAAGTCTCATGTCAAGTCATACTACATTAATGACAAGTCATACTTCAAAGCTTTCAGTATGACTTTTCTTAGAAAGGGTAAAGAAAACTTGGGTTTGGTCAGATTAGAATACAATAATGTGGCCGCAACTCACACCGAAGCAGTGTAAGAAATTGTTGCATCCTCTTTCAAGCTACCACTCCCTTTCTGTTAATGACACACAGCATTATTATAAGTTGATCCCACAGTTCTTATCCTCTGTTAGTCTTTATTGCCTTTCTCTGGTCTGTTTTACCTTTTTGTCATTCTGAGAATGGAAAGCAGGAGGCAGGTATTTTAACCTCTTGCACAAAAAAAAGGCCACGTGAATGAGAACTGAATGATGCCTAATACTGAGAGATAGCAGATGCTTGCCTCCTCCAGCAAGGCTGAGAGACTAAACACTTGGTCTAGCACAATGAACACGAAAATTTAAATGACAGGACTATTTGATATTCTTATGACACTCCCAAGACACAGCACTATGACTGAAGTGCTCTTCCATACCTGATACATCTGACACATGAGTAACACAGCCACCCACATGAAGTGAAACACACTGTTTAAAAACATCCAAAACATCCACGGAGAACAGGTAGCAATCTGTGTAACATAGGTCCAAAATCCATCCTTTGTGTAACTTGTCTCACAGTGGAAACCCCAGTCTAGAGGAAAAAAAAAAGTAAAAAAAATATATGGAAGATTTAAGGTATGTTTATTGTACAGCAACATATAATGCCCACATTAGAATGCATTAAATTAAATAAGAAAATGACAGTGTGCCAGAGGAGCTTTACTTGCTCTCTCTTCCTTTCCCAACTCCTTGAATACATGACATATGCACACACTTGGCTATGATGAAGAAAAAAAGGATCTAGGACAAGAAAAATGTCATCCTCTAAATTAAAATACCCAATATAGTCAAGTATTAATGTCCAGCTCAATTTTGGGATAAAAATACCCAAAACTCTGGTAAGGCAAAGATCTATAAAAATCCATACAAGGAGATAAAGTACTTAGAAGCAATTAAAAAAAACAAACCAAAAATCACATTTACTCACAAGAGATACAGCCATAGATCATCCAGCAGATCATAAAAAGCAGAAAGAACAGGTATCCCATAAAATAGCGATGGTTCCCTGCTCCTAAAGTTGCACAACAGGGACCAAATTACTACACTTTCAGCAGAAAGACAACATTACACCAGAAAGTTTAAATGCTTCCTTAGAAGTACTGCTTATTATTGTACATAGAAACATTACTCTACAATATTAAGCCAGTATAACTTCAAGACAGTGAAATTAGCAGGTTTATGATTTTTTTTTTTACTTCTCAGACAACAAAGCCATTTTTCTTTGATTTTCTGTCATGTTACAACTGTAATTTACTAATTCATTTGTAACCTCTTTCATGAACTAATAAAATTACTGATAAATCATATTTAGAGCAGTGTTGGTGACAGCTGTTGCAGAACCCTTAACAGCCAGGAACTACACATTAATAAGTATTTTTTAAAAGCCATTGAAAAATCATCAAACTGCAGTGTTCCTTTCTTAAAAGTAACAGAAATATGAACAAATATACAACCTTCCTTGATAATAAGCTAACTCACATCTTAGGCTTGGCTGCTTGATGAAGCTAGCTAAAAGTAAAGTATCTAGTAAAACTTGTAAAACAAATACATGTAACTGAACAGACAAGGCCTAAGAACCTGGCTGTAATAATGAATGGGATAAAAACTACTCTGCTTTAGACATAATTCTAATGCAAGAAAATTCAGTTACTACGACTGATCTATTTTTAACATTAGTAGAGCTAAAACTATGCCTCTTGAGTACATCATAATTCTGAAGTACTCAGCCTTCCTTCTGTTTGTAAAATATGTCCAGTGTTGTAACCTTCCAACAGCTCCAGGCTGTAAACTAAACCCACAGAGATGATAATGGGCTACAAAAGATTTGGCTGTCATCATTTACCAGCACAGCATTTACTTCTTTATTATGTCAAATGTTTTCCCTGCTAAAACAAGAGCATCCTCTGGAGGCAGAAAATAATCAAGCGCTTTTAGCAAGTGAGCTGAAAGACTGTATAAATAAGAGATGAGGAGAAACACGCATGTAACACAAGCTAGACTAAACATAAGACATTTCCTTGAAAATCAAACAAGTTCCTGAAAACACAAAATTACGTTGCAATATTGCCTTCAATCACCTAAAGGCATAGGAGAAAGCCTTGGGAATGTCCCTAAGGTATCACTTCCATTTGCATTCTAAATTTCACAACTGTTAAGTTTCATAAAAGAAAGTTAAATAGCGACCTAGAAGTCCATCTGAGAGGCATCTGATGGGATGCTTCTTTCAGCAACATCTTTAAAGATACTAAAGCAAATTCTGTCAAACAGGAAATCCATATGTGTGAGGTAAAAACATGGGTGTAGCTTTTAAAACTATAAATGAAATAGTACAATCTTGATTGCAGTTTAAAAAGAAAAAAAAAATCTGTGAAAAAAGAAACTAGAGAAACTGTATTTTGAATAAGATTGGGCAAAACACAGTACTGTGCTCTACAGTTGCCTCCTGGACTGGCAGGAACAAAGTTATCCTCTTCAGTTAAAACAAAAAAATAACTGTAAAAAATATAATGCTATTTTGATATTTCATTTAAAAGATAAATATAATCACTTCTAGAAACTCGCTTGCTGTATTTTAACTAAAATTTTGAGGCAAAGGATTTGCCCTAGTTGCTGATTAATTTCTTTTTCAAATAGTCTCCACTTTTTGTCAACCTCTTCAAAATGGTAAAAATATTCAAAGTCTCCTTATGTGCCAAGTTTTATTCCCAAAGGATTTACTTCAGAGTGTCTGTAAACACTCTTAAAAGATTTCTCAGTTCTATCTTTAGCAACATTCTTATCCTTTTAACACATTCCACACACATCCAAATTCTACCTTTCCAGAAAGGCATGATTCATGTTTCCCTTTTTGGCAAATATACCATGAATGCTGTTTTAAGAATGAATTCTGTTTTGCAATCCCATGCTTAGAGTGACCACGTACCAGTCTGAGACAGAGAAGCCATATAAGGTTGTTCAGACCATCATTCCCTTCAGTTCAGCTCCAGCTCCCATACCGTGATTTCTAATGCTTTTTCCCAGCATACTTTCAAGGGCCTAATGTTTACTTTTACCTCCAGTTACCTCACTCTGTACACCATCACTAGAAGACAGATTCTACTTTTCATCATCACTGTTACCTAAAAACCATTTCTTCCATCTACCCTAACCCCATCACTCACACACTCTCTCAATACACACGAACTAAGGTCTTTCCTCCACCACTTTTTTGTTATTTTCCAGTTACTGATTAAAATACTGGATCTTTCTGTCCCATTGACATGTACTCCTCAGTACTCTTGCAAAACCTGAGCCATGCTCCCCTGCATTTGTCTGAATCAAAAATTTCTTAGTTTTTCATTGTAAAACATTTAAAATAAAAACCAAAAATATCTCAGATAGTAACATCTGTAGGAAACATAAAATAGAAGAGGGTGATATAAGTTGATCTCAATGAGACTTTAGAGATGTTATATTACAATTTAAATGCCCAGATTGACTATTTTACTCTTGATTTTTAGACCAAACTACTCTGATTATTCATTATTATATGTATGTGAAAGGACTATAATGAAGCATTTATGGCTGTCAGCTGTCAGTGAACCGAGGTCCTAATTCCTCCCCAAGATTAAAGTTACGTCTGCTTGTGTCCCAAAAAATTAAACATGTGAAGCAAGCTGCACTCATTTCCTAGCTAACAGGTCTTCAGTGCTCCCTGCATAATAATGGTTTTCAAATAAGTTTCTCAAAAAGTATGACTGGGAATAGCAGCATTTAGAGACTTTACTTCTGTTCTATATCCATGCCTTTCATAATCACTGGGGAGAATAAAAGACAACCTGGATGATCAAAAAGAGGAGAATACCTCAATAGGAAGTCATTCTATATCTAACTTCTACAATCATAACAATTTTAAATATGTACACGTTACTATTAAATTACTGAATATTATTGGTCAAAATAAAAAATTTCATCTTACATAGTGGATAATAATCAGTTGTGGATTTGGCCCATGCCTTTTCAGCAGTTAAGCTTCGCATCTTTTCATTACTAGGGTTTATGTTAATAAAAATACATAAGTAGTGAACTGAATTAGACACAGAACAATTTTGAGGATGGGTATATAATAGACAATACAAATGAGAACAATGCAGAGAATCACATGTAGGAAAAGAATTAAGCTCAATACTGAAAAGCTTTTCTTAAGCAGCCAAGTCACTTGCACCGTGAAATAAGAACGGGCAAAACCTTGCAGAGCATTTTAGCAAATTACTCACCTACACAGTTGCCCACCCATGGGCAGTGGTGATCAAACTTCGCTATACATCGATTGCAAACACCACAGTGTTTGGACCTCACTGGCTTCCGTATCTGTAACAGATAATAAACTTTTGTTCACAAAAGCAACTTACCCTGATATATTTTAAACAGAAAAGCCCTCAATTTAAATGTATATTGATTGTGCTACTGTTAATTCCTCAGAGAACTTAAAATTTGATGCTAATTCTTAAGGCAATCTTAGCTATTAAGCTTCATCTACACACTGTTTAACACAAACATCCTTACAACTGCACTGAAATTATTTTCACACTATTTTTCTTATACAGAGAATTATTTTTTTCATATAAAGTTCTTCTATCACCTCCAGCTATTGAGCTTTGTATAGCAACCAGCTTCATTTCAGCTTTTAATAATGAAAATACAGAATGAGCTTGAGTTCCATGATTCTGTATCATTCATAACAGAGCTCTACTGTAAACTTTTTAGTTTCTTTTCTAAAGACAGAAATATGACTCAACAAGCAGAACTCGATGGAACTTAAAATGCTAAATTACTCCCAGAAATTTTTCTGGAGAGGTTATGTCGTGAAAGAAGTGGTCTGAGATATATCTGTATATACACACATAATTTTTAAGGTGCCACATTTGTATATCATTTTCCAGCTTCAAATTGGGAAATATTAACATCATTCATGTTCCACATACATTAGAGCTTTGCAGTGTTAACACTGATAACCTTGAGAATTTTGCATTTGCTAGTTAACGTCCAAAAAAAAGCATGTTGTATTTGCTTTACAGAAATTAAGACTTTTTTTGTTCCTCCGGACTACTGCCAGATAGAGAAATACACTTGATTTTTGGAAAAAAGTATTTTACCAGAAGCACAACATAATTTTACTGTGAGTTACAGAGGTAGTAGAATGTCACATATGATTTTCATAACTTGTTAGGTGTATAACCAACTAATTTGGTAGACATACTGGATACTTGAATTTTGACACTGGCAAGTTATTTCCACAGTGATATTTTTTTTTTCCCCTCACTGTTGCAGTTTTTTTGTGTACATATTATGTATTGAAAACACTGTTTAAATTAAATATTACAAATAAATTCTGCCTTTGAAACTGCAATATTAAGGTCAAATGTGTTCATTACAGGAACACTAATTCTGGCTTAGCATTAAAGGAAAAAAAATAGTAAGTGGTGAAGTTGATTAAAAAATATACTACCAAGCAGGTACTGCAGAATATACTGAGGTCCAGACTTCCTGTCTCTGCAAGTTCTACTATTGTCTGCAGGAAAAATAAAAACTATAATTTAGCATATAAACAAATGGTGACAAACATTTTCAGACCTGTGGCTGTGAGCCCTTTATTTCAGGTACTTTCTACACACAGGAACAAATTAAATTCAGATGAAACTTGATTTTGAATCCACTTTATTAAAACAATATGCATATTTACTTCTAAATTAGTTCTAGTTTATACTTATTCCTAGTCACCTACTGTGATTTCAGTGCTGCTGGTGTGACTTTTGATACCCTGGACAATTTCATATAATACATTTTGGACAATTTCATAAATAGTCCCTTTGATTTCAGTGGGAGTGTAACACTACACTACAGACTAACGAAAGGATGCAAAAAGGAATGTACATGGTCTGACACTCAGCACTGGAGTTCAGTATTGTCCACAAGCAAAATCCCAAACCTCAGGAGAACAGAACTGAACAACAGCAGATGAATAGCTTTTAAATGTAAGTCTTGTGCAGACCCAGGATCACTTCAGTTAGATCCACGTCATTGTGCTTTGTAAACCTTTGTCTACCTTCTATGCTTTTGAACTATAGCAAAATTTTATTTGTTTATTCCTTCACTTGCTTTAAGAGTGACTTGGGTTATTTTGTAACACAGAAGAAAGGACATGACATATTAAAACAACAAACATCTGAAATTGTTGCTTACTACACATTTCCAAACATACTTAACTTGGTCACCTGAAATGAAAAGAATTTTCTTCCTTAGTTATTTCAAAACTAAAGGCTAACTCAGCATTAAATACTTGAAGACAAATTATGAAAATGTCAGGAAGTGCTACACTGCACGAAGGCAAGACACACATCCTACAGTGGTTCATACCCCTGCTAACAGAACATTTTACCATGTGGTTAGATGCAACCCAAAACATTCACAGCCATATGCATCTGCCTCAAGAAGTTGCATCTTGCAATTCCTACCCAGTTCAACAAGGCTTTTGGAACCACACTTGCCTATTTAAGTAAGTAGATCAAATGAACTGCATATTTGTGCAATTTGCTGAATCCAATCCAAAGTGTCATTGTTGACTATTCTACTTAATTTAGTCCAGTTGAAGGAGAAGAATTTAGTTTGGAGTTTACTTTGGCAAACTGGCAATAACAGAAACAGAAAATTGAGAGTAAATCCAAATCTGCACATTGACTAAGAACTCAGCTATAACCAATTGCAGAATACAAGAATTACTTCATCTATGCCATCCTTTTAATGGCTATTGTATTTTCAGTCCTGCTTAAGGACAAAACTCCAAGCGGTCTGATGTTGATCCACACAGGTCTTTTCACAAGCAACCATGAAGTAGAAGCTCAAAGTTCATTTTAGATGGGACGGTGGCTTCTAGGAAACTTAAACAAAACAAAACAAAACAAATGCTTCTGCCACTTGTTGGCATATTCAATGCTCAGTTTGGCTGCTGAGAATAATGCACTTAACTTTTTTTAAAAATTTGAAATACTAATAATGATATAATGTCTTAGATATCATTAGATCACCCATATTTTCTCTGACATTTATGCCAAAATATAGGCTCACCCCAAACTGCCTGGGGTTTTGGCTGTTTTAGCCTCAAAGTGTTTGTCAGTCTAATACTTTTAGACACAAAGGTAAAGAAAATTAGAGGTGCTTAAAAGTCTGGAAGGTTTTCAAAAAATTCACTAACACTTTTCCCATCAGGGGCTATTTGTTTCAGTACGGCAGAAGTCTGAAACCTCACATTTGCTTTTTCCCTTAACTGCTTTTCAAACTTTTTAAATTGAAAATTCAGGTTACAATTTTATTTTGCTACTTAAAATGACCAATATACAATTTTGCACCAATTAGACTTGAAATGCATTACACATGGTAAAAAAAAAGAAATCTGGAAGACTTTTCAACATTTTAAACCTTCTGTTATACAACTTACGGAAATTTAATGAACTGAACAGTAAACTAACTATTCTGATCAGCTGGTGGAAGGCTGTTGAAGAACAAGTTCATATCTCTTGGGTTTACCTTTTTCTTTTGTTCTTCCGTGGCTTTGATGATTCCCGGATCAGATTTCCAGGATTTTCCAAAATTGTAGAAAAGTGCAACACTATTAGCAAGGAATGGAAGATGTATAAAGAAAAAATTGAGATGTGTTTACAGTCAAGGAATCTCAAGTGTAAAACTGAATTTCCTCTTGAACATTCTCACTGATAATTCTGAAATAAAATTTAACTAAACTTAAATTTTACTAATGGCCTGGAGTCACTGTCCTCAGAATTAACAAAATTCAGCACCGCTGTAAGAAGTAGCTTGGTACTCAGCATTTTCTACTGCTCAACCTTCAAAACTAACTTTTAAGAATGGTCTATTCCATAAGGTATTTCTAAAGCATTTATCCTTCTAAAGGATGAATAACCATAGTTCAGTTTTTGTAACTGCTCTCCCTTTTAATTAAATTAAGTCCCATGAAATTTATCTTCTTAATAACTATTTCCTGTTTTCAGAATAAACATTTTGGAGCTCTATTTTTAAGACAGACATTTGACTGCCTATGTCTTCAGCAGCTTGACATTCCTGTGATATCACAGGAGGGGCTGTTTCTAGCCATAGAAGGAATTTTGCTGCAATGGCCACTGCTGCATGGCAATCATGTCTCAACACCACTTATCTCCAAGAAAGGTAGTGTCTGAAACCTGGTCCTGTAATAAGGCAATACACATATTTTGCATCACTGAAAGTTATTTTTAACATACTAATATGTCTAATACTTAAAAAACCACAGGATTTATTATTCTCTGGAAGTGTTTATAAAATCACTTACCATAAAGACAGAAAATAACCACTTGTTTTAAAATACATTTCCTGCATTCAATGTCTTGCCATGTAACATGTCTAGTCTAACAGCACTTGACATTTCTCCAGAGAATTAAAACATTTTTAGCAGGGACATTGAAAAACCAAATACTTCAGATGTTTCTTTTCCACAAAAGAAAAATTATTTATTCTCATAAACGTACAAAAGACCTGACGAAACTGACTAAACACACTTGCTGTCAGCTGCCAGTTATAACTGCAAGGAGATGCCCTACCTGACAAATCTGTGGTGGCAGAAGCCTCTACAGCATTATCCAAACAAAAAGGACACCTATCACTCAGGCACAAAGCACTACACACCCTAAATTACACTATATTTTGAGTAACTTAGATACATACAGACGTAAGCAACTTGCAACGCAGAAGAACCCTGAAATGCAAACAAATACAAGTTGGCCTCTTTATGACTTCTGAAATGCTAACAAAGGCTCATTGTTCATGTGAAGTGTATCCCAAATAATTTTTGTTGTCCACCTGTTGGGGCAAGGAATTGGCTGTGAACTTCTAATAAAAAAAAAAATTGGCAAGCTAAATTAAAGTTTAAATAACGTATCTTATATAGTAGAATACTAGTATTAGCTCACTAAAGGGAATTAATCTTTCCAGTAACAAGACATTTCCTGCAAGTTTATAACAGGGGGAAAAAACATCAGCTATACTATAACTTAAACATTCACAGTTCTATTTTATACATTAGAGATGAAAAGCTCAGACTTCAAAATTTATACAATCCAACTTCTTCCTATTTTTTTTCTAAAGCTACCTGCTGCCAAAATAAGCTGGTGCAACTGAATTGCTTACCTAGAGAGAGATTACATTTTCTTTAGAATACTAAAATGTTTTTTTTACAACAGTGAAAACTGGTTTTTCATTAAATGTACCCTAATCAGACAACTGTTACAAACAACAAAGGTACAACTGAAACCAATTTTACGACCCATTTCTAATTACCACACATCATGTCTAGACTCTTAAAGATGTGGGAAAAGACGACGAGGGTTTTTATAACCTTAATGCTTTGGAATAGTTTTTCTACTAACTAAAATTTGGACAACCTGTAACACAGCAGCTGTCCATTGTCTCAACTTACTCTTCCCCCATTTTACTCCCTCAAATACAGAGAGAACGTAAGAGATGCCCCAGAGAGCCTGTTTTGCCTGTCCTTTTATCATGGTGGTGTCAGATGAGTGCAATGCTGACAATATAAATTGTGGCAGATAAGGCACCTTTGTGCTGCAGTTGGGAGACTACATGAGAAATTAAAAGTTTTCTTCTCCAGGATATTTCCAGCATGTAATGTAGATATAGAACTTCAGCTGTAAGGTTCATCTCACCCACTTTAAATCAAGCAGTATACCTTCACCGACATCAGAAAGGAAAAAAAGCCATGTCCAGTCTATCTTCGGTATCAAGATATTTAAATTAGGTAAGAGAAGCAGAGCCTTACAAGTGGTTATTTTTTGTCACTGGCTACGAAGAGTGCTTAAACTTCAATACAGATGCCCACACTAGAGGTACCTAAAATCATGCTGAACTCCCCTCTGAAGCTTACTTCCAAAGAGATCTTAGCAACTTGCATCACAGACATCTCTCAAAACTCTTCACATGTAAGAAACCCTTGTAGGTTTGCAATAGCTTCAGAGTAGGGAATTGGTTCTCTAGAGAGAGTGTCTCATTTTGTGTTAACATCCTCATTTACAGCTACACAAGGAAAAAGGACATTACCATATTATTAAGGGCTGCAAAATGTATAATATACCAGGCATTCACACCTCCTGCCTTGCCATCAGTTTGCTCTCTTTTATGCAGTTTCCCCAGCTTCCATTGAGAGACAAAGCAGAAACACCCAGGAAACACTTCCTACTTTTAGTCCTAATCAATATCCTTTAATTATTAGAACAAATACAAGAGGCTGAAAATGATTCCAGGAATTGGAACCAAAAAGGTCATTTCATTAAAAAGAAAATTAAAACCAAACAAGCACCACACAAGCCCTAAGTGAGGTAAACATGGGATAGGTTAATTTTTCATCGTGAACTGTAGTCTATTTAGAAGGCCCCAAATACATGCAACTTCCTGCTATCAGACATCATACAAGTCTGAAATCAAGCCAAAATGCACATTATAGACCCAGATGTGCCCTTTCACTAACCAAAAATCCTTTTCTCCTACACAGAAAAATCTGCAGCCAGTGTAAGCTGTCAAGAGATCAAATACATGCTAATAAACCTGCCAATTCCCAGAATCACAGCATCACAGAATGGGTCAGGCTGGAAGAGACCACAGTGGGTCATCTGGTCCAACCTCCCTGCTCAAGCAGAGTCATACCAGAGCACACGGCACAGGACTGTGTCCAGACAGTTCTGGAATTATGAAGGGAGACTCCATAACCCCTCTGGGCAATCTGTTCCAGTGCATGCTCACCCCCACAGTAAAGAAGTTCCTTCTCATATTCAGGTGGAACTTTCTGTGCACCGGTTTCTGCCCATTGCCTCTTGCCCTATTGCTTGGCACCAGTGAGCAGAGCCTGGAAACACCCTCTGACACCCTTCCTTCAGATTCTTAGAGACATTGATGAGATCCCCTCCCAGTCATCTCTTCTTGAGTCTCAACAGGCCGAACTCCCTCAGCCTTTCCTTGTAAGAAGGATGCTCCAAATCCCCAATTCATAACAGCTGTACATCTGGATCTAAGAGTCCAGGTAGGTAACAGCAGATAGCTACATGAGAAGCCTTATTTGATTAGGCATTTATTAGACAAAATCCATTTGTAATTAACTGAAGTTCTGCAAAAGCCCCCTACCTCCATTTCTATCTGACATAAAAGAATCCCTTAGCTTGCAAATAAATTCAGTTAGCGTATCTCCTCCACCCCGGAATTCTTTTTTTAACTTTTTTTTTTTTTTAACTTTTTTGAAGAAGCATTTAGACTTTATATGGGAACAGAAGTTCTGGCTAGCTGGGCCCAGAGTTTGGATTTTTGGGGTCTTTGGGTCCTGTAGAAACATGGCTGCTGACTTTTTTTTTCTGCATGCAAGGCTTTTTTCTCTTTTCCTGAAACTAATTTTGGTAATATGAATTTTTTTTAACTGCTTAACTGTACCAACTAGCTTGTTACAGTTTTTAAAATCCTATGGTATTGTATTGCCTTTGTGAAAGAATGAAAATCATCATAAATTCTCTTACACCCTGTTCTAAAATCCCTAATTTAAAAAGTGTGCAATGTTTGTTTTCTTTAACCTAGACCCCATGAATTGGTGAAGTATATTTCAAATAAGATAATCAATACAGTATTAGTCAATGATGAATTTTTAAAAAAAACATAAATTGCCTTATACAATCTCATTATCTCAGCACTGCAAAATATTGCTATTTTAAGGCAATAATCATAAAAGCTTGCTTAATTAAAACTGCACACTCCCATTTGCAACAAATGGAAGCAGAAGAAACAAAAAAAAAATACTGTGAATATTTTGGGTTACAGCAAACTGTCATCTTAGAAAGAGCAGTGTAAGAACCTCTTGACATAACAGGCAGTATTTGTTCAGCTGGAACTGAAAAGACTGCAGGAACAACTGAGATATGATCTTGGTATCTGCCCTGGACATTTACAGGACACAAGAGAATGTTCTACCTATAAATACTAATGAAAAAGAACGAAATGTGAAATTCTAGTCCCACATTATTAAGTGTAATTTTAAATAAGTTTTTTTCTTTTAAAAATAAAACTAAATTAAAATGTAGTGACTTAGTGCGTAGGATTTTTGAGGGCATTTTCACTCCTACTCTGCAAACACTAGAAAACTAGAATATACTAATGGAGCAAGACATAACTACCCTTTGTTACAGGCAAAACATAGTTACAGGGATGCAGCAAAACAGTGGCAGGGAGGCATAGGACCATAAACTCATATATAGACTCATAAATACACAGATCATATTCCTCATTCCCTGCAAAAATAGGATTTCTACTTTAACAAATACATCAGACTCGGAAGCTGCTGAGAAAAATCCAACAGAATGGAGACATTTACAAAAAATTCAGTACATTTTCAATATTGGCTTTTTGAAAGACACATTATTAAGCCTTAGAATTTAGAGACTTATTTTTCACGTGACCACACTGAAATTCAAGAAAATGCACTGCAAGTCCTTGGTTTTATTTTTCTTTATGATACATTGCATTAACTGCTCTTTTCTGTCCCATTAGGATCAAACACAAAAGAATTGATGATCTTCCAGACACCTTCAATATATCTACAAGAAAAGAAAATTCTTACAAACACCTAAATATTAAAGTAGCACTTGCAGCAAGTAAGATCTTTATGTTATTTAAAATACAAAGTTCCAGTAAGGCAACTCCTGATAGTTGTTTAAGGTTAAAAACTCTCTTCCCTGAGCAAAAGACAGTCAATTTGTGAAAACTTCCAGGACAGGTTTTATCACTTGAACACTACAGAGTGTAAAGTAGTACTCTAGTCTGCTGTAAGCAATCATACAAAGCTGTAAAAATACAGGAATTCTTTATCCAACCACAATGCTGTGCCTCGTGCTATAAAAATAGAGCAGGCATGCAATTTCTTTTTTTGCAATAAAGCTACAGGGCAATTTTCCAGAAGAAGAATGAATTTGGAATCTTATTACAAAGACTTCCAATTAAAAATCACCAATTAAAGGAAGATGGCCTCAAGCACTTGGTCTCTAAAACTGCTTGTCAGAGAATTGTGTCAGCTCTAATGAAAGTAATTAGTAACTGAAGGTCTTAGACCACTACTTCTGTGATAAAAAGACTGTTGCAAAGGTTGTGAGACACCCACTTGGGACAGAAGCAGGACAGTATTTTATTGACATTCTGAAGTCAGGTTTCCTTACGATAATTAATTGTCTATACTTCTAGTGAACAATTAACATTATTCTGTGACGAAAAAAATATGCCAAACTTCAAACTACTTAATGAGAATGACTAACAGAAATAAAAATCTAAGCAAGATGGTAGAAAAGGAAGTATGAGCTTCAGGATAAAAACCTCACAATTTGCCAGCTTTAAGGGACAGCTTTCTACATCAAGAGATAGGCCATCATCAAGTTGTGTTGGTTGTGCAGCCATTTTAATGTGGTCAAGGACTTTAAATCAAAGGTGGACACATTCTTAGATTTGGTCCAAGCTGATGTTATGTTGGCACAAGAAAGCATTTCACAGTAGCTCAACATTTGCAACCAAAACCACGTAACAGCATTGGCTAACATGAGCTTCTATTTCTAACTACTGTTTTTGAAAATCTTTTTCATAGTCATTTTGTACTCACTTTTCTCATTCTGCAGTCAACAGTGAATTGGAGTAAAAACATAAAATAATCAGGCCAGGCAGAGAGACTGGTAGTAGGACCAGCATTTCTAAATAACTGTTTCAAGACATACCAATATTGGCATCATTCTTTTTAACTTAACAGCAACTAGATATTAATTTTTAAGCTGTTGGGCTTTTTTTATTTTTAACATGCCGTAACAGTCATTTCCAGCTGCATGGGACTGCTATGAACAGCAGCATCTTTGCAAACACTGCCAGAATGGAAGCCAAAGGTAGCATGGAAGCAGGGTCTCCTCTCTATTCTCAACCCAAAAATACACATCTGATTTAGTTATGCTTGCAGAACATATCAAGAAGATGCCAAAACAAAAGCACTGCTACTATCCTATTTCATGGCAATTCCTTTCAGGATGAAAAGAAAACCAGTTTCTACAAAAGCCACACCAGCATCCTCATAAAATTCACTGCAACTATTTACAACCATAAGAACTGTATTAAACATCGAATCTCTACTTTGTTTCCTTGGCTACTGAAATTACAATACCCAAGAAAGTTGTTTAAAAATTTGAATCTATTTCCTTGCCATGGAAAACTAACATTCCCCACTGAACTCTGAATCAATTTCTACCTCCATGAGTAAGGGAAATTCATATCTAGACAGACAATCAAAACCACAAAAAGATAGCAATATTTTGAATCTCTGTAATCTAATATTGTTAATACACGTTTTCAAAATAACTTAAAATATAGTTATCAAATGTATCTAAAGCTTGTATGAAATGGAATTTCCAAAATATTTAGGAAGATCTAACTATGAAACCAATTCCACTGAAATTGATACAGACCATGAAGTGGCCTACAGCTTTTCAGAAAAGTAGTGTCTAAAAAATGCAGTTAATTACATTGTGTCACCTCACAGCCAGAGAATAATTTACAAAGCTGCTAACATTTCCTCCACATAAGAAGCTGGTAAAGCATGGGAAATTCTGCAGACTACTGTAAGTAAATTTTGAGGAAAATCTTTTACTTACCAAAGCACAGCAATAGCGTGCACATTTTTAAAGCAATAAAATAATCACCATTAATATGGAAAGCAATGTTTGGTGGCGATTCCCTTTTTAAAATTTTTATTAGTTTACTTACTATTATATGCAGGATATAGCTGTGTAATTCCTCATACTATGAACATGAAAAAAATACTACTATACACAAAAAAAGGATATCGTTCCAAAACCAGAAGAACCACGTCACATACATCCAGAATTTTGTTGCCAAATATATTCCAAGAGGCAGTGCACTGTGCATGGAGTGATCAAAGAATGACCTGTAATGTAGAACAATGTCACATGGTAAGTTTTGATTTATAAAATGTAAATCCTGAACTACTGCTTCAGGAAAACACTTCCTATTAAAATATGTACTATATGGGATATTGCAGAATATGCCATAAACACATTTTCCTCCCTTTTCTGTTCAAAGTTCATGAGAAATTCCCTTTTTCAACCTGCCAAGACAGGCAGAATGAGTAAATACTCATGCTAAAACTACACTGTGAAAGCAGTTAGGAACCTGTAAGATTCTTAGCCACATGAACAGTGGTTGCAAATTGTATTAACTTTTGAGATTCCAGTGCTAAAGACGTTTTGGAAACCCATACAATGAAAACTGCACGTTAAAATTACTTCACTAAGAAAAAAGCTTAAGAGACCTTGGTGTTACCAGCCTATATACTTGAAATATTTCAGATTATTGAATATTTTGCTTCTGCTACAGCTGCCAATAGAAAGTTGGAAAAAAAATCCAGATTAATTCAGTTCCTGTATCACTACATTTGCAAGTTCTAAGATAAAATGCTGCTACATTAATTAAAAAAAAAAAAAGATTAAGCCATCAGAATTATTTTCACTTTCTTACACTCTCGCATTTTAAAGCCTCTTCTGAATGAAGCTGAATACAGTTGAGACAAACTAGGTGAATGACTAGGCTACTCCATATTCAAGAAGAAATTGCTGTGAAACCTGTGGAAAGCAACACTCTAAACAACTAACCTCCCTGAAATAAAGCTTCTGCATGATCTGCCTAAACACCCTGATATTGATTCATTTTGCTTTTTGTGCTGGTGGCTCCCTCAGGGCGGCCATAGACAAGTGTGTGCAGGGAGTAGTTTTTCCATTTCACTTCTTTACTCCCTTACAGTATCTGTCTCTTCTGTAGTGGAAGTTCCTTAGGTCTTTGGAGAAAACCCTGTAAGGAACATAAGCTCATTTGATGAGTAAGTGACTACACATTTGGACACACAGTAGTTACTTTGCACAAATCTTTCTTTCAGTGACTTCTGTGCATTTGTGTGTGTGTGAAAACAGGGAGGAAAACACAGCTAAGCAGATTAGCTAAAAATTCTACAGAAAGAAGGAAAACACTATTAGAATAACAGCACAAGTTTAATTCAGCTGGGCTTTGTGAAAAACACTTCAGAAAGGATTTATACTAAACATTAAGCAATGGATAAGAGAAAATAAGAACGTTAATCCTGAACACATGTCAGGTAGGCCAAAAATATAAAACTTGATAAAACACAGATCTTGAGAGATTGGAAGAAATCTTGTCCCTCCTTTCTGTAGGAGGCACAGTTGAGGATCTGCATTGTCAAACAGTTTTTTTCTGTGAGAGGAGGCCAGCAAATTGCACAGCTTTAGAGGTGACAAAAAGACTAAACAGATCATCTCCAAGATCCTGCAAAAGCCTGATAACCTTCCACTGCCCTCCCAGTCTTCTAAGTCCACTAAAATCTTCTGAACTTGGTTTAAGGAGCAGACATATTTTCCTCTTCAAACAGAAAGAAAAGAGAAGCAAGTGGTTCTAAATAAACATGACATCCAACCCCAGAAAAGTGGAAAGGTCCTAAGCATGGGGATACATCAAGTTCTTCAATCTTGGCCACACATGATAATGATAGGAAAGGAGAGATGATGTAGTCTACAGATCTTGAAAATCCACTGGAGCATGACTAGGGGTGTGTGTGTGCGTGTGTGTGCACATATATTTGTAGGTGCATTAACAGAAATTTAAAGTAATCATAAATACAACTGAAAATCTTTATTTTCGGGTAACAAGATGTATAAAAAACACTATCAGAAAGCAGGCTTTTTCTTTAGTCAATTCTTTCCACAATAACAAAAGCTATGAAATCTGATTCTGACTTAATTTCTCTATAAATCTCTTTAGATGCCTTTATGCATTTAAATTACTAAAAAACCCCAGTTTTAATGGTACACTTGCACACTGTCTTTATTACTTTATAGTAACTTTTCCATTGCCTGCTTTCTGTAATATTCATGCTGATAACTCTTTGTAGACAGACATTCAGCACCCTCCTCTGGATAACGACTGAATTTCTGTTCTGCTGTTAGCTTCTGTTAGCTCAGTGGTATTCACCCAAGATAATTCCATGTTTCGCAAGACAAAAGAGCATTACAGGAGCTACAGTTGCACAAGATCTTTCCCAGAAATAAAGACCAATTCCAACAAATGGAAATTTAAGGTTATCTATCCAATAAAGATGCCAGCAAAATACTTCTTGCATGCACACTAAACAGACAGTGTCCCAGTAGAACACTTACTTTGAAAGAAACTGCACCATAGCCCAAACGCCACCATACATCAGCCCTTTAATGAGCCAAGAATCAATGTCTAGGTCTGCTATAAACCCAACCAGCCAAATAACTAGGAAAGGAGTTCCCAGCATCACCTTCTGACGGAATTCCTATGTAGAAACAAACACCAGTAAGTAATTATATTTTCAGGAACAGATTGCATAATATTCTCTGATAAACAGAACAGTCATGAAAATTAAATTCTCAGGAAGCTTTACACTGGGGCATAAATCTTCATAAATTTTTCTCATTTCCTGTATTTACATACCTCCAATGAATTTGCAAGGAAAAGAAACCTTCCTAAAATAATATTATGAATCAGTAACTTTGTTTGTTTTAAAACTGTCTTCTAGAGACTTTGCTGCTAATCCAGAATCAAGGCAACATTAGCACTTCTTAAAGAATCCCTAAGTGTATAAACTGCAGCACAGCACATGACAATCTCAGTGAACTTTTACTACTCACGTAACTGCAGTCTTTAAGTCATACTGAAGCATCTACGAATAAAGATAGGACCTTTTTTATCTTACATTATGCGTGTACATCTCCTGATGAGAGCACTAAACTCTTTCCAGATAATCAAAGCACAGTGACAATGAAATGTACAAATCACTTCAGGTCAATATTTGCTGCACTGTTATAGTGCCACAGGGTTAAAGCACAGATTGTAGCAGTACTTTGAGCATCTTGATGCAATACATCTTTAAATCAAAAAATTATAACAAATCAGTGGTACCAATACTTAATATCCAGCACAACACTCTGCCTGAGTGTTGATGGATACTAAGAAGAAAACATTAACTCTTTTTAAGTTATCAAACAATAGGCAGGAGGACAGTTCTTCATGCTAGAGCAGTATGTTAACCCTTACACCCTCATTTCCTGCCTCTTCCTATCTGCAGTATTAAACAATACCCTGAGAAGCAAAAGGCCTCCACGTTAGGTATTTATATATTACATTATACTACTAAGACTGAATGCTTCTTTCATTCAACCAATAACAATAAACAATACATAATTAGAGAGGAGATCAAAGCTCAGGATACCCAAAATGCTTCTTTCCTCAGCTACCTGAGAGTCAGTTTTGGAAAGCCTTGGCTTACCCCAACAATACGAGACCACTCAATACTTTCCTAATATTGCGTTAGCACAAAAACTAAAAGTAAGGGTATGGAATCTTAGGGTTTATTTCCTCCTGCTCTAAATAAAGCACATTTTTTTTTCTTTTGCAATTACTTTTTCCATAATAAAAAGACATTCCTTAAAGTTGAAATGTGGGGAAACCACAGTCCTGAACTTCCCATAAACAAACACACAGGTCCCCAAACCAAGAGCAGTGGTAAGATTGATCTACGCAAGTGTTATACTACTACTTACCTTATCTGCTTTTAGTTTTCTCAGAAACGATGGACTATCATACCCCTTTGCCTGTCTTGCTTCTTGTAGATGATTGATCATCCAAACATTCTTCCTTTGTTTTGCAAGATCAAGTGGTGATTCTCCCTGTCAAGAGTATAAATGTGGGAAACATCCAATTTAAAAATAAAATGCATTTGAAGTACTTTTGAAACAGAAGATTGGCTGTTAAAAACAATACATCTTAAATCAGTTTAACTACATGCTGGCATACTTTTTGCTCTGCAGCTTACTTGACACCAAACATCATTCATTCCTTTTGGTTTTTCACTCTCTCAGAACTATAAAAGTGTGGACAAGTCAAATATTAAATGTATGATCCTGACAAGATGTACGTCCTGACAGTAATAATTGTTGCCTTTGGCATATAACAAATCTGTGTTCCACTCTTCTATACACAGTCTATTAGCCTGTAAATGAAAGACTGTGCTTCCCCCTCAGCTATTGACAGGCAGCAGAAATCAAGCAAAGAATAAGAACTTGTGACCCACTGGATCATGGAAAGTCTCCGAAGTCTAAAGCCTGACTTCTTAGTTAATTCTCTGCCTTTTGGCAGAGTGAAGTTACTAATATTATGGAATGCTTCTAGGATTTTTTTTTCCACAAGCTTAATGTTCTTAGGTTCATTTCAGCTACTGAAGTCCTAGGAAGAAAACATGGAAGAATAAACTGAGTGCTCATGTCCATCTTATTTCAAAACTCTGAGCTTTTACTCTGAGCTTGTGTTTCATGTATTTTGGGTGCTAAGCCAGCAATGGCCTATGTTTTTATTTCTGTAATTTCAGAAAGGACTAATAGACGAAGCAAAAGAGAAACATAGAGCAGAAGATACAGGGACCAGAGGTGCCTACCAAACTGATTTGATTTTATTGCTTTTTAAACATTTAGGAAGAGAGCTAAATGAAAAAGTTACTGACTTGGTCTAAAATTATAGAGGAGGCAAGAGACAACCAATTGCAGGTACCTCCAGCTTCAGTTTTGCATTTGACTCTTCCTCTCTTCTACTGGAGTTAACTCCCCTCCTAAACAAATCATTCATGGAGGCTTGAAAAATGGCTGAATCCTCCATCGCTCGGCCCCCTCCTAAAAAAAAAGTGAGACAGGTACTAGAAACTGAAACTACCCAGAAAGGGCAATAATTACTATAGACAGAAGCGATTTCAAAGATTAAAAACTACAGTTAGCTATCTGTATCCCATAGAAAGACAATGGGAATTGAGTACTTAACTGTCATCTTTGCCTTTGAAATCTTGCTCCAAATCTTTAGGAGAGTAAATAGCACAGACTACAAATTATGAGGTGAAGCTTTTTGCTACTTAACAGGACCTTTCACACCTTCTGTGCGAGAAGTATAACTAGCAAAATCAGTTAAAAAAGAATAACCTTCTCTGAGTTAACTTGGCTTCAAAGTTATTTAGCCATATGTTTTTTTAAACAGATTAAATGAACTCCATTCTCAACAGAAATGCCTGAAATCAAACTATTGGTGCCTGTTTCATCACAAGTTTAATAGCACCTTGAATTACTTGTATCTGGGAAACTCCAGAGATGCTGTTGTTTTAGTATCACCTTATATAGCCAGACTGTAAAGATTACCTGTGGACAAGCAATCCCCTCTGGGAGTTGATCTCCCAAGTAAATCCTGAAGTTGTCTTGGGGTCCAGCTGAGCATCCCTTCCACTAGAGGGCCATGAGACACCTAGGAACTGCCTAGATAAAAAAATTGAGGGAGCTTTAAAGAAGTCTTTGACTATACTTCTCATCATCTGGCCATTTTAATATTTTCCTTGTCTTTACAGGAGTAGTGGATGGCTGACTTGCTTAAAAATTTAAGAAAAAATATATTGGGGAACTTAATCTAGTAACACACTTAAGATTGTCAGCAAGCAATAAGGCTTCAATAATATATTCAATATATATTTAAAGTATTTAGATAGAAAGAATAATCTGAAGAGTCATTATGATAGGGAAATGTACACGCAGACTTTCACGGACAAGCCTAAGATACACTGCATAATCAAGAACTACATTTAAAGTTCAAGAAATGATTCACTTACAGATTAGAGAAAAAAAAAAAATCTTTCTTAGACCTTAAGAGCTCTTTTAGGTCTCTATATCTCTCTACTAAAAAAAGGAGTCTCTGCTCATACTTAAATAAAATTTACAAGTTTTCCCCAATGATAAAATTTACAAGTTTTCGCCAGTGATAACCCGGCTCCCTGGGAAATCCTGTCCTCATCTGCCCAATCTGTCTACTGGTGTGGCAAGATAATTTCCTCAAGAAAAAAAAATCAACCAAACAAAAAAACTCACTCTACTTTGATTACTGAAGAGCAGCTTCTAACTCTAACATTAATCTAGTTCTCAAAAAGAAAAAAAGAAAGTATCTTACTACCGAAAGGAAAATATTAATTTCTTGTACAGTGTAATAAAAGGAGGGTACATAACAAAACAGGACTAACTCACTGCTTGTATCAAGCTTTGCTCTAGAATAGGAGTGCTATTGTTCAAATGCTTCACAAACTGTCATGCAAAGTAAAGAACACCTTCCTGAGATGACTGGTCCTGGTTTGTTCCAATCCTAGGCAGCCAGCAGCATGTGCCTTTCTAACACAGACTAACTGGAGCTGATAACAATAAAGTCAAACCTCGCATCTAATATTTCAGTCACTTCATCATTTGAAGATTAACAGCTTTCAGCCAATGTATTTCTTTAATCTCAGCTGTTTTACCACCATTCTTGGTGAATTCCGTGGGGTATCTGAGAAAAGGACTTCACAAGATAGCGCTGCAGAAATCTGGAAGTGACTGCATTAGAAAGAAGCCCTTCACAATTCCTTTTAATTCTGAGGAAACACGAGCCAAACACTTAACAATTAGTTTTCGGCTCAAAGAAAACTTTTTTGCTGAACAGTCAAAGGAGAGGCACCAAACTGAGTTTCTATATGCCTTTACGAATCCACCAAATTTTCATATTTCCTATATATTTACTACC
Organism: Corvus brachyrhynchos; assembly: GCF_000691975.1. NCBI lineage: Eukaryota > Metazoa > Chordata > Aves > Passeriformes > Corvidae > Corvus > Corvus brachyrhynchos. The sequence continues at coordinate 14,062,023 of NW_008237919.1, read as the reverse complement.
ACTTATCAGCATCCGTTATAAAGGCTGGATGGCAAAACTGACATTGCTCAAATGATTTTGATCCTCTGAAGATTCTAAAAACCTGGGAAGGCATGCAAGAAACCTAGACTCCACTGCGTAAGATAGGCAGTGGTCAGTGAAACCAGACACATGTCTTCTGGCACGACTGGAAAGATTATCATGATCCAGCAGGTACAAAAACCTATTTTTCTACTGACTGCTGCTGTCTGTCAATAAAGAAGGCAAGACCATGAACTAGCAGGCTAGCAGATACTTCTTCATATAGCCAAACACAGAAATTTTTGTTACGGATTTCATAAGAGTCCAGAAATGCAGGTAAGGTGATGACTTCAGAACTCCAATCACATTAATCAGTCTGTCAAGACAAGCAAGGTATGACATACTGATTTTTTTTCCACAAAAATACCTTAATTTTTTTACCATAGGTGGCATAGGAAAATAGCTTTTCAACACAAGAAGTGAGACTAGAAGCATAATTCATCCACACAACTGACCTTACAGATCAGGAATAATATATATTCACACCTCAGTGCATGCAAGAGGCTAGCTAATTTGTTTTAAACATGTAAAAAGCCATGATTTCTTCCAGTGAGTTTTCATTCATGATTATGAACATTTCTGATATTCTGAAGTGGATGTAGGAGCTAAAAAGCTGCCAGCAAAATTTGGCTGCACCTTTAAAAAGGCTGTTCCATGCTCTTCAAGAAAACTGATGCACACTTTTCTTTTTTTTTTTTTTTTTAATATAGTTCTATCACTTGTGTCCAAGCAAAATAGGCCCTGGCCATCTTAATCAGTAGAAAAAATGGTGAAAGGACAAACAAATTAAATTATGTGTTAACACATTAAAGCTGTGTTTTCAAGTGTAACCACTCTGCCTGTAGCACTCTTTAAGTGGAAAATACAAATATTTGCAGAGAAATTGAGTAGAGAATTCTTTTTCTGAAAGTGAATTCTCTGACACCACAGATGAAACAGTTTGGGCAGCAAAATGCATCTAAGTTGATATACAGAGCATCTGGAGGTAATGGACAAAACCACATCCCAAAGGCACACCTTCCAAGGCTGGAGAAGCTCCAAGTCTGTGGCAGAAATTCTAAGAGCTGTTTTGCTGGTCTAACATATGCTGGAGACGGGCTCTGTTAGTACAGAATCTAGATGCATTGTTAAGAAATTCTAGTAATCAGGCAAGTTAAGTTCACATGCAAAAAAAGAGCCCCTTTGCTTATTTTACTCCTACTGGCATTTTCAGGCTTCCAGTTTGCTTACTAGCACTGGGAGACCGACTAGAGAGAGAATTTGTCAGCTCTCTGGAAGAGGACAGAGATGTCTCACATCTCACTCCAACAAACGATCACCTCAGAACTTCACTAGAAGATACTCAGTCAGGTTTCCAGTTTTGCATCCAAATACACCGGTCTTCACACATGCAGTCTAACTGCACACCCCACTCGCCTATATTTACACATAATCATTGTTACATTATTTACTTGAGTATTTTTCATGGTGCAAAACTAGTGGTTATGCATCACTGTTAGGAAAGAAACTGCCAAATGACAAATTAGTGGCATTGGTTTTGCTCCCTTCATGATCCCACTATACCCACAATGACCTATCCTTGAGATTTATCATAGGCTCTGTTATTTCTGCCTCAAACCACTTCCAGTTAAAACAGACCAAACGTTTACCTTAATATTTTGAGCATCAACATTAGCTCCAGCTTCTAACAGAAGACTAATAACTGTAGTATTTCCTGCTAGCACAGCCCAGTGCAATGCTGTGTTTTTGTGGTATTTGTCTCCCAGATTAACCGAAACATTAAATGTAAGTAGCAATCGCGTTGGATCCACACTAGGAAAGAAAATTCTTGTTAGATCTACAGATGAACTCAAATACATCCCAACTTATTGCTGAAGCATTCAATTTCTATGAAGATCATTAATCAGGTATACTATGTAATAGCAAAGTGACATTTTTTGCTGCCAATTATGAATGACCCAAAAATCTCTTCCCACCAAAACCAACCACCATTCTGATGGCTTTTAAAGGATCTCCCTAAGACAGCTCATTCTGGGATATCACAAAACATTTGTTCTACAATTCTAGTTTTGTGTTTACCAAAAATCTAATAATACTAACAGATTTGTAAAAATATGCACACGATTATATACTTGAAAAACGGAAGTTCAAAACATGTTATGTTTCCACTTCACAATCCAGAAGATGAAGATAAAATAGGATGAGAATGTTGGTAACGGCAGGTATTGGTAAGAGCTAGCTTGTGCTCCTCCCAGCAATTGATGGAGATGGGCCCTTCCAAACAGGAATCTAATCCGAACGTTTGTTCTTTGGAGAAGTGTTATTTTTCATCAATTTTTTCCAATCATCTCCACAGGAAGGAATAGTGAATACCTCTTCACAGTACCTTCTCTCTTGAAAAAGTCATTGCACTGGGTTTGGCTGAAATCAAGTTAATCTTCTCCATAGTAGCTCCTATGGTGCTGTTTTGGACTTGTGATCAAAGCAGGATGGTAACATAGGGATGCTTTAACTATTGCTGAGCAGTGCTTACACAGAGTCAGGGCCTTTGCTGTTCCTCATGCTGCCTGCCAGTGAGCAGGCTGCGGGTGCACAAGAAATTGGGAGGGGACACAGCTGGGACAGCCGACCCCAACTGACCAAAGAGATATCCAATACTGCATGGCAGTGTGCTCAGCAATAAAAGCTGGGGAAGAGGAGTAGGAAGCAGAGAACATTCAGAGTTACAGCACCTGCCTTGCCAAGTAACTGTTACAGGTGATAGAGCCCTGATGACCTGGAAATGGCTGAACTTCTGCCTACTGATGGAAAGTAACAAATTAATTCCTTATTTTGCTTTATCTATTCAACTGTGTTTATTGCAATGCATGAGTTTTCTCACTTTTACCCTCCTGATTCTCCTCCTCATCCCACTTGGTGGGAGTGAGGAAGCGGCTGTGTGGGGCTGAGCTACCAAGTGGGATGAATTCACAATAACCATAAATGAAGAAAGATAAAAAGGCAACTGTGGAAAGAACACTGACTAGTTAACAACAGAAAAAATACTTCCCAAAAAACCCCAAAACAAGTCACTACTATATGCCACTTGGTTAACATTAAGATAAAGTCAAAACTGCACATATTACCTATGTGTTCTGTAAGCTGCCCACATTAAAGGTGTCATTCCATTTTGATCCATCATATCTACATCCTAAAAAAAATGAAAAAAAACAAAACTTGGTGAGATAAGTAAGCATACTCAAGATCCAGCAGATATAAGGTTTGCAATGAGAAGCAGTGTTCTAAGACTAATCATCTGAATAGGAAGAAAAACTAGCAAGCTTTTAGCAAATAGAATTTAAAAAGTGAAAATAAACATTAACACCACCATTGCCAAAATACAACCATTCCAATCTATTTTGGAAACTATGAAATAGTCATGCTGTGTAAGACCAGTAATTTCTAATTTACTATTAATCTGCAACATTAAAGATATATATAGATGGTGTATTACTACATTCAAAATATACAGAAGAAAATTAAAATAATGCACCTATATTTAAAAAGATACTTGACAAATTACTAGAAATACCACTGTCTGGATCCTACATCCTAGTACATGCCAGTCGCATCGATTTTTCCACTTCCAAGCAATTTTCCTTAGTTCATAGAGTTCCAAAGGTATTAATGTATCTGGATACCAAGCTAATGGATGCCAGAGAATTTTAAAGTTGAAAAAAAGACATTAATAAAAACAACTTGCTCAGAAATAAAAATGATCTATAATCAAGTGGTGACTAAACCAATGGCTAAAAATAAATCAATAAATAAAACCATTATTACATTTAACAGAAGGTAGCCACAGAAAGACAAAAAAGCACCACCCAGACAGTTCTTTTAGACTCGTCAGAAAGGATTAATATCTAAGCATTTTTCCCCTCTTTCCTCACCTGCCTAGGGAAGTTGGCAATTCCTAAACACTCCGAGGCAGATTAGACTCTCAAGCACATTTGGGCAGGTTTCACAGATCAGCACTAACAAAATCACTGCAAGTTAACATAATGCAGGACATGAAGAGTTTTCCTTACAGGCAACAGAGCTATGACAGCATTTCCTGTGCCACTTCCCTCAGTTCTTACAAGGAAAATTAGATTGAAAGTGTTTCAATGAAGTCTTCTGCTAGAGGAATTCCTGACAAAAACCCAGAAAGTGAATGATGTTGCTTTCTGTCATCCCTAGAACCTTCCCTGCTCCAGTAGTCTGCGAAATGCCCAGCACCCTGGGATCCTGACTCACGCCGCTGCTAGCCTGACCCAAGCAGTTGTTTCCCAGAAAATCCAACTTAGTTCCTCCAAAGAATTGCTTTCAAAACACCTCTAGCCTGCAGATAACTTTATATTTCTGAGTTTTTACTCTGTCACCTAATTTAAGAAAAAAAGAAAGGAAATTTAAAAAACGAAGTTGATGGAGGAAAAGAACAGTTACTTGATTTACTTGCTTGTACTGTTTGTTCAGAAGAGTTACATGGCTGGAGATCAGGATCCAACTCTGTCTGCCCACAGGACTTGTCTCGGTTAGATCCTTTTGAGCCTACCAGGACCACATAACCGCTGGCATTGCCTTTAACCCCCTGTGGCTGAGATGAAGGAAATTAGAACCACTGCCCAATCTCAAGTTCATTCATCCTTGAGAAGCACGACTGATTCACAGCTCACACTGTGTGAACTACATTCTTGGAAGACTGTACAATTTACCACAACATGAACAATCACTCTTTCATCTTTAGATTTCGTATAGAAAAGCACCTCTCTGTGACAGTAGGAACATGTTTGGGTGTAAGCAGAACAATTCCTTCAATGATTCCACCTGACAAATCCAAACTACACTTTGACACTCAGCTAAAAGAAAAAACCCAAACCCATGAGCTCCAGACTATTCCCTGCACATAAGTCACCTGGACAGGCTACAGCTATTACTCATATTCAACTACTACATTGGCTGAGGCAGACCCCTTTTCAAAGGAACTTTAATGAGAAGCAAAGCAACTAAGATCGACTTGCAAACTGCTGTATAGACGTAACAAACATGATGTAGCTGTGGATAGCAAACACGTGCTCTAACAAACCTCTCATGAAAAATTCCTTGTTATTTCTTCATATCATTACCATAACCATAGAACAAGTGAGATATTTTAGAAAGAAAGCTCTGTTCCTGCTTTTTACCAAAGAGAGGACTGAGGCAAAAAAGTAAACCTTCAGCAGCTGGTACCTACTAAGAGACTCTTTTTCTATTCTGGTGTGTACCAACAGGCACTTTAGCATTAATTTCTTGTTTAACTCTAGGTGACAGATCAGTGCTCATGAAGGGGCGTGCCTGTGCTGTTAGGACATGGTGCAAGCATTGCAAGAATCAAAGATTCCAACAGTAAGTGATGCAATGATCAAAAATTGCACATACTGCTGCCCTCTGCATGTGGTTCAAGTGTGAACACTGTGGACCACAACTGGCAAAATCTCCTCTTGTTTCTAAGGTACAACTCTGGTTCTGAAAGAGAGGAAACTTTGCACATGCAAAGATAACCAGACTCAATCCTAGGACACTAATATGAGATTGCAAAAAAGCTTTCAGAGAGGCAAAAATAGTGGGGAGAAAGAGCTTTCTGCACGAAAAGGAGTTGCAGCAACTCCTCTGCTGCTTAATACTACTTTCTGAAAGCAAGGGTTGACAAGGAAGGATTCTGAAGGGCTGCTAGAGATCAGCATTAGGCTGACCAGGACATTTAACAAGCAATGGTCAAACCAGTACTGTGACGTGGTACAGCCTTTCCAAAAGCACAGAATGCATCAAGAGATCCTACTCAGAATTACATCCAATTACACAGAAAGGAATCAGGAATGTGCTCCTCTTTAGAACCATTACTGCTTGTTTCACAAAACACAGACCTTCACAGAAAAGACCCATCACATCCTTGCTCAGAATCCTATTCTCCATAAGGAAAAGATCCCTTTCACATGAACTGCTGCCCAGGGAAAGGAAAACAGGCTTTAAAAGCATATCGTAAAGAAGATTTATCAGTAAGGGTGATGTAAGCCTGACAGTATTTCTTAATTTAGGAAAGACATGCTAGTTACTGACTGGAAGCAGAGATTTTGTAGGATTCCTATGGAATGAACAGAGCACAGACCAACAAGAAAGATAACACACAGAACTAAACCTACCTCATTCCTTCAAACAGAAGCTCTGTTCTGAATATCCTAGTCCATCAAACACACAGTCAGTCTGGACAGTCATAAGGAAGAACACAACTGGACTTACAATTCTGTAAGTAATGTGCTCTGAGTTGGTTAGGAAATAAAATACTTGGTTCAGAGTCTTAATGCTGGCCTGAGCTTGGTGGAGAGAAGGAGCCTCAGTGGCAACTGAGGTGACAATGCTTAGGAACACTGCTCATGGACCACAGCACCGAAGTAACCAAGGCTGCTGGTACCACACTGGTATCTCCTAACCTAGATGCCACCTACTTCTAAGCCATAGCTCAGAAGGTGACCCTACATAGCTCGAGACATTAGTTAACATACGAAGTTGCAACTCTGAGAATAAACAAAAAATGCACTTGATGAGTAAGTTCTAGTTAAACTATGAAAATGATAGTTGAACTATGAGTAAGATATAGTTAAACTATAATTTTAGAACTAGAATATTTCTTACATGATTTTACTCTACAAGCAACTTTATAGTCACTCATCTGGGATTAAGTTACCTCGCACATGCACAGGATGAGAACACATTATTCAACCATTCGTATACCACATCCATATCTTAACTTATTCTAGGTGAATGTTTGTGTATGCAAGGTCCTGATATGCCTCTGGCATTTTAGGTAGTGTAAGCACAATATCAAGCAGTCAAATTATGCATTGAACATTTTTAAGTGCCTTCAAGATCTTTTCCAATTTTTCTTTCTCACATTTTTTAAAAATAAAGATCTTACCTAAACTTGAACTGTGCTACAGATTCTGTTATTTGATTTCTGATTATGTTTATATCATGTACTTGTCCCAGGCTTGATTTTGACCCAGGCTGACACAAACAACATGTGTAAATTCTGATACAGCCAGGTATCAGTCTCTCAGAATTTAGTGAGAGACATGACTAAATAAAAAGTAACAGCTGTCTGCTGCCCCTTGGCTGAGTAGTACTTGCTGGCATGAAAGTTGGTTCACTTCCAATCAAAGCCAGAGGGCATTTGACCAAGAGCTCCTCCCCTTCACCATGCTCCAGAAGCTAGAGGACTGGACTCAAGCCTCAGATTGCAAATCGAACCATTGGCTGCTGCAGCCCAGAAGAGAGTGAAACAGCAACACTGAAGCTGGATTCCAGCTGTCTCAAAAACAGACAAGCTAGAAATTAGGAGCAATTTCTTAATCCACCTGTCAGTTCTCTATTCAGTTATGAAAGCTGGCTCTTCTCTGACCACACTCATCCACAAAGGCATCAGGATCAGAACTAACACAGCACAACAGTCTACACTGATCCTTATTTTGATGTTTATTTAGTTGTCATTTGCCACACAGGTATTACAATTAGGTTCAGAACAAGGGCTAGCCTACTCTTGGATATAAGGGAACCCTGTCTCTTTAAAGACCAAAGGCAATTAAGTAGTAGTATATAGGGTAAGCCCACAGAAGCAAAAGCAGTTGAAGTTTCCAAATCCAAATCTCAGCACTACAAAGAAGGTGGGGAAAGAAATAAAAAGAAGAGATTAATGACCTCAGTACTAATTAAAAGAAGATTAAAAAACAGAATCATGTATTTCCCATAGCTTCTAGACAAGCCACGTAGTTTCTGTAGTTGTATGCAATACAGCTAGAGAACTATGATTTTAGGGATTGTTATTACAATGCTATTGATAGTACTAGATTTTAAACATGCAAATCAATATATGATTTTTAAAGTTCAATATTTTGAAGTGCTGTGAAAAATCACTGTTAAAATTAATTTGCATTTACATCATGGAAAGAATACCAAAATCCTACTTGATAATATTTGAGGGATTTAATAAAAATCAGTGTTTTAAGAACTATTGATAAGAAGAACTGTTTTCAAAGTAACAGGTTTTCATTTTTAAGGCGATTTTTGTGTCTTTATGTATGTACTCATGTAAAGACATACAGCTTCTTTTGAATTGAAGCATTATATGTTCAAATAAACAGGACAAATCTGTATATAAACATGAAGACAAACAAAGGGAGACTTCATAATCACAGTAGAATATTTTAAAGGCTATTAGTACTTTATTAATGCTATGCTTTAAACAAGTTCACACTTGTATAATATCAGCAAGATTTTTCTGGTAACATAAAATCCCCATATAATTATATGTAATTTGAGAAGAAAATACAAAACTTGCTCCTCATGCAAACACATTCCTCTCCAATCATTATTTCTTACAAAACAACAGTTATACAAAATAGGATCAGACTCTTCTTTTGCCTAGCTTACTCTTTACCATACACTAAGTACTGTTTTACCAAACAGATACAAACTGAATACTGCCTGGAGCAATAGCTTGGGGTTTTTTACATATACAGGTATAAGTAATTTTCTGCAGCAAATTTAGTATTTGTTTTATACAGACCAAACTCACTGATTTCATATTCTACATGACTCACTGGATCATATCTCACTTGGTATTTGAAAGAGTAAGCAGAATACAGAAGTGTGAACAGCTTTAGTAGTACTGTCATACAAGAGATGGGCTTTGACTTTTCTATATGGTTTACACAGTAAATCAAATTTGTGCTTCAGGCACATGCCTATGGGTGAGTAAATCTACAAATTACAGTGCAGGGGTGCATAGCAAAAACAGGATCAAGTTTTTGAGCAGACAGAATGACAGATGGGACACAAGAGGAACAGTAATGAATACACATTACATACAGGCTTTACAGATCTAGAAGTAATATAAGGGGCTAGCAAGAAGGTCTGGGGTCGTTTGGTTTTCTATTTACACAAGGAAGTAATTAGGAACAGCAATAAATTAAAAGTTGTTGACTGATATGTCACTAGATTCTTTATCCATGTATAACTGATGATTCTACGAAGAATTCTGCAACACTTGCTACCATTGTCACAGTTACATCTAAAGATTAAATTCATTAGAAATAAAGAATTAGAATTTCCATATACTACATTAGACAGGTGTGAATTAAAGCCAAAGTACTCAGACCACTGTTGCAGGAAATTAATTTAATAGGTGGCACATCAACATTGCAGTCTACAAAAAAGGACATGGAATTATTTTTATATTTATTCAAGTAAATATTTTGCATTTCCTTAATGACAGGTGTAAGTTTCAATTGTGTTCCTACTCTAAATTTTAGCAGAATCTATGTAAATATGGTATTACTTAAAATTTACCTGTCCCTTTGCTATCAGGTAAGCAACAATTGAAGTATGTCCAAACTGGGCAGCCAAATGAATACAGCTACATCCTTCTCCATCAATTAGCGACGGGTCTGCCCCGTATTTCATCAGCTGTACAACCATGGATAAGTGACCCTGTCTAAATGTAACAAAACACAAAAAAACAAACAGCTGAATAACTATATGCAGGAAAAATATTAAAATTTGAATACTGAAATACAACAAAGATGTTTAGCAGTTAATTACTCTATCAGAACTCCCACACTTTAACTCATACTTTAAAAACAGCAACTGTCATGATCTGATTCTCCAACTGAGTAAGCAAATTCATTTATATGAGAAATTCTATGCATATAGTGCATTCATCACATGCAATTTGCTTAACTGTACTGCATAGCAAAAGAGACAGTCAACAAAAAAAAGTTACTTTTTAGAAATCTAATGTTTAGAAATCTAATCTGTGACTTCTTCCATACCATATATGAAACCTGCTATTTTAAGAGATGTCAAACTGGCTAGATACTCTCACTTTTTGTGGAGCTTAAAAACTGTGGTAAAACAAAAAAAGGGGGAAAAGAGAAAATTGAAGGTCTACATTTCCTCCACCCTGTGTTGAAAGCTTATGCGTCTTTATGGCATAATGAGCACAGACAAATCCTTCTTTTAGACATGGTGCCTAAGTGTCAGTACACAGCTTCTGACATGAGCAAAAGATCTTTTCAATTTTTCAGAAGCACCTTCAGACAATGCTTCATAGAACAGATTGCAGGTATGAATGAACACCAGGAAATTTAGTCAAGATTTTGTGCTATTTACACAATCACAGACTGTGATCTGTAACAAAAAGAATATAGAAGATGAAGTCTTTAATTGAAGCTAACAACCAAGTCCTCACCTTTCGCAAACAGATTATTTTGATACATTAAATCTTCTAAAAGCTGATTTTCCAAGTCTCTTTTTGCCATCTACAGTTAAAAATATTAATATGGACACTGTTTCTTTCCCACCCATTTCTAGGTGGTTGTCTGAAGGAGCAGGTACTGCTTGAAGGCTGTCTTCAATTTTTTCCAGCCATATGTCGTTCTCTGACCATCTTCTAGATAAGAAACCCGATTTTAAGTGTATCTTTAAAAAAATCCACACATGCAATAGAACACTGCAAGGACAGTGTCACACAAAATCATCCCGAGACCCATTTGCAAAAGTGCCACTGAACTCCAGACAACTTGACAAAAACAAGATCTCAGAAGTAAGAGCAAGGTAAGTTGCCTATACTTTGCTTGTTGTTCTGTTGTAGCAATCATCTTCCTCTACATCAGAAAAAACCACATGCTGAAAGCTCCTTTATTTCAAACATGCAACATTCACAGTGAACTCAGTTATTAAAGACGGAATTAATTCTAGTGCGAAGTATTCCCATAAAATACAACCATTTCATAAAACTATCAGTACTCCATGTTAAGCAAAGAAACAGACAGAAAATTTCAGAAGACTTTTTCCTACCTTGTTGCCCAATGAAGTGGGGTAGAATTTAAATCTCCCCCAAGCTGATCAACAATAGCACCTTTTGATATATAGTATCTGGAATAACAGAAAGAGTAAACATTATTGCTTGTTTTGGTTAAACAGAAAGGACACAAGTGAGCATGTTTGATATAATGCAAAACAGGCAGTTAGAGATGAGAAGACCAGAACCTTTTCTTGCCTTCTTATAACATTCCTTTTTAGAGGTCAAGCATATAATTTCAATTTTTTTGCATTTCTGACAAGGGTTGGGAGACTAGGGATGTCTCCTACTGTGTTTTAAACATTACGTTATTTCCTAGTTTTATTCTATAAACTAACTGCTATATCCAGTTGTACAAACTGTGCTACTACAGAAGCATTATGGGGCTGTTGCATTAAATACAATTCTGAATTACTGGTAGAAGATTATGATGCTAGAAGACTATAATTTTTAGATAATTTTGGCTAAATAACAGAAGTATATACCATTAGACTTGCAGCTTGTAAAATCATTGGAATAACCCTGCTGAAGTCATTGATCCCAGAGATCACACTTAAATTTAAGTTACACATTTAGTGAAGGACTAAGATTTTTACATACTTCTCAATCATTATTAATCAAAGGAAAAAAACCATCTGAGTATTTAAAAAATATTTCTAAATGATGGACTAGAAATTATTTTTCCCTTGAGAACATTTATGGAAAGATAGCTATCTGTAAAAACAAAAGAAGCTACCTATTTTTAACTGCAACAATTCACATTCATAGTCATTTGCAATGTTTCTGTGAACTGTTTTCATTGCTGGGACACTAAGCTAGCAATATTATTTTTCCTTTGTGAAAGAAAATGCATGCTGTAGAAAGGTATCAATGTTTCTAAACACAGGCCTTCCCAGAAGGCTTCTAGTTTTTCATTCACCACTGTCTAACCTTTGAAAAGTACTACCTAGCTGTAGATTTAAGTGTTTGCACATTTCAAATACCTGTGCCTACAGACCTTTCACTTCAAAAATACCTGTCAGGTATATATGAACGCTGCTCTTCCACCCACACAAGCTGTCCTTCAAATCCTCAACACTGAAGTTCTGGCACCACAAACTCTGCTAAGTGTTTCATGACACAGCAAGAAGAAGGGCAACAAACAGAACAACTTGAAAAACGTTACTCTTAAGTAACTACCTTCATTTTCTAGAGTGCTTATGGATTCAGAGAATGAAATTTCAAAAACAGCCCTTCTAGGAACCTTTAGGAACAGAAACTGAAAAACGCATGTCACTCTAAACACAACTATAGAAAAAGTTCTTTTACACAGTTGCTTTAGAGCCATCAGACACAATGGAGTACTTCAACAGACTTGCCAAAGAAAAAAAACAGTGTGTAAGACAAATAAGATCTGCTCTGATTGATGCAGGACAGTCCACTCCACTGGTCTCCAACACTAAAAGAACAAAATTTTAACATCTCTGCAGAAGTTAAGTTCTTTAATTTCTCCATGAGAAAAAACGAAGATCTTGTCGAAGTCTTGGTCCCATCTAGGTGAAAACACAAAGCACATATATGGTAAAGAAACAAAGTAATTTTGTTACAGTGAAGTATCAGCTGCTAACAGGAGCTATTTAGTCCCCCTTGGGAAGGAGCTACAAAGGAAATCTTGTCTAGATAAAAAGACAGCACAGAGAAATTCACAGTCAAAGCTTGGATTCATCTCTCTGATGTGACAGCCACTCATAGGGAGGTGAACACTAAACAGATTGTCTTCATTCAAACACTGGTCCTTGCAGAAAAGCAGAATATGTTCAGATTATACTGACAGCAGAACTGCTTACTGGTTAGTAGGTTTTATTTAGAAGGAAGAACTTGCAGTTTGACAACTGGGAAAAGACAAGGCGACAATCTCCTGCCAGATGGTGCATTGAAGTAACATTTTATGTTTCTTTAAGGGTGTTTTTAGACTTAGTTGAGATTTATCACTGCATTTTGGTTTCAGTACACAAAAATGGTAAGATTTTTCTGCAAAACCAGACTGAGAACTTAATCTCCTTGTCTAAGCAGATCTTGCAGAATGAAATTTGTGCTAGATGAGAAGATCCCTGAAGAAAGAACTGGGCAATCCCACTCTCAGTGAGTCATCTAAGCTTCCACTAGAAGATGCCAGGCATTCAAGTCCTATTTAAGCAAGCTACTCACACTCAAAGCAAGCAGATCTCAAAAGAGGTCACCTTAAGAAGAAAATACATCCACTGATCTCCACATTAGGATCACTAAGTCTTTGGCAGGCATTTGAAAACTACCTCAGCTTGCATTTGGTGCTTGAGGAATCAAAGTGCATGCAGTCACTTACTAGAAGAAGGAAAAGTAGAAGAGAAATCTTTGTCTGGAGAAAGCTTGACACAGGGGATGGGGACATACAGGCAGTAAGTAACTGTAGAGATATAAGGCCATTTTTTGCATTTTTACAAAACCAAGTTGAAGACATACCAAGACATCAGTGACACGATGAAAACACAACAGTGTTGTAGACACTTATCCCTGATTCTACAAAAATATGAAAAGGTTCTGTCGTTTTCCTTATCAATAGGTCCCACTGTTACCTACACTGGAACACAAGTCTCACAATAGATGGGATGAAGAAATACTAAAAAGAAGAGAAGTCTAATTTCAAGCCTGCACTCCCCACAGACAAGCTGCTAAGCTACTTCATTGGAAAGAACTTACATAGTCAACACCCACTAAGCCAGACACTGAGATCTGGTATCACAAGAGTAGACAACTTTATCTCTGTAGTACCAAGCTTGGTAGCCAACATATTTAATGAAATTATCCACTGCACATAATGGGGAAATAGAGAACACTTGGGGAAAGATATGATAGGCTTGAAAACAAATAAAAACCACTAAATAATTTAATTCTAAGGAAATAAAATTAAGTAGTGTCTTGCAAAAAAGAGAGTGAGAGAGCACATAATAAGGTGAGTGATATAAATCAAGATCCCCAAAAGACAGAGGAACCTGAAGTGCAAGAACTGCATCAAGAAAAGGGAATTTTAGATACAGTTAGACACATCAGTAGTCACATGCACTCTAGTAAACAGCAGGAAGAAAATGCAATGCTGTATGTCACAGTGGGAGAGATGCATTAATGGACAAGAGCTCTGACATAGTGTCAAGGAAAAAAGGACAAATTGGACACATTAAAGACATTCAGTTGTCCTAAAAAAAGAAATCAACATTTTTAAGGACATTAATTTTTGTTTAACAAAAGTGTAATACATACTTCACCAGATCTATCCTGTTGTTGATTGCAGCCCAGTGGAGAAGCGTTACATTTTCTTTGTCTGGTTGTCGTACATCATAACCAGCTTCCACCAACTCTCTACATCGTTCATATATTCCATACCTTGAAGAATAAAACAAGATATGTCAAAATGCTTACCTTAGATGAAAATGCATTCAGCAAACACCATACTTTTGGTCACAATACAAAATCTTCAACAGAAGAGAAATGAAGAAGAAACTTTTCTATAGGATAACAAATTTCTTGGAACAAGAAGCTTCCACTGGCAAGTTACATTAATCGAATCAGGATATTGCAGAAGACTTGTGTCCACAGAAAACCGTACTGCAGAGCAAGGCAAAATATCTACCAGCAGCATACTAAATTAAAGTAACCGTTCACTTCCCAGGGACTCCACTACATTTGCTTCTCCCACTTCTGTTCTCCCTCCCTTTCCAGCTCTTGACGACCAAAAAAAGCTTAGTCAGCTGATTTGACAGTATCTTCCTAAAATGCAGCAGAAGATAAGTTCATCAAGCCAACTACAAACACTAGCAGCTCAAATATTTCCCATTCTTCTCAAGACAACAAATAGCAATCTTCCTGATAGAAGTTAGTATCATTTTCTTTTTTAGGCCACTTCAGAATTCTGCACATTAATACGAAATCTATTATTTTATTAAAGAGAACTATTAAATGTGATGTACCACCATTTGAAAAAAAATTATGCACATATTTGAAAATTGAAGCAAATTAGGAAGCATAAACATCACTTAGGCATTTAATGTAGGAGTAACTCCAACATTAAATAATGTTTGCCTTGGTGCTTACACTGTTTTACCACCTATTTTTGGGTCAAAAAAAAACAATGCAGAAAAGGAAGTAAAGATAACATTTTGAAAATCTGTACATCCCATAGGGATTTCTCAAGTGTCAAGGAGGAGAATGTGGGAATGCCTTGCAATCAAGGTCAATGCCTTGTGACATCTGACTTCTGCTAAAACAGAATTTTAACAGCCTCTCAAAGTTGGGATTTAACTAAGTTTTTCATGTGCTGCTTCTATGTTCTACTTTCTGCAGAAGAGATAGCCTTAGAAAAGGCTCTTCTGCTTCTCATCAGCTTGCATAACTGATGCAGAGACCTTCCTCCTAGGGTAGTTACCATTCTTATTTTTTCTTTAATGTATTTGAATCTGGAACCTCAATCTGGATGAATGTTCAAATTACTCAAGCCAACAGAACTCAGGAATGCTTTCTAAGCCTACCACAGATTTGAAGCACAAAAATTAGTTGGACGCTATTAAAAAGTACTAGACATAACAGCCTACTTAGATCATGTTGTTTTCTATTTCTTAGGAAAGTTGCATGAGAAATTATGAAAAATGCTGGAAATTGTCATACTAATTATCTTTTCAAACACTACAAGAGATGAGAACAAAGCCTATTGCATGCAGTACATACCAAGTGGCAACACACTTGTAAAATGTGGTCCTTCAGACTGAGTAAAAAAGCAGCAGTTATGAATAATTTTGACAACAAAGCCTTTTTTTAAATCCGTTGGAGGTGGAAAGACATTTGGGTTACAGTGACTTAAAAATGTGCAACCAGCTAGACAAGATACACATGCTCAGACAAACGTAACTGCTAGGAAAACTGGTAAGGTTCTAAGTCAACCCAGTCTTTAGGCACACTTGATCTACCAAGTCCTAGTTTAGATCAGTAGTGTGGCCTGATGAGCTTGTACAAATGGCTTAACACATACATAACATTCCTGACTTCTCACCTCAGCTGGAAGGGCCACTGAAACAGGTTAGGACTACAAAAGGCAGGTCAGCCAAGAACAAGGAGTCAAGAGACAGTAGGAGAGATGGGGGAAAGAAGGACTTCCAAAAGCAGGACAGCAAATTCTGATTTTCCTACAGTACAGTATCACACTGCCATATTACAATGTCTGAAGGCAGCCTGGAAAGTGATTCATACAGAATGGCAATACAACCATTTATTGACAAGCGGTTCTACTCCAATTAGCTGTTATGACACCCCTTCCTGCTCGAGATAGCCTGCTGTCTTCACTTAAAGTACAAACTGAAACCATAATATAAGAAATTATTGACCTAAGCACTACTATTAGGTTTAACAGTCACCAGCAAAAAAAAAATGTATTGCCTAAAGCTGAGTTTAGCTGACTCTCCTCCTGTTTAAGTAAGCAGTACAAAACAGCAAGTAGGAATTTTTAAAATAAATTATTCTAAGTTATCAGAAAGATACAAAGAACACAAGGATACAACAATGTTAACTTCCTATAAAGTGTAAGAAGCAATCATGTAAAGCTTTCATGCAACGGATTAGGATTTTCCTCACATGTATTTGTTTCGGGTGGGATCAAGTTACTCTTCTTCAGAGTGGTTCCTATGAGGCTATGTTTAGTATTTGTGAGCAAAACAGTGTTGATTAACACCAATATTTTAGCTATTGCTGAGCAGTGCTTACACAGAGTCAAGGCCTTTGCTGTTCCTCATTCCTTGTTTTGCTTTGCTTGTGTGTGCAGCTTTTGCTTTATCTATTAAACTTTGTTTATCCTTAGCCTTTTGGTCAATTTCTCTTTCCCACCAGAGGGAAGCAAGTGAGCAGCTGTGTGGGATTCAGCTCCCCAGCAGTTAAACCACTACATCACTATTGGCCAGCTATGGCAAACCGCACATATGCTTTAAGACGAGTGTCCTACCAAGTTGACTACACAACACAAAATGAACCTCCTGAAAGTAACCTTTGATTCCTACCCAAGTTTTTGTTAGACCATGCTGCCAAGATAGGTATAACCAAGAAGCACTATACAGTCTTGGGGGAAGGGGGCAGAGGGGTGATTATTCTTTGGGTTTTTTTGTGGGGGGAGGGCTGGAAGGGTTATTTGTTGGGTTATTTTATTAAAAGCAGAACTATAGTCCTACAGAAAATGTGATGCTATTTTCTGAAGAACTTGGCTTAAGAGGTATAAAAACAAAGGAAATCTGTCACAAGTGACCCTGCAGCCTGTTGAGGCAGAATGCTGTTGCCAGTGCCTCGGCAGAAGTTCCCATAGAACGCTCCAATTATGCTCCGCTGATGTTTACAAGTACCTCCTTCTAGAATTCACCCGAACACTGTGGTGAGGCCCTGGGCAAAGACTGCTGGCATGGCTTCAGATACAAGAAGGAATAGTATGAACAGATTCGTTCTTTGGGCATAGCATCACAGACTTCCCGTTCTTCCCACCAGAAGGCAAACTACAAGTCACAGTACATGGTACTACTTGGCTACAAAACAGAACACAAAATTCTGCATTACATCAGAACAGCCTTTACAGTAAAACAAAGCTCTTTCCAAAAGTGATACTGAGTATGAGGTATACAGCAATTTTTTAATTTAAGTCACCCTCAGTTTGTCTATTCCTAGCCATTTACTTTTGGTACCTTGAACTCAATCATAACTGTTTACTAAAGATGCAGCACACGAGGTATAATTTTATGAATCTTCAATTTATTAAATTGTCAGAAGAGGACTTAAGGATCTTGACAGACAAAATCTGCCTAGCAAAAAAAAGTTAGGAATTTACAACAATTTGCTCCTCTTCCTGGAAACAGCAGGCTCTCTGCTATTAAATAGAACACTGAATCTGCTGCAGTTATGGTTTCTTGAGCTCTGTCGCAGAAGTGAAGCATTCTTCTCTCACATACAACCTACAGTCTTCCGCCACCAATTTGCTGCAGCTGACTTCAAGGTTCATGATGCACTGTTTGGTTAGAAAATGACAAAGTCACCTATTTCAGACACAGTGTAATCACGCTTGTAATGTTGTTATAAAGGGCTCTACACCCTTCAAGAGTAATGGAGAGAAAGATTCAAATCCTCACAGGAGACCGATATATTCATCTAACAAATACTCAGCAGCTGAGTGAATTCTAGAGGGTGATGCTGTAAACATCAATATGGAACATAATTAAAGCATATTATTGAGCATGTCTTGTTCTGAAAGAAACGGGATTAGTCCAGGGCAAGAATACCATTGTGCAAGCTCATTTTGCGATCACAGTCTCTAAGCTATTTCAGTAACTAACCTGTAACATTTTATTTGTCATCGCAGGTTAAAGATATTCTGACCTTAATACTTTGAAAAACAGTACCCTACTGCCTTCTGCATTTTAAATATGTAATCCATTTTCTATTCTTTTGCCTACAAACACATAGACTCTTGAAATTAGACAATGCCAGCTTTACAGCACGATTAACATTAAATTTGGCCACAATAATAGGAAGGAATCTCTCTACAGTGAGCACATCACCATGCCAACAAAGAGTAGGTAAACCAGAAGCTCACTCCCTCATCTTGCTATCACTGTAACTCAAATCAAAGCAACTGAAATTAACTGAAAATGCAATTAACAGAAAATGGATCTTTTTTCTCTTTTCAAATCTCATTCCCATGAATAATGATGGTAAATACTAACAAAGCCTTTAACACATTCTCAAGGTTTTTGTGTTAAAAGTAAGACAATTTTGTTTTCAACAGAAAAGGTTTAACTCGAGCTGCTTAATGGACTATTAACAGCAGTGTTGAAAGACAAAAGAAATTCAGCTCTTACTGAATACTGTTCCAAAGCCCTAAATTGTCTCGACAGTTGTGGCCATATTACTAATGTGGTTAAAAAAGTCCCACTCTTCCACGAAAACATCAGGTACATTTCACTTTCAGCAATATAATCAACCCCATGGGCACAAATAACCAGGAATAATGGATGTGTATCTGTGTCACAGTCTGTCCACTCTCTCCTGTGAGTAGCTGAAAAGAGCCAGGAGTAACTTCCTCTGGCCAACCCTTACCAATTTTAATCATTCAATATATAGCTTTATTTTTATCAGTTACCCTATGACTGATGAGAAATAGTCATGAAAAAAGCATGAATCCAACAATTTTTTCCTTTGCGAGACTCAACATAATTCATATTTCATGCTGCACTATTTCACAACGCACAGAACTTCATTTTGAATGATCTCATTGAATAAAATGTAACAGAAAAGTTAATCTTGTGATAATGAAATCGTAACACTTGAGTACAAGGAATCAATCTTCCAGATGTCACAAAAGCACTTATTAGTATCATTAATCTTTAATACCCATGTTCATAATGGTCATTTAACTTACTTTCAACAAAGCTGGAATTTGATAAAACTCCCTAAAAGCCAAAAGTGTCTATTCACTCCCAAGAGAACTGAAGAACACAATGCGAGGTTTAATGTGTCTCAGATTTTGTTCTCCTACTGACAGCCCACCACATGCTTCTCTACTTGTGAACTTCAGCTATCTCTCAGTTTCTCAGTTTAAAGATTTAAAACAAAATGAACAGCAACTTTGTCACATTAACACAGGATGTTTCCCAAGACATCATATTAAAAGTTATGACTGCTGCCTTGGATGACAGAGGGCTACTGGTGCCAGACAACAGAAATAAATGTACCCAATACATCACCATTAAATTTCACCTTTAAATCACTTATGACAGTTTTGGTTTTGTTGGTTTTTTTTTTTTGTTTGTTTTTTAACAAGACTCCATTCCCTCCCTGGAGCTCCAGTGAGAACTCTGAATATCACAGAGGAACAAAACCAAAGGCAAGCATGGATGATTTTTTTACTATTCCTTTGAAAACAGTTTTTCAAATACAGATGAGTGGCCTGCTTCTGCTTTCAGAATTGGAGACTTTCTATGAACCAAACAATTTTGCTATAGCCAAATATAATATGGCAAAAAATTACATATACATTCTAACATCTGAAACATGAAGGGCCAAGACAGTGCTACTTTGAAAGCTACCTAGATGCTCTTGGACATGTTTACAACAAAGTCAGTGAAAAGTGCTCTTTGTATGAATAGGTACTAAACCCAAACACTGTGATTTTTACTCCAGCAAAATTTTCTGCAAAATAAAAACAGAGACTGACTATTTTTGATACAAAGCATGCCAAGGGTCCCCAGGTCTTCCGGAGAACTCATGAGGAGCATAATGGGGAAAAAATACAAATACCAACAAACTCTCTTCAATGAGCCAAACCACTGTTTTCTATATGAAGCCTTAATGTGATTATAAGAAGTTATTATAATTGTAGCTCATACCATATGAGCGTGTTAATTTGAGTCCAATCTACAGATTAAGAAGATATAGCACTGAAACAGTTCAATAAGATATGATGCAACATACAAATACTTATGGAAAAATGTGAGGAGTTTGCAAGGTCGTATTTTTCCTTGCTGAAAAACAAAATTGAGCACAGCAATTTATTAACACTGTTTTATTTCTGTGTAATCCAGTGTCAATAAGAACATGTCAAAATAGAATTCTACATTCAAACAGCATATATGAAATATAGATGAGTTTTAGATTTTTTCATCCCATTTTTCTCACCATCACCTTTAAGGTTTAAGGAACTATACTCTCAATTTTCATGTATGTTGGAACAATAACATAACAAATTATTTTTTCCAGGAGAAACTGGAGTTGGGAAAAACCCCACCCAAACCAAGAGACTGAAAAATCTTACTATATTTTAATTCTTATTATATTTTGCTACATCTTGCTTCAACTTACTGAACTGCTTATGGGAAGCGTTCTAGGAGACTGACGGGTGGTCCTTTTTTACAAAAACTTTGTGGTATCTTACTTACTTAGCACTGAACTAAAAAGTAAGGAAAGTCAGCAGATATTTTAATCTCAGTGAGTACTAATTTTAGAGGACAAAGGGGAGAAGATAAGATCACCTATTTTTTTATACATAAATGTGATAGGTTATGCTTTTACAAGTGCAAATAACTACATCATTTTAGTAGAAAAAGTGTATCTTTTCAAGAACACTGAATTAATGTATCAGCAGCATTATTTATTTTACTGCAAATCTTATAATACTTGGTGGGTTTATTTTCTACCTTAAATTTCAGACATATTTCCCTTTATGACAGACATTTTTTATAACATGGCCTTCAAAACCTAGTAAATGCTTAAATAAAAGTGTGTCTGAGAGGACACAGCCTCAAGCTGTGCCAGGGGAAGCTTAGGCTAGATATCAGAAAAAAATTCTTCACAGAAAGAGTGGTTTGGCATTGGAATGGGCTGCCCAGGGAGGTGGTTGAGTCACCAGCCCTGGAGGTGTTTTAAAAAGCCTTGATGAGGCACTCAGTGCCATGGTTTAGCTGATAAGGTAATGTTAGGTCACAGGTTGGACTCGATGATCTCAAAGGTCTTTTCCAACCTAGTTCATTCTGTGATTCTGTGAATTCTCCTCCTAATCAGGGAAGTGCTGCCTGGATACCACAACTTGATCATGTTGACAGTCCCCCTTCCCTGCAATATTAACCATTAGGGCTACAATATGAAACTGCAGTCCTTGTGGTGAGATGTCAACTCAGACCAGTTGGTTCTTGTATGAGGAGACTAGAAAAGACTTGTAACAACTCAGCTGAAAGCACAGATCAGCCTGAATCTGAGGGTTAACAGGGACAAAGGTATTTTAGGTTTCCAAACACGCAATGAGCATACAAGAATAGAAGTAGGTAACTTGTAAAACCACTTCTGCTGTCAAACACACTTCCATACTTTTATAAGAAACAGCTAGTTTGATATTGTGCCAGTATTGTAATTTCTAAAAATACCCTAATATGAGTATTATAGGTTGCAGTGCTACCATTAAAGTACTTAGAGCAACAATAGCAGAGTCAGACATCTGTTTCAGGGAGCTAAACTCCTTACAACTCCAAAAATGAAGGAAAGTACATATTTCCTACTCCTAAACTGGGCCTGTGTCACATGCAGAGCTGCAAAGCTGCTTTCTTATAGGAAAAAAATGTAAGAAAAATTTTGTCTTGAGAAGAAAAAGGCAAATAGCTCTCTAAGATCCATAATGGCTCAAGCATTCAAATTGAAAATACAATATTAAAAAGACAAATCTTACAGAACTATCTCAGCTCATTGAAGAAAAGTGATGGTGGTGACAGTTTCTGAATGGCAAACAGTAGCAAACTAAAAAATAGCATCATGACAACTCTCCAGAAAGTCTTGTAAATTAGTATCTGCTACAGGACTGTGGAACAAACAAATTTGTATAATATATCTGCATAAAGAGGGCAATTAAATCTGCACTCAGTTTACTCCTACAGTCCTCCATGAAAGTTAGAGACACATTCTTTCTAACCTATAAATCAATCAAACCCTTATGTTTGCATATAAATGTTGCCTGCTTACCTGTAAATCATCACTGACAGAAAATAAACATCAGTACCATTCTCTCTTCCAGCAATCTGTCCAGCAACCACCTATATTTACAACTCACCACAATTCCTCCCATTTTTTTTATACAATGATCAAAAATTTGTCCTAACAGTAATTTTGCAGAGGTTACTTCTGAAATCTTCCACTACTGGATTGAAAAAATACAGTTTACCTTCCACTTTACACAAATAAAGCAACCCATTTTACTGTTTCTAACTGATAAAGACACAGACAAATCTAACATTCAAAAATAAACTTACTGTGTGGCTTTGACAATGTCCCAAGTGCTGTAATCATCAATGTGGCTTTTCCGTCCAAGAGATTCACTGTATCCATGGTTGTAATGGCTTTGAGGTTTTATTTCCTAAAAAAAGACAAACTTGCTTTTAGAACACCCAAATTAGGAAGTTTCTGAGGAAAAAAAAAGTTAATTTTATAAGCAAAATTAAAACCAGTACCCAGTTCAATGTACTATAAAGCTACCTAAGTGTAACAGGGGTACATTTCTACATTTTGGAAAGCAGGCTACCATATTCCCCAGTATAGTTTTCAAACACTTTACAGAAAACACGACTTGCAATCACAGGGTCCTGCCAAATCCTACACTTTTTTTCCTACCTGTGTTTTTACAGAATGCTAACAAAAACTAAGAACAAATTTCTTTGGTTACTATTGGGCTTGGGTTTTTATTTTTTGTTTTGCTTTACTTTGCTTTTACAAATGCAACATAACACAGCTAGAAAAGCTATTTGCCATAAACCGACAAAGTCTCAGTATGTTTCTACAAATTAATGTTGCATTTCAAATAGCAGAGGTTATCTGTGTATGTTTAAGCTGTGGCTCCCAAAAGTAAATGGCATGACCATGATGTGTGCTTCGACAGATACAGCTCCCTGACTTAATTCTGTTGATGAAAGGCAACACTTTCAGGCTCAGTGCTTCCCCTGTTGGAATCTATACTCAAACACTGTATTAACAGATCACTAGGGCAGCAAGACACCATTTTTCTTTACAACACTCAGTGTTGTAAAGTGCAAGCTGAAACTGAACAATTAATTTTATAGATCTTCTGGACAATTTCCTATGCGTTGCAGATACTATAGCCGATTGCCTCTGCGCACCAGCCATGCAATTCAGCATAGCTACATAAAAAACTATGAAAACTGCAATATGGGTGAAAAAGCAAAAAAAAAGGAACAAGCTCTCTGCACGTTCTAAAGATACATCTCAGTTGATTTCATTAAAGTGTATTATTTACGTTCAGTTTTCCCCAACATATACTTCCATGAGAAGAATTTTTATCTTTAATCTAAGTCTGGAAAAACTTTTAAAAACCCCATGAAAGGTGTTTAATTAAACAGTTTCAACTCCCACTTAGTTACTGCAATGAGCTACCAACTTGTTCATTATTATACTAGACAGATTTTTAATTTTTTTTTTAAATAAAGAGAAATGAGTCAAGACAATGATCATGTAGTGCACCTAACCTTAAGAAGGATTCATAGTCTCAAAGCTCCACTACTACCTCTCCTTAGAGGCATACATTGCCCTGTTAGCTTAACTGACTAAGAGATATATTAGGGTTAGGGAGAGTTCCTATTGCCAGCATGAGCATGAGCAGGCCTTCCTATTTCTCATGTTCTCTCAGCTGGGCAGTAATTTCTGCAAAAGGAGCTGGTGGGCACAATGAGAAATAACTGCTTACTGTGCCCAGTTGGGGCTAGTGAGCCAAAGTGTTTTCTTGCTTCCCGGGACATTAACCCGCTCCCCACTGAATGAATGGGAGTTTAAGTTAACTGCCCTCTAGCGCTCAGATGTTAATTCATCTTGGCAGTTACTTCACAATAACTATTTCTACTCTAAAATTATTACATACATTATCTATATCTTGAAGTCTGAAACCCACATTTTAAGTATTTCCAGATTTCAACATGCTGAAGTACCACTTAGGCAGAAGTCTAAAAACTCTGGATACCAGTTACAACTTCAGAGTAAACTATCAAGAAATTAGTCTAGTTGCAAAGCTGAAAACTCTCAGTATTTACTTAAAAATTGAGTAACTTCAGTTGAGCATGTTTGTATTTGTTACATACAATATACCTATTTCAGACAGGAGGAAAAAATCCAAGTAAGAATTTCTAATGCATTAAGTACATTTTGTTGCACTAAATTAATATAGTAATTTATATAGTTAGATAAACTATGAAAATTTATACTCTAAAAAAAAAAACTCTTTCACAAAATTGAATCATTTAGAGCTTTAGAACCAGAACACAGTTAACACTGATGACTAGTGCAGCAAGTCTTTATTTTCAAAATAGACTTATTCTTACGCACAGCTTTTCTTCAGAAAAACAATTTTTTCCGTTTCCACAGTACCTAAGTGATCAGCAGATTATATCTTTTCTTGACCACAATGTTATTCTGCAGCATTTAATTTTTCTTTCCAAGCCTGAAAAATTACCTAGATGAACCAATTAAGCATAGCCGGCCCAGCAGGAAGGTTGCTCTGTTGCCGTCTCTACAGGAGAGACAACCTAAAAATGTAACAGGGCATCTGCTGTCATCCAAGTCATATGTTACAAACAATCCTCTTATAATTCAGAAGCATAGCTTTGCTTTGTATCTGAAGAAGGCAACAGCTTAACCAAGCCTTTTTTCTCTCAGCTACCAGATAAGCCAGAGTGTTATCTGGAGTAAAAGATGCTGGAAAAGATACCAGAGATCATTACAATTTAAAAGAGAAAGTAAAATATAAGAGAAGGCTATATTCATTAGTTTGTTCCACATTATTTTTTTTCTTGTCCGTCATATTAGGAAAAAAGCAGGATTTATACTATCTCTGTTACCCCATTATTACACCACACATCTGCAGCAGGATTTTACATATCAACTTGTAATGCTCAGACCCTGAAAAGCTAGAAGGATAAGTAGGCAGAGACCTGAACAAAAAAAATATTCACTGTCCTGGAGCATCTTGATGAGGAGACAGTAGTCTGATGTATTTTTGAGCCTCCCACAGCTACTGGAAGGGGGAAAAGTCTCTCATCTAACAATTATTAAAAACAAACTGAGAAACTCTGGCTGTCTTTCAGTCATATATTAGTGTACCAGAGAACACTATTTTTACTAACCTGCATTTTCCTGACCACTTCAAGCATGCAAACGTGGTTTCTGTTCCCTTGAGCCTACAGTAGCCAGTCAAGAGAGCATTCTCAAGCAGTGTACATTAATGTCAGCCTAGAGTGATCATGAAATCACAGCCTTATGATACTAATGTTTCCACAAAAAGGTTTAAGAGAATACAACAAAACTTCAGGCATTAACTAATAACCATGTAAATTTTAAAAAGTGAGAGGTGGTATTAACTCCTGCTTACTAGTTTCCTAATGACTTAAAGCTAATGACAGTACCTTTACGAATATACATATTTCTTTTGTACTGATAGCATCTCTGAACTACTCTTTTTAACAGAATTTGTAAGTTTCAATATACATCAATACAAAATAGCTGAAGTCAAAAAACATTTGAGGTGATCACAAGTGATGCATGAGACACAACTAAGCAAGAAACAGTTCTCCCCTTTTTCCCCCCCAGTACATACCTGAGCAGCTACAATCCATTTAATATAAAGACTCACAACAAATATAAACTTAAAGTGAACCCTATGTTTTATAATTTATTAAGAGAGTTGAGTTCATATTTTACATTTAGGAATAGCTGAAACAATTCCTAAAATCCTCAAAGTTTTATGAGCATCACAGCCTCCAAAATCATACCACGGAGTCTTCTATAGCACAGTGTAAACTGTGGAAAAAAGGATGACTTTAGATGTGCCTGAAAAGAACATGCTGACACAGCTCATTTTGGAAGTAAATCTTTAACAGTACATCACAGGAAAGCATATAAAATCTGAATTCTCAGCCAATACAGTCAGTTCTCTGCAGCCCAGACACAGACTCCCAATCTTAGACTCAAAATTTATCAGTCATTATTATCTATGCAACTTGGCAGTTGCATGCTGGCTCACAGTAGCATGCTGGCTACTGCAAGAGCCATTCTGCTGGGGATAGCTCTGACCTGGCATTATGAGTGCCTAGTTTACGACTGTAATCTGCAGAGTAACCTCTGGGTTCCTAAGTCAAAAAGCTATCATGAATCAGGAGAAAAGAAAACCTGGATTTTGTGAATCACAGTCATAGTTGATTCACCTGCTGATAGGTGATTTGGACCAAGTCAATGCAAATAATGCTGTTACACACTGTGCTTGGCTGATAAGGCAAAAAGAAAAGAAGCAAGGTAGCAGCTAGAAACTGAAAATAATTGTTTTCAAGGTTCTGAAATTCCTGTGCAGGGCTAGGGCACCAGAATATAAATGCAGAAGAGTAGTTTCTCCTAATTATTCTAGAAAGAATGATTTAGAAAGAAATAATCAAAGACTAATATTAAGAGAATGCAACATAGATTTACGCCACTAACTGGGCAAGCTACCAATAACAGGAGAACAACTGACAGCCTGAGGTAGGAGACCTTTAGAAGACCTACAATGAATGAATTCAAACCAGGTACCTGCTCAAGGTGGCACATTTCCCATTTCTACATGTTTCGCATAGCAATTTAAAAGACTGCCATTTAAAAACCTGGTGATATTAAACACAATCTCTTTTTACATGCATTGCTCCCACAGACAACAGCTTCAGCGCAGGCACGACCATCAGATGCTGCCGTAACACACCCAGGCACGTCTCTAAGTGGACGGCAGGCTGCTTGAACAAAGCTGGCTGTGCCCAGGCATTACACAGGCTGCTCAGCCCCAGCAGAACCACCCGCAGTGGTGCTACATCGGGGGCAATTTGCCCAGTGTGGGTCATTCTGCAGCAGCAGCTAAGATAGAGAGAAATCACACTTATGACATTTACATAGTATCTCTTTTCAGAGTTAACAAAAAATAGTAACACACAAAATAGCGATTACTTCCTCCAACTTGCTGGACAGAAGAGAAAGCTTAACTTTTAAATCCTACAATGATCTAGATTACCTGACTCCCACTACTAAAGGAACAGAAATAAGCATTAAAAAGTGAAAAATAATGAGTTTAGGCTTTTAAGTTCCCACCTAAAAGAATGAACCTCCCCTAAATTCACACGCCCTCACACAAATTTTAGGAATATACTTTAAATTCTTGAAACTACTATGATTTTTTTAAACATATGATATGACAGATTGATAATAAAGTAGCAACATAACATTTTGAGCCTAGAGTATAAACTGCATTCACAAATGGCTTCAACAACATTTCCCAAGTGTTAAAATATTTTCCCTTTTTTGATGAAAATATTTATTCCAGGAAAATTTAATTTTTCAATTATGATCAGCTGTTAAAAAACCCTAACAGCCAATTAAAAGATGAAAACCTAATTGAAACCCAAGTGCACTTGATTTTTGCTGTTTTGATCTTTAGTGACAATGGCTCTTCCCCAGCTGAGAGTCAGGAAAACTAGTAAGAAGGTAGTAGAGCAGAGGCCCGATGTCACTGATATAAAATAAGTAAGTTGCAAACAGTAGTCTCTAGTTATTTCATCCTGTTTCAAGGAGCCATTTCCAAGTAGGACTTGAGCCAAAGTTGTTACCTTTGCTAAAAGAGAAAGGTCATTCCTCTGCCCACTCTTT